>NW_005054298.1:23326027-23329140 GCF_000277835.1 Geospiza fortis | reverse complement strand
ACATAACTAAACAGAAACAAGAGAAGATCCTGGGTCACAAGAATTCCAACAAACCTCATTCTGCTCAAGTCACTTTTCTGAGATGATACTGACTTCCCTGAAAAATTATTTATAATCCTCACAAAAGCAGCTGATTGAGAAACAATTTCTTAAACATCTATGACTATTCACATCACAAAATCCTAGACCACAGAAATCTCTTGGTTGATACTACAATAAAAAATTCTTAATTCCAGGCAGTTATTGTATCCTCCAGTGAAACAGACAGGATCCGCCCATTCAGGACCTGCTACAGTACCTCTAAAAGCCACCAAATTCAGTAGCATTGAGAAATAATTACTGTCTGATTTCTCAACTGAAATTGGTCCAGTGTTCTGGTTCAGTTAACAAAGCAACTTCATTAACTGAGGCAACTGAGCCTTCGTGACCAAACCTTGCCAACACAGTCCTGTCAAGAAACCAAATCAAATTTCCTAAGGAAACACAGGAGGCTACAATAAGCAACTGGCCACCAAGTTCTCAGCTATCTATCCAAAGTGCCAGAAAAACCAGAGACTTAATCATTTACTGCATCAACTTTCCTCTCATTACAAATATAAATAAGTGCAAAGTAGTTTAAACCAATTCAAAAATGTTTATTTGTATATGTGTATTCAAATATTTTACAGTATACATGAATTAATAGTCTAATCTTCTATCTTCCCCTTCGCCAGACAAGTGACTGTAGTGTAAGAGCAAAACTAGACATCCAGGACAAGTCCCAAAACGCAGAGCCTCTCAAACATTTTTGTGGTATTTGACAGTACCATAACTAATAAAAAGTTCCTGAAGTTTGTATCCTAGCTACCTTTTTCATTTTCCCGTCTACAACTATGAAAGATATTCCTTCTATCAATTCTGCCTCCCTCTCCAAATACTTCAGGCACTTTAACAATAAAATTTTCCACTTAGCTCTTTTAAAACATTTTAACACTTAAAAAAACTTACAAAAAGAACACTTAACATGCCAACAGAAAGAGCAGCATTCTCTCACAAAGTATTCCAAACATTCTAGATATTTTGAAAAGAAAAACAAATATTCAGTTATCTTTAGCACAAACCTGTTTATGTGCACACCTCACAGCACATTTTAGCTGATTATCTTCAGATAATCCCATTCCCATTAAGATTTTACATTTAAGAAAGTTAATTTCAGAAAGAGCAAAGAGAAGGAAAGTGGCAAAACATCCAATCCATCATGTTACATCACACAAAAAATACTCCAAAAGGTAATAAAATGAATTGTTTGAGACATCTGTATGATCTGTTTTACCAACCCCAAATTTTCCCCCAGGAAAGCAATCTAATGCTAAATGATGCTTGTCAAGATAAGAAGAAATTTATCTTCTTGGCCAGTTGCACTGCAAACCTTGTAGGTTGGAAGCCAGCTAATCAAAGCACTACAACAGAACTGTTTGCATTTCCAGTGAGCAAGGGGGAGGGAGAGAGGATACACAAGATATAAAACTTTTTTTATTGACTTGAATAAAAACCTATTCTGCTTTTCAAGTCCTTAGGCTGCTCCCCCACTCTGCCTCTTTACACATCCTTGTGTAAACTCTAGCTCTGAAGCCATTACTCAAAGTGATCAGCAATTTTGGAACAACCTGGCCCATACCCACTTTGTACACCTATGATGCAGAATAAGGAATTCAACGTTTCTATAAGAAAATAAGCCAAAAAGAAAGACAAGAAACCACCAAGCTTATTTGCAAAGGAAGAAATACAAGGTCATAAACATGAACTACAAGGTCAGAAACATGGACTCTGGCCTCTGGCTGTCCTATAAAGAAGGCTGATGATTTTGACCTCACACCCAAAGGGCATAAGAGAACACAAGAGATTATAACTAGACATTAAAAAAATTCTTTAGATACTAATTAATAGCAAATTGGTTACAAATGCATGAGAACAGCAGTACAGTTAAGTGTCTGGCATTTATCTGAAGCTTTCTCACACTGTTGGAATTTCTATCCTATAATTGCTTATTGAGCCTTCTAGAACAGTCAGGGCTTCACCTAGAAAGGCAGGCACCCTTCTACTTCTTTCTAAAGGAATAAAAAAAAAAGTAAATAAAGAGTAGAGAAGGAAAGGGATTTGAACGACTTATACAAAGGCTTTGTAGGCCACCTTTAAGCCATCATGAGACTAATTTCAATGTCATCACAAGCACAAATCAGAAGCTGAAATCAATTTGTAAATTTCTAAATTCAACACAGCTGAAAGTAATTCTGTTTCTGATAAAGCCAATCTCTTAAAGATATATTCCAGTACTCTCAACCATAGTTCAGTGCAAAAGATCTCACTGACTGTTGACTGCAACAGCACCAAGAATTCTACAAGCATTTTGTAGTTATTACACACAGACAGCATCATTAGAAAAAACTAGTTTTAACACAAAATATTTGTCAAGCTCTACATGTCTTAAGGCAGGTTAAAACATGACACTTGCTCAGAGGGACCAACATGGAGACCATAGCAATCTCTACTAGATCAGTCTCAGCTGTTCATGATGTATTTAACATATCAGTAGCAAGTTTGTCTCAAACTAAATCTGCAAGAACAAGAACTGACTTCCAGTTTTGCATTCAGGATATCAAACAGTTGACTGGGCCCATAAGAAACTAGCACATGTCACAAAACAGAGCCCTTAAGATGTTGGCTGTACTTATTACTCAGACGTTTTAGGAAGATGAACACAATACTGCATGTCCTTAATTCAGGGTTTGTAACTGGAATCTCTTTCACAAAGCAGTATTTGGAACACTAGGCCTTTAATCAACACTGAACAGTACCCCATTAGCCTTCAGCACCTGCCTCTTGGAGGAAAAAAAGAAAAAATATTTTTATGCTCAATTAGCTACAGCCAAAGAAAAACTTAGAGCTCCTTTCACGTAAAGGAAATCACCTTCCCATGCAGATAGCACCTCACTGAGCAGATGATGCCAGAAAACACAAGCTTGAATGAAACTGACTTATTGTTATGCTCTTGTCTGTTTCAAGTTTGTTAGTCAACACGCACAGCAGTAACAGCCATGCCGGCTGGGCAGCTGAGCGGGACACGCTCCCCGCCC
>NW_005054298.1:23316483-23325314 GCF_000277835.1 Geospiza fortis | reverse complement strand
CGGCTGGCCAAGCAGCCCTCCCGCCAGCACGGCGCTGGGCTGGACCGCCGGAGGCACAGAGCATCCCTCGCGCTTCGAGCAGGCCCTGTGGCACACAAAATACACCTAAGAGAGAAGTTGTGCCCAACCTGCTCGGCGGCGCAGCAACTGGGGCTGTGAAACACCTGCACGCAGCTGCCCACCCCGAACTTCAGAGACTGACCCGAGACCTTATGCGCACCTTGCCACACCATACAGAGACCTTCAGGCACTGCCAAGCCCCACATCTGCTCTGCAGGATACATAGCACGCAGAGAAACCCATCACCCCGATACAGTGACAGCCCATACTCTTCAAGCCATGGTACAGCAAAGCCACACAACCTGCATCATGGGGCGTGAGGTTCTGCAGCGGTCCCCAAACACCTGCTATTCTGCAAAGTACCCTTTTCTGTACTACTTGGTAACCAAGTAGTGCTCCCTACATCTTACCTACCCCTAGACCACATACAAATACTCGATGCCCTCATAATCATAATAGATCAATCTACCCACCGACGTGTGTATTACTGAAAATCACTGCAAAGCAAAGGCAGTATAAAAATACCTCTAAACCACAGCATGACATCACACAGCACAAGGGGACTATTACTGCAGTAAAACTGCCCCACCAGTTCACATTAGCATTCCAATAGGCAGTCCAAGCCCTATGCTGTGTGACGTAACCAAACGAGAGTACCAGAGATGTTGCAGTGGAAGTGGGCCAGAACAGCATAAGCTGAAGGTTGAATGAATAGAGAGGTTTTGGGATGAGATGAGGACAGAACCACAAACTCCAGTAAGTGCAAAGTTCATCCTGGTTCCTTAGGAACCAGCAGTAGCAGTGTGTGGGACTGATGCAGGTAGTAAATAATTCCTCCTTGCATTTTCAAACCCAGAAGTGTCTGCCACCAGCCCACAGTGTTTCAGAACAAATCACAGGGAAATAATCTATTAAGCCATATATAGAACTTTTCCTGGGTGTGTACATGTGTTTGCACGTGTAAGTGAACAAGTGTGCATCCCATATGCTTTGAGCCATAGAAAAATTACTTTCTTTTTCCCTCCAGGAGCAAAGAAGCAATACAAAGAAACAGGAATTTTCTGTTTCTTCAGAAAACACCATGGGTAAGGTAGCACAGCCTGTAGGCCAGAAACACCTCCAGAGCACCTAGGGTGGTGCTGGGGACACCTGGTTCCCTGGAGTCTGCCCATGTGGCCATTTCAGATTCACCACTGTGTTCCTGCCAACTCAGCCCCAAGCCAGCTCACTGCTGGCTCCCAATAGCAGAGGTTTCAGTGGTGTCTCGTGGATCAGCACCACTGTAAGCATTCATCATGCTAAACGGGCATTCCTGCCAACTGCTGGAAGGATCAGCAAGTCAGATAGGCTACTAAAGTGTTACGCATGAAAAGTAATCAAGGAGGAGAAAAAGGGAAGCTTTGGTATAACTCCTAGCCAGTTCTGTAAGCTGGGTTTTTAAGGAGGGAGAAACAGGAGTACCTGAGGTAGGGAGCAACAGTTCCTCACTTCCTTCTTTGCTCCTGAGCAATGATAAGGGGGAGCAGTCCCACACAGCAGCCTTCAGAGCTGAATCAGAGCGAGCAGGAGGCAGGAGGAGTTCAGCTACTGATGTGCTGGTGGGAAGCCTGGGTTCCTGTGCTTGTATGGTTTTGGTTAGTTAGGTTAATAATTGACTGTGAATGTAAAGGCTTCTGTCTCTCTCTCCTTTTCTCCCTCTCTGTTTATAAGCAAGTCTGACACACTGAGGAAAAACTGTGATATGATTTTATTTTTCCTCAAATTCTGAAAAGTACAGGTGATTTGCACCGTAACTGGAGTTGGGTGGAGCTTGTTGACAGATAAAGTGTGTGGTGCTAGACCAACTGATATGTCTGAAAAAAAATTAAAACACTTTTTCCCCCAACACCATACCTGAAGCATAAGCAGCAGTTTTCAAAGTGTCTGTGATTAGACTATAAGGACCTATAGCTGTTCCAGAAAGAAAGGGAATAAAAGGTTGTCTTTAACTGTGTGTGCTTAGTATCTTACAGAAACTGAGATTGTATTTAATTATCACACATCAACAAGGGGGAGTGAGAAAAGGTTACAGAAGAATCACCAGTGTGTTTACTGTCTGCCCGTGTTTGTTTGAAAGTTATGCATGGTATTGCTAATAAGACATTGTGTTCTTCTGGGTGAATTACACATTTGTTTATGCTGAAACAGTCTGAAAGTCTTTGAAGCCATCTGGTAACAATTAACACCTACATATCAAGGTTTTACCTGTAACTATCCCTGAGACTTCAGCCTGTACAATTTCTTTCTGAAAAGAAATTCTTTCTTCTATCAGAGTGATGACCATTTTTTTCCTCAGGGATGGGGAACACTTTTCCAAAAGCAAGTTCCTCCAATGCAGGTAACAGCATAACAAGAAAAGCTGCCATATTTGTACAGCCAAGAAGCCAAATATGGGAGGACCAGGAATATTGAACTAGAATTCAAAGAAAACACTTCTTAAGAAACTACAGCATGAGTTGCAATGTGGTGAAAGAAAGAAGAGAGCCATTTTTACTTATCAGACCCCTACACCATTTGCTCCTGAATGAGATTATTAGGAATCATGACTAAAAAATACTTTCCTGGAAAAAAATACCTCATGTACTTCTGTGAGCTGAAGGCTTCCACATCCCAAAGTTCCAAGCCCACTTCTTGTTGGGCACACAAAACCCCTAAAAATCAAGTCATCAGTATCTCATCTTATGTCCAATTAATTTACGCAGAGTAAAAAACAGCAGCTTTTAAAACTGACTAATGAGGTCTTGTTTTGACTATACTTTTGTGCATTTAAGAGGACCTGCCTGCTTGATTCTGTGACAGAAATCTAAACCATATTTCATTTGAAGTAGATCATCATCCAGCTAATGCTGTAAGCAACATAAACTGGCTTTGCCCCCCAGAGGAGGACTTCTGCTCCCTCCTGGCCCCAGCTGTTTGTTCCCATCCATTCACTTTCATGTGCCAGCATGCACAGTTGTAGGTCTATGCACTGAGATGCTGTGGAAATTAATTTTTTTGCCAGATTAGTTTTCAGCCAAATCAGTTCTGCAGAAACCAGAAAATCAAGATAAATCAGAACTCAGTTCTGTAATGGGGTTTAAAGCCTATGCTGGCCCAAGGGAGAACCAGGCACAGCATGACAGCAGCCTTTTTCTTTTGATTTATATCAGGTTACAGTACTTTGCAGGCAGCCTGGTTATGAGCTTCAGACACAAATACATATCCATGAGATAATATTCATAACATTCAGGTATCAGTTTCATGAGAGGGGATGGGCAGATTTAACAACTCATTGTCACTGAGGATTACTACTCTTGCCTTCCTCCCTTTCCTACCTGATGCTTCTTGGATATCTCTGTGAGCCATTTCAATGTATCAGTCTGGTAGAAAACTAACACAAGAAAAGGGAAAACATGGTTTTCTGCTTTGTTGGCAAGCAAAGGCCATGCAAGGAAGGTTCTGACACATCCCAGAGCAGGCTAGAGGGCAAGGGCAGGGCCTAATAGCTAGGAGCAGAGGGGGAGTGGACAAGACCTCCACTTTCATCAACCACAGTAAGTTCTTTGCCCAAATGACTGCCTCAGCTAATTTCTTGCACTTTTCATATGAGTTTGTCCTGCAGTCAACTGGTCTGCTGTCCCCTCTGGCTCCTCTCCACACAGGCTGTGGGCTGTCAGAACTGTACACTCAGCTCCTGAGCACCGAATGTGAAACTCTACAGACACCACACAAGGTGCTGAGCAGGTGTAAGCTCACTTTACAAGATCATCATTCCTTACTCTGGGTCAGCCCTCCCCATGAAAGCACAGGGCTCCCCTCTGGCCTGTGATGTTTCACAGGTCAGCAGTGTGGTCACAGCTCCATGCCTGACCAGGGTCACATTGGTACTGCTGGCAGTTCCCTGATGGGCAGATGCTGTGCCAGCAATACAGTGTTGTCATTATAGTGCAAGAGTTCCACATTGCTAGAGTTTCATACCTCCTTGATGTTTCTTGTAGGCAGCTCCTCTAGGCACTGACTCTTCCTTGTCCTCACAGTAGCCAACTGATTCCAGTCCCCTTAACCATCCAATCCACTCTTTTATAACACTCTTATTGGCTACAGGTGTGGCCTGTTAAAATCAGGTCTGCTCCTAATCCTTAATAATTGGCTCAGCTTCCACTCTTTAGGGGGTAAGATTACATTCTATACTTCCTTTATTTACTTATATTCTATCCCTCTACAAAACAGCCCCACTAATACTCCTGCCCTCCCTACTGACCATTCCTTCCCACAGTGGCTTTAGCACAGTGACAGCCAGAGGAGTTGAATTGAAAACTTCTGAAATCATGTTTTTCTAAGTTGAATGGCTCTTACACTTTCTCTACTACAACTGGAAATTGCAATAAAGATAATCAGCACTTTGCTTTTATATCTGTGAGGCTTCATCTAAAGATTCCAAAACAATCAGCAATTGTCAGTGAAGATTTGTAATCACTGTGCCAGCAGACGTGGACTGGTTAAGCAGCCTGCTTAAAAACACAATGGAATTTTTCCTAGTTTTGCTGCTAACAAGACAACACAAGTGCCAACCTTTAGTTTTTGGCTCTGAGCAGTGTCTCCTTCCTACACCAACACCCATTAGACAATTAAAAATTTGACATCAGGAGCCAGGGTTGCCAAAGAAGATGCTTCTAGAGCACTATTGGCTCAGGCCCTTTTCTGCCATTAATATACCATGTGAGAGGAATACATTCAATCTGAGTTCAGGAACTTGAAAAAGCCCTAAAAGAGCCTTAAGATGTTATTACTGCAGGTATGTTTTTTTCTGGGATTTCAGAGACTGGAATGAATTTGGAGATAAAGTTGAACCAGATGAAAAGAAAATAAAAAAACTCTATCATTTAAATCAATCTCATAATCCCTGGAGATCTGGTTTGTGATTTTTCAAACTTTTTTCTGGTAACACAGTAAAATGTATTTGTTTGCTCCCTACTGAATGTTGTTACCAGTAAACCCTTCAATTACTAAAGGCAAAAAGGGTCATAATTTCTGCTGTTTATATTTTGCATTTCTCCCAGCTTGAATAATGAAAATCAATAAAACCACTTTCACTGCCAAGTCTCAGTGGTACAATGTTGGTGAATAAAGGGAAAGCAAACTAACAAATATTCTTGGAAAATGCGGTAGAATTTTAAAAAATACAATATAAAAGATCTGTTTACAATCTATATAAAATCAGGTTCTCACTAAAGTTTGAATTGGAACCTAATTTAAAGTTGAAATAATAAATAAAGAAATTGTGAGACTTGCAAAGCAAGATAATTCTCAGTTTCCATTCATGATGCCACCCCTGGTTCACCCTGGATTTTCTTTCTGCTCATATAACTATATTGATTTAGCTCAAGAAAAACATTTTTTTTAATATCTGTGCTCTATAAGGGTATGAAAGAAGAACGTGCTTGAATATCCAGTATTATATCCCCTATAATGTCAAAATAAAAGTCTGGAACCAGATGGGAGAAACCCACTTTCAATTAGTCTAGGCAGAATTCGGATGAGCAGGGATCCCTGCTCCCTGCTGGTGCTCCATGGCGGTCCGGGAGCCCTGGCCCAGCCCTGCCCTGAGCTGGGCAGCCAGCCGGGCTGCACCAACTCCTGCTGGGCTGCACCAACCCCTGCTGACATCCTGCAGAACCCGGGCATCCTTCAGCTGCCACGGGCAGCATGGGTTCCTGGCAGTGGGTGCGCGCCTGCAGGAGAAAAGGCTGAGTGCAGAAGAGCTGAACACTGTAGGCCGAACCCCACCCCACAGTGTGGAAAGGAATGTTTTGCTCATCGGATAATGATTTGTTTACAGTTAATTAAGCATAAGAGCTGTTGATAACAAGCTCTGTTTACAGTGTGGGCAGGAGATAGCTCTGTCTAAATAGGTCCAAAGGATATTAACATTCTTAAAATTTTGGCAGGTATAGAAATTAGTCCCTAAAAAAAACAAAGGTATGTTCAGAGAAATCCAGAGGGGAAGGAAAATCTTAATAAAGCCCTAGGGGATATTTATGTATAAAAGTTACATGTTTAAAGACTTCTTCAAAATGGTCCTCAGCCACAAAGTTATGTAAACACCTTAGTGATACAATCTCTAGGACATAGAGAGAGAGAAAGAAAAGCCTTTTGAAGCTAGCTTAAAAGCATAGGTGGATATAATTCTAGATTTCTTTTTTATTTGTGTTCACATATGTCAAAATAATCTTACTCACAGTTTTCACTTTGACAACTAAATTCTGCTTCACTCCAATCTCCATCTCATTTGGCATGAAGGGTGATTTTGTGGTTCATGACCACAAAATGACGGCACACTAAGGTCCCATTTATTACTTCATCAGAGTTTCATTCTTGCTCTGTGATGTATTGTGCCCAGGATCAACAAGATGTTTCTTCAGGACATCCAGGAAGGACCAAAGTCCTCTTCTGCTCTGCAGCAGCACGGAAAGACATAGCACTATGTGAAAGACTTGTTTTGTGACAGGGAATGTTATTGGGCAGTGAGATGGTAGAAAGCATGCCCAGCTCTGGACTATCCCAAATTCTCCACAGTCACCTAAACTCAAAGGAGAGGTTTATTAACTATTACCTGGGATTTAGTCTGAGCCACCTCTCCATGACAATCTTGCTCATCCTCCAGGCAGCAAAATGTACAAACAGAGTATATGGTAAGCTGAGGTTATGCAGGAGCACATAGGCTGCCCTGAAAATCACTTAGGCTTAACTTTTTCCTCAGAGGATTTTGTGGACAAAAATCTTTAACAGTTGCACGGGAGGAATTCTCCTCTTGAGCTGGAGAAGAAGACGAAGGTTCAGCCCTTTACTACAGCACTGATCAAGGACATTTAGGTTAAAATCCTGGGGTCTGTCAAATTAGTTCTGATACCAAACATCTTGTGTTTAACATGTGTTTTAGAGCCTGTGTCCATGGGATGTTCACATGTCCCATGACAGCTTTATAGTGATGATTTTCTCTTCTGACACCAACACTGTCACCCTTCCTTAGGAGAGTGCTGCTCACTTCCCAGGGTGGCTTGGAACTGCTGCACAGCAGAGCTGCCTTTGCTTAGTGATCTGAGCAAGGAGGTGTTACATCGGCTGTCCGTTCTTCCCACCCTAAGGCTACTCCTGTAGCAATGCAATTTATTCATCTCTCCTTACTCAAAGCTGTGCCTAAAGGCACAATATGGCCTTTGATTATCCAAGAGAAAAAAGTGAGCTTTCAAGGGCCACCACTGGCTTCTGTTTAAGAGTATGTAATTTCTAGATTCTGTTTACTTCTAGCTTTTAACACTAATTTATTTTCCTTTGGGTTTCATTAGATGTTTTTTGTTTTGCTTTCTTTTTGTTTGCAGCCATTGTTTGTGACTGCTAATGGCAACATCTGTATGGGTCATAATCTGACCAGTATCTATAATTTTAATTAATATATGTGATTTTTAAATGTCTATTTCAGCACAAAATCCATGAGAAGACCATTTACATTGCAGCTAAAGGTGCAGGCTTTTAAAAAGAGTCTCATCAATTCTCAGCTTTCTGTTTACTTTCTCTTGCCTTTTCCCTTTCTTCCTTTCAGGCTATTTTATACTGTCCAGTCATATGAGCTACAGATGCTTGAAGTTTTATACCCATTCATTCTCCAAAGCTGAAAGATTTGCTTTAAACATGGAAAACCTGTGGGCTCCCAGGCCAGATCAGCCTTGGGGGATCTCAAAGAGAGAGGAAATTTTGGTCTCTGAGATCACAAATAAGTCTCTCTAGCAACAGGGCAGGGAGGAGAGAGGGCTCAGTGGAAAGAGATGCTGTGCCTGTTGCCAGCTGCATTACCTTCAGCTGCGGAAGGAGGAGGGTGTGTAAGTGTCTGTTCCCGTCCCCTGACCACAAAGGATTTATTTAAAATGCATGCCAGAAGGAGGATTAGAGCAGAGCCCTCCCTCCTTTCCTTTGTTCAGGAGGAGGAAGGGAGCATAGCCCTTGGCTACTGGAGTCTGGGCTCTCCTGCTACTCACAGCCTACTTCCCTCTGCCTTCCTCTTGTACTTTGCCATCACTTTTGAAAAGGATTGCTTGATATTCCAAGAATGACACTGTGCTTTACAGGAGTATCAGTCTCCAGCCTGCTCCTTAAATTGTGCTCTACTTATGTAGACTGTGCCTACAAAACTATCTGGGTCAGGCATGCACAGCAGCCTGCCTTTCCTTTAATGTTTTACCAGAGCCAGTCCCTCGCATGATCCTTTTACCAGATGGTCCCTAATCCTTGAACATATCCAAAATCCTTCAGCTATGATTTCTTGATCTCTTCAACAACAGATCTTTTTCTTTAGTGTATACAATACATAGTGTGCTTTCTGCTTCTACAGCACTTCACAGTATTTCCCAAAAGCATTCCAAAATCTTCATTCTTTTCCATTGTATTCCAGCTTGCACCTAAGGCAACAGCTGTACACCAGTGAGCCAAGCCAACAGCATATCAGCCTGAATTATGGTAACTGATACACACCTTTCCTTCCAAGAAGCGATTCATTTATGCAGATGTTTTCTCCAGCTGTTTTTGGAATAATCACAGATTCATTAAGGGGAAAATCTAAACAACAGCAATGTTCTCTCTCTCTCTCTCCCATCATAATTAGTTTCTGCTGATGAAACCTGAGCTCCCATTCACCCCAGTGCAGCACATCTACAGTCCGAGCACTCCCAATGCCTCCATTACCATGCATGGAAAGAGGG
>NW_005054298.1:23300653-23316472 GCF_000277835.1 Geospiza fortis | reverse complement strand
GGACCAGCCTCTGGAATGTGTGAATTCACTGCCTGTGGCTCCAGCTGGGCCTGGGTAACCAGCATGGACATGCCTTTGTGACTGCAGGGCAGTGGTCTCCTCGGAGCTCCTGGGAACCCAGTGGAGGTAGCAACCTATGGACAGTAGGATGAGTAATAAAGCAAATACTACTCAGACAGCTGGTACTCTCAGGACTGGATAGAGCATGGCCAGTAGACAGAAAAAAGCTTGTCCAGACATCATACTCACTATTTCAGATGACAGATGCATCTTCCTATTAAAAAAAAAGTCCTATCAGTAGTTAAACTTGCTCTTATTTTCTCTAGGGTTAGGATTCAGAATTGCATATTTACAGCCACTCAGCATTCTGGCTGCAAAGTGTATTTTGTTGCTCTTTGTGTGGTATTCAATATCCTGTCTTTTTTATTCTCACCTCCTTCCCCTTTCTTTCCAAGAAGCCAAATAACATATTCTCCTAACAAGCATATAATTATTTAGTTATTGCAGTGTTTTATGATTGCATTGTTGGTAATTGCTCAATATTGCAAGTGATTTATTAGTAATTGCAGAGTTTTTCAGATCTGTCTTCAGTAGGAGAACAAATAGCACCTTGCATCAATAGACATCAAAGTCTTCAGGAGGGATTTTTCTTTAATGATCTTTTTTAAACTACCTTTCCTACTGCAGCCTTGAGGGCCAAAGTTTCTTTCTGTCTTTACGCAATAACTCGAAGTTTCACTCCTGCCCTGCAGTGGAAAAATGCATTACATCAGTCTTTGAATAGGATTTTATTCTGTAGTCCGGCTATCACTGCCTTGTAATTTCATCTGCATCTAAAGGGATTTTGCTGTGGTGATGTATATTCAGACTGCATAATTCCTCTGCCACTCATACTTAGAGCTTTTTGACAATAATAAAACTGCAAGTGGTTTTCAGATATTCCTGCCATTTAGGCCTTCCCACATTGACTTCAGTTGGTATTCACAGGTGGAATAGATGAGAATTCAGCTTTTCTCTCATTAATGTATGCCTTCTGGTTACAGCTTGCCAACCTTTGCGCAAAGCCCTCCATCATTTTATCACACTCTTCCTCCTAAGGGATCTCTCAGCTTTCTACCAGCTATAGCAAGAAACTCAGGTCATCTAAACTTGTCTGTGTGGAAATCAGGAGATTTTCCAGCTCCTCTCAGTGTGCCTGGAGCTGTGCCCCTAGTTTTCCTCTGCCTCCCACTTACTGCTGCATCTTCTCCTGCCACTGGTGCCTGCTGGGAGCCCAGCCCTGACAGCACCCTGGGAGCACAGAGGCAGCAGGGAAAACAAACCCTCCCCTCTCCTCAACAGTCCACATGCACCCTCTCCTTGGTTATATCCACCCTAACCCCACCTCTGCTGTCCCAAGCCTTTCAGGATGAGCTGGCAGCTAGTACAGACTAGACTGAAGAGGCCATTCAAATCAGTCTCATCCCTGAACAGCCATTCCCTTGCTTTATGGAAGATATGAGTGGAGGGACACCATCACCAGGAGTTACACTGTGCTTAACAGGAGGGCAGTGCACAGGACTTGACTTAAACTTGCAACCCAGACTCCTGGCAATGCCAAGAAGAATGTTATTTTGAGCCAGACAGAAGAAATGAGCCCTTCACAGATGGCTGCACAGCAGTACTGTACTAATTTCCTGATTAGCCAGTGTGGGTGGCTTCAAAAAAGCAGGTAAGCGTGGGGATGGACAAAAGATAAATAAATAAATAGATGCAAGACGTAAATAATTCTGCTGACAGTTTTCTCCCATCTCACAGTAACAAACTGATCTTTCAGGGAAGAAAATAATTTCCTATTGAATTCACTGGCTTCAAATGGAAATCATGTTTGTCATGGACTCTTCCAAAACTACTTTGCAGAGGATCCCACATTGCTGACTCACCCTGTGTCTGCTGGGGACAAAGCTGCCCCAAGTCAGCTTCTGCAAGGCTTGAGACAGCCAGCTTGGGTGCTGTACATAACAGAGAAGGCAATGGACCAAACCCAGATGCCTGTGAGGAGAGGTACAAAAAAGGAAAAGAAACCAGAACAACGGTCCTCCACAAAGCAAACCTACTGTCCGTTTTAGTAAATGTTACATTTGGGGCAAACAATATTTTACCTTTGCTATCATTTAATAGGATGAAAAAGAGGAATCTGAAAATTGGAAGTAAAGTGCAAGTAATGTTCTTGTTAGCTACATGCAAAGCCAAAGGGTTTTTTCAGAAAATAAACCAAGATTGTACCTGTAGAGACAATGTCAAGGATATTCCAAGTCCACAAAATAGAAAAACTACTCCTGTGCTACTATTCACTGCAAAGCTAATGCTGGAAGCCGTAACATTGATATTTAAAGTAAGACACGCTGTTTAATGATAAATAATCTTTTTCAGCTATAATTCCTTTCCCCCAACATGTTTAGACACATTGCAGAGATCAATAACGATCAAAAATAAAATCTTATACATTATTTAGATTCATTATATCTAAGCAATAGTTAAGGACATGGCAATTTAAGAAAATATTGTTTAGTGTTACCCATTAACACCATGCTCCTTGGTTTCTTTTCTTTAATCTCACATGGAAGAAGCCTGATTTTCAGGAACCTCAAAGATTTGGGAAGTACAAATGCATGTTTACCACTTCCCCAAAGTGGGAGTTGGGTTTATCTGAGGCTTGAAATTTGGGGTTTACTTGAAAATCTCAGTGATTTCTCCGGATGAGAACATTACCCTGATAAACTCTGCAGTTAAACTCTCCACCATCCTCTGTGCACATATTGACAAACACAAAGGGCAAGTTTTCATGTTGGAATTAAGAACAGCTTCTCACCCCTCCAGAACCCATATTAAATAGATGACAAAATGCTCTTTTTGCCCTCTACTAGGCTTTGGGAATGAAATACACCCACTAATTCCATAAGGAAGAAAGCAAACAAACAGACAAACACATGCTGATTTCTTTTCCTTGCTGTTTCAACAACTCATTCATATTTTCAAAAATAGATTATGATCTAGTCATACTAATTTTGTCTGTATTTGGGTTCACCATTAAATAACTTTGAACACTGAATAATAATTAATAATACTATGAAATAATGTCATTGGTGGCTTTAGATTCTTTTCAATTAATGCAACAAAGCGTGGAAATTCTTATTTTTCACTGTAACTGGCCCGTGAAGTCTTTTGCTCCTTCTTGTTTTCTATAGCATGGATTTTTCATTATAATGTTAGCAGTTAGCTTTTCACTCCAATGTCCATCTCAACTGTTTCCACAGTTTCCTGCAGCAGTTACAATTTTGGCCCCAAAGTTAATTTTATGGTCACATGAAAGTCTGTTCCTGCAAGGTCTGGGTGCTCCTTGCTCAGCAGAAGGATTAAGGTTTCTACAAGGTGCTGTAGAACCTAAGGGTAATTTGGGGTGATGGTTTGACGCCGTTTTGCAGTAGCTCCAAGGGAAGGCATCCCAGCACCTGGTGCCATGTGCCAAGAATTGCCACAGTCTTTGCAATGCACCGCAGCTAACAGCACCTCTGCAGCCCGGCTTTGAATCAAAGCTGCTTCTTCAGCAGGAAAACCACCTTCTTATCACTCTGCTCCTCCGCTTGTGTTCCCAATCCATGAAGGCACAAAGTATGAGATGGGCTCTGGGACACAGGCTGGCCAGATGTGAGGCAGTGCTGCCTGCGCCGTCCAGATCCGCAGCGCGCAGGCACAGAGGCTTCACCCCAGGTGGAAGGTGGGGAACGTGCCCGGCTGCCAGCAGCCTCTGCCACCTCCTTGGCTCAGCTGAATTCCCGCAGCCTCCCAGCTCCCAGCCTGCCTCGGCAAGGCTTGTAATTATAAACATCTTTTAGCTTCAAAACTCAATCCTGCAGGGTGGAAACCACTGGTAGAGACAAACAGAGGCAGACCCTCTGTTGCCATTTCGAGAGTCAGGAACACCCTCCAGCCAAGAGTGAGCTTCTCCAGCAGCCTCCAGCCAGCTGCAGGGCTCAGGTATTGATTTGCATTCCTGTGAGTGCAGCAAGGACAGGAGTTAAGGCGCAGAGACACGACTGAGGCTTTCTGCATTCTCCCCCACAGGACTTAAGGAGGCTGAACTTGGTTTTGTTTGAACTTTTTCAAGCTGACAGCGAGAGATCAGCTCTGGAAAGCCCCAAAGCGTGGAAAATTCCAGCTCTGTTGTTTGCAGTTTTATTCAAGTTCAGGCTGTTTGGGAGCACTGGATTCTTTTTTCACTAAAAATTTTGCAACTTCGGTTACAACAGCTGTTACCAGGCAACCGACATAAATGGGAACGCTTTGAGCCAATGAAACAGAGAGTTTATTCGAGTTGCTTGGTGCCCAAATACCATAATCATGAGAACAGCATTAAATAGATAAATAAAACAGTACAGGAGACAGGAGAGGCAAGGAGTCAGTGTGAGGAATGGGTAAAAAAAAGCAAACCTGACTGCAAGGGGGATAAGAGGCAGTAATCTACAAGCTCGTGTGAAACACAGCAGGGATAGGAAGGGCAGGAGACCTAGAAAATAGCAAAAAACCTTGTCAAGGAATAGCAGCCTGAGGAAGTTGCTAAGCCAAGCCATGTATGGCACCCCAGTGCAATGGTCCTTTGTCCCAGCTTTCTCTGCTTTTCCATTGATTATCTGGGACAGCAGCACCACAAATGTGTCCAGCTTTTCTGTGTGAAAAGCCATCCTGAGCTTATGACACGGGCAATGAATATTAGAGCTGGAGCCTTGCCCTGCTGTCACAATCCATGTGGTACATGTTGCCCATTACCTGATGTGCGAGCAGCAGCAGCACCGAAGAGCCTCTCTCCCAGCCATTTCCCTCAGGACTGGGATCTCACCTTGCCTGATGGCTGTGGTGAGAATGGTGTGATGGGAGAAATGCTGGGGCTACAGCTGGGACAGACATATTGGAGACAGATTTAGTATTTAGTGTTAGACAATTTAGAATTTGCAGACACCGTTACTTGAGCAGTGTGTCATGCTTTGGATGCCCACACTTCAAAGTGGTTGTTGAAAACTGTAGATGCTTTAGAGGAGAGCTCACAAGGACTTCGGCAGTACAAAATCTACATTGTTGTCAGAGACATCTCAAGTCATTTCACTGAAGAGGCAGGACCATAGTGATCTAGCACCTCTGTGGCAGAGAGAGAAGAGACAGCTCTTTATTTGAGCCGGATGAAAGTATGACAGGACCCAGTGGGCAGAAGCGTCATAGCACGTTACCCATGAAATGCCAATAAAATAAAATAATGATTTCTCCATTAAACTTCAGCTCTCCTAATGGAATACATTACAGTAAAGTCGCTTTTGCGTAAGAAAGCTGTAGGTGTTGTATTAGGAGTTTTCTCATGCGGTGCCTCACCGTAGGGAGTTCACTTCAGAGTCTGATGACATTATTTAATTATGCCAGTGTGTCACTGCTCTCTGAATTACCTGAACAGAGTATTAATGTTCTGCCTCCCTGCACAGGATGCTGTGCAGGGGAAATAGCACAGTTCAGAGTACAAGGGCCACTGCAAACAAATATTTTTAGCAGCGCTGTGTAGAAAAATGGTGTTAATGAGCAGTGATTAAGCACACAAACCATCAGAATATAATTATTAGAGATGTAGAAGCAAACATCAAAAGAACAAAAAGCAACATTTTATATTTTGGATGCTGCAAAATGTGAACAATAACTTTTCTGTGATATTTTTTCAGGTTTTTAGTGTCTGCTACAACAAGTGAAACATGCCACGGAGATGGTTTACATTTTTCTAATTTATTTGGTAGTTTAATAGGGAATTATTTTTTTTTAGTCATTAAGATTTTTGAGGGAATCTATAACTTCAATCAGATCATTTATGGTTCTTTGAATTCTTTTGTTGAAATTTTGAATTTACTCAATGAATTTTAAATAGGATATTTTGAATAAATTTAAAAACATTTACTTGAAGATTTTAAATCAGGTTACTCTCTTTTTATAAAGAATTTCCAGATTAATGGCTGGAAGCCTTAACAGACTTCTTAGTACTTTTCCACATAGGAAGCTCTGTTTTCAAGAGATCCTTGGGAAGAAGGGCTCAACCACAAAGTTGGCCTAACATACATGGGTCTTTCAGAGTGTCTCTGAAAGAAAGGTGCTACTACCAATTTCGTATTTTTATTGAAGATACTACAGAAAATTGTGCCGGAAAAGTAGTACTGGTCAGCACTATGCAGTCTCAAGAGCTGTAATCTCATTGTTAAATCTTGAAGAGAAATTTCTATTCAGATATGTCCATTTCCATAGCAGAGAGTTCAGTCCTGTAATCATCTACCCTATCTGTGCTCCCTTTGGATCTATTATAGCATTTAGAACTGTGTCTTCTTTTATTACTCCTTGCATTTCTGGCAGAGGCAAAAGCTTATGAAGCCACAGGGATAACTTTAAAAAGAAAGTATTCTTTTGCAATAGATGGTGTGTAGCGCTCCTGATCCAATGGGCATACTTGAGATATTGTCAGGTAACTTTCTTTCCTTGACTTAGTTAGTTTTATGGTCCTGACCTCACAGCTAAAGCAAATGCCTCCCCTGTTGGCTGATAAGCTCAATTTAAGATAAAACTGTGAATGGGCAAAACTGAATCTCGTGATACTTAATACCATCCTTAGAGCCCAGTAGATGGAGGCAACTTACACATAAACATTTCAGTTTTTGGTAAAAAAACAAGCAAGCAAGACCTGCATTTATTTGGACCAGAGACTTCTTAAATCATATGTTGTCACTGTAAAGATTCAGAATCCAAAAGAACATATTTCTCTTTTTTTTTTTTTATTTGAATTTTAGGACATTTTCCAGCTGGGATCCTCTTGCTCAGTTTTAGAGTTGTAGCATTCTTTTGCTTGGCTGGGGGCTTTCTGGCTTTCTTTTATGTTTGTTGTTTTTTGATTGTTTGTTTGTTTGTTTAACTTCTGCATTTGTTTCAAAAGAATCATCATTTCAAGCAAGTCAGATAAAATCATGAGTTACTGTAGTCAGTGGTGATGTATAAATAAACCAATTTATGCATGCCTAGATGACAGCTAAGGGCTTTGCTGTAGAACAGCATAACCACTAGCAGCAGAGCATTTGCATCTGCCTCCTCCTCTGCCTGGAATCAACCTGTGCCAAGCCTTCTTGTCCTTCTTCAGCTTTGGTCCTAGGGCAAAAGTCAGTGAAAGTCACTTTCCTTTCTCTGTAAATAGTGTAAATAAAGTTCAGTTTGTCAGAAATGAGCCCCCTTTCCACCAAGCCTGTTCTGGAAGGGCTGCATCAACACAGGACATTTCCGGGGTCGAGGAACCTTCCACCTCCGCTGCCCTGACCGTGCTTTGCTCTCCTGCCTGGGCTGGAAACAGCGCAGGCTTTGGGACCAATCTTCTGCAGGCTTTGCCCAAGCCAAGTTCTCTTCAGCTGCAGCAAGGACATCAGAAACTGCTCTGCTGTTACAAAAATCAGCAGCTTTGGCTTTTGAGGCCCTTTGACTTTGAAGGTAATTCTTGCAAATCCGTTTCCCCTCCATGGCATGCTGCAGTTCAAAGGGAAGAGAAGCAGAGTGCCTCAGAAAGCGCTGCATTACTGCCTCCCTGCTGTGGGTGAGGTCTCAGTCCTTGGCCTCTGGCAGCCTGCAGCAGCCAGAGCCACTGTGCCACGGCTGTGACCCCGCTGTGACCCCCATTCCCACTGTGCAGATTAACTACATTTGCAGGTCTTGTTTTCCTGTGTGTTTGCATGCAAA
Source organism: Geospiza fortis (assembly GCF_000277835.1). Classification (NCBI taxonomy): domain Eukaryota; kingdom Metazoa; phylum Chordata; class Aves; order Passeriformes; family Thraupidae; genus Geospiza; species Geospiza fortis. The sequence continues at coordinate 23,308,696 of NW_005054298.1, read as the reverse complement.
TGAGAGTAGAGCACCTAAACCTGAGCCCAGCACAATTAGCGTTTTTACAAATGCAGCATGTCTCTCTGCTCCTGTCTGTGGGCCATGCTTCCAGGCTCTGGCAGAGCCCACAAAAGAAGCAGTGAAAAAGATTACTCGTGTGCCCGTTTCTACAGATGTGGCAACAGCATGCACATGCCCCAAGGTCACACTGAAACTTCTGAGGAAGAGTTAGAAATGCATCCCACACCCAGCTGACATCCACAGCATAGCCAAAAGCAGAATTTTATTTGGTGCACTGATGGATTTTCTGCTTTTTGGAGAGCACCATGCAAGTACAGTGACCCTTTTCCAAATTCAGCCTTGGTTCTGCACCCTCTTCACCGTGACACACACCACTTTGAAAGGCTGACAGTGCTTGTCTTGCATTTCCCCAAAGATTAGAATGTCATCACTTGTGGTTAAGAGCTTCGGGGACATGTTGAATTACTTTCCTGATTTGATCTTTACATTTTTTTCAAAGCTTAGCATATTCCAGACATTCATCTTCTGTGCTGTCTTGAGGCAATGTGATAGAAAATGCTTTGTCAGCTAAGGTTGTGGCAAAAATGCCAGGCATGACTTAAAAAAATAAATAAAAAGGAATCACTCCCTCTACAACTCTTATTTCCCATATATGCTTGTACCTGTTAATTCAGCCACAACACTTGCAGTCTTTACAGACATCTAGCAGAAGCCATTCATTCTTAGTAAAATAGGGCACCCATGGTAAATTTACAGACAGACACATGTAGCAGCTTCCAAAGAACCCTCAATACACAGAAGTTACCTTTCATGAGCAGGGAGCACTCCAATGGGGTCAATGGCTCTGAAATTCAGACCCCACCCTGCTGCTGAGACCCGATTTGGGCTCAAGCAGGCACCAGTCTGCAGAGCCCCTCTAAGAGCAATGCCAGACTGAGGATGGCTGGTGTGCCAGAGACCGCTCCACAGAGCAAAGGCGGGGGATGAAACGGTGTCATCATTACCCGCAGCCACCCTGCATCTCAGCTTCTGTCTGAGTGTAGAGTGGCAGCACCAGCAACAGAGGAACAGGAAACCAAAAGATTCCCCAGCTGCTGTTCCTGGACAATAGGCCCTTACAGGGGGACAGAAGGTGAGGACTTGTTAAACTACCCCAGTAAAAATGCCAGGCCTCAGCAGAAGTGACCCAAATGTGCATCTTGCTCCTACTGTGTTTAGTGCTTTATATGTCAACATAGATATTGACAGTTCCTAAATCCTTCACACTGCAGACAGCAAACATGAGGCATGTGCTCAACCAAGCAGAAAGAAGCAATCTTGAAGATTAACAGCCAAATCTGGCACTCCTTCAATGGCCATACTCTATCAAAGCTCCTATCAAAATCAATACTGTTTTTAAATGGGGATTCAATCATACTGCTGCTCAGAGTAAGGGGGCAGCTTATGATCAGAGTCCTGGAGCAGAGCAGAGCTGCTGTAAAAGTCCTGATGGCAGTTACTAGAGGTGGGAAGCTCCTGCATGTCAAAACCTTGTGCATGCACACTCAGCCCTACTGGCCTCCCTCTATTAGAGCACAGTATCACAAGCCTTTGTGCTTACAGGCTTGTCCTAAGGAGCAGAGTGCAGGAACCATCATCCCTTATGACTGTCTTGGGTATAAGATGCAAGACTGTTTGAAATAATTGGGGCAGTTGCCCATTCTCACAAACAAAAATAGGATGTGTGGAAATGCTTGGGTGTAGCTTTTCCTACTATGCTGCCACCTGTAGTCCAGGAAAATGGTGATCAAGGCTGATGGGGCTCTGTGCTTCCTAGTGCATCTATGCAAAGCACCATGTGACCTTGATGCAATGAAGGAAATGGAGGATCAAGGCCCTGCTCCATTCCCTGTGCTTCACAGGTTATTTTCCCTGTTTCCTCAGGTGAGATGAATTTTCTCTGAAGTGTGTGTAAAAAAATGCTCTGTTCAGAGGCTGTGGTACTGCACGGTGAATGGAGGTTACCATTGCAGACATTGATTGCCACAGAAACTGTCACAAAACTAGCATTTCAGTGGAGAAGAAGAAGGGACTCATTGCAGAAAAAGCCCCTGAAGATCAGTGCAGTCAGCTCAGGAGATCCTAGAAGAGCAGCTGCACCTTGTGAGAAGGGGAATACTGCTGCTCTTTTCCAGAGATACACATCAGAATCTCACATTCCCACTCCTCTAACACCTGGGTAAGAAATTGTTAATTTAATATCTGAAGTTTTGGGTTAGAATAATATCGTTCACTGGAGAATAGCTGGCTTGGGATATAATCCCTGTGATTGAAATGCAATTGCAGGGAACAATTTCCAATAAGAAAATTATTTGTGCAATTTTGCACGTGTCACATTCAAACCTGAAGTAATCCAGACAATGTCAGGTGTTAAGCTAAATTCAGGGGTGTTTTCACTTAAACTTTGACTCTGAGCACCTCCTGGAAAGAAAATATAGACAGAAAGTCAACCATCTGCTAATGTGCACAGGTAGCTTTGAAAGTGAAATCATGAGAAAAAGGTAGACACTAAACGGAGGAAATGTCAGAGAAGTGAGTAGCACAAGCAAGAGTGACACCCACCTCCTGAGAATGCATCTGTTTCCTCTCATGTGCAGAGCGTGCATTCTTCTAGGAGGATCACACTTCCCTGCTTTTATATGCTTTAATGTTTTAGCAACTGACTGACCCCACTGGCATCTCTGCCAACAATTACAAATCCCTCCCTCCCTCCTAGGGACTTGGCATGTCTAGGACACCTGCTAGTCCCAAGATTGAGGTGGAATCAGTGGGCAAGTATCAGCTATGATATAACTTTCCTTTCATGTTTAATGTCCCTGAAACCACTGTGCAGGTTTTGCCTCAACAATACAGTAAAAGCATAGGCATTCAGCATGTATAATTTAGAGACTGGGGTTTTGGCCTCCAGGGCCTTGCTTAGCTGATGATAATCCACTTGACAGGGTGATTTTTTCCCTAAATGATTCAGCATATCACATCCCTTTTGTCCTGCTTATTCAAGGAGAAAATACCTAACTGCAACGAATAGCTTGTGGGGTGAGCCCAGAATGCCTGGCTTTGGTTCCCTTACAAGGAAAGGGACCTTGCACAGAATATCCAGCCCTGCAGAAAGGCTGTCTCCAGCCATGCTTATTTTACCTGACATGGCTATGCCCTGCCTTTCTTTCAGGGCTGTAACCAATCCTGTGGCCAATTACAGCATTGCCGCCCTCTGTCCTGGTGAGTAAAAGTTGAGGGGTGCCCTCCCCAGGCTGCCTACAGTGATTCTGCATGTACATGCATTGGAATGCAGCTGAAGCCACAAGGAAAAACCTAGTGGCTTTCAAGGCAGACAGTGGGGGCAGCCCATGAGCAGTTGGAGGGGTTCTTATGCCCTATTGCCTGCTGTTCAACTGTGTCTAGAGAGGAAAGAACGTCAGGCTGGCTCCAGGGCAGCTGCTGAGCTGCTCACATTGTCCAAATTCAGCCCAGCAGCCTTGGATTTGTCCCTCCTATGCCGGTGCATTTCTCACAGTGAGCCCTGCCTTATTTTCCTCTGCCTTAGTGCTGACACAGATTAAGCCTTCTGTAAAACCAACATTCCAAGAAAAAACCACTTTCCTCCCTTTCTGTCCTCTCCCAAAAGACCAATGCAGAATTACTGAGCAGGTTTAAGTGTAAAGATGTGTGCCTGTGAGCAGGCTCATCCAGCACTAAGCAACTCAGCCATTTTGAAGCCTGAGGCCCCTGGGAGACAAGCTTGGCTTTCTATTTTTGCAGCCACTGCTTTCTAGGCTGTGTTTAATAATTTCTGTTAGATGTATCTCCACAGATGACCCAGATTCATTTGAAAAGCCTCTTTGTCTTAGATTGTTATGCACATATTTAAGGATGGGCTTAACGGCTTTCTCAGATCAGGGCCACATCAAAGAGTTTTGTTCCTGAACAAGTAATGATTGCCTGCATTTGAAGTAGCTGTGCACATCACATGAAGCTTGTCAACAAGGTGCAAATTCATCTAGGGATTCTCTTGGTTGCTTCTTTGCCACTTAAAACGTACATCTGACGTAATCAACGCTTTTTTACTTTTAAAAATCCCTGTTGGAGCAAACAGGAAACTTTGAAGGCTTCAGCCTGTCTCATGTGATTTGTCAGATGAAGGGACCACAGAGCATCCTCCTTCCATGGCAGCTTGCTCCTCACAGCCACGGAGTTCCCAGCTTCGTCACGTTTCCTACAGTTTCAGATGACTGTGCCAGACTGAGGTGTCAACTACAAGAACTGGAGAAGGGATAGCTGTGTATGCTGTTGCCTTACTATAAATGTGAAGCTGAATCTGGATATTTTACATTCAGTTTACTCTTGGAAATGGATGGCTCTCTCTCTTATATTCCTTCTGACTATTTTTCACCCTTATACAGTGGACTTGTTACACAGTGATACTGCCATGCTCCAAATTCTTTCCCTTCATGTGATATTTCAGTTATACTTCTTACCTGGCCTTATGCCATTTCTTAACTGTTTCAAGGTGTGGCTAGGAAACTTAACACATTCCCTAAAACAGTACATGTGAAAACTAAACAGCTAATATTCATGCCAAAATATTGCTATACCCATTGCTCATCTTTCCAAGGCTGCATTAAGATAGCTACCAGATATGCACTGGTGTGACAATTGGCTGCAGGGTGTGTTTTGGCAAGAAGAGTGATCTGTTAGTCAAGTTGGAAAAGGAGCAGCACAGTATCAGAACAGAGGGTCTTTACAACTCTGCTAATGAGTTGTAACTTGCTGAAAGTGTAGCTTCACCCAGTCAGCATAAAGAGTGCCACTAAAAATACCTGATGAGAGAAGAGGAAGAGAGAGGAAAATCAGAATGAGGAAAAGATGCAGTTCTGGTGTTCCTTTTACAAAGGGATGCAAATTATGCAGAATACAAAATGTATTTTGTTCTTTGCCAGAAAAGACACCACAAGTTCCACATCCCAAGGAAGGAACTGTCACAGGAGAAGATAATTTTTTTGGCATAGTCCTTTTTCCAGTGATATTTTTATTATATTCAGCAGAAAAAATACTCTCTGGAGCAAGCCTCAGGCATGTGCTTTAACCAAGAGCCTGTGGAATCATCCTCCACATGAAACACTTCAGCAGTCCCAAGTACTAAGTACAGCTGCAATCCCATGAGAAGGGACTGAGTTCATGTTCCAAGTAGTTATAGCCTGGTTAGAAAACCCACCTAAAAGAGGTTCCTGCTTAAAATTTAGCAGTTCTGAGAAGGATTTGAACCAGTCTCTTGACATTCAGGGAAGGGTTCTTAGGCACTGAGCTACTGAACAATGGGAGAATAACAACATCTTTGCATCCTCAAGCAGCTTTCTGAATTGCAGTCTTTGTCTCCTCTTTTTACAGAGGTTTTTTTTTTTTAATTGAACTAATCAAAATTTTAGGGAAGAGAAAAGAAATAATTTGGTTAAGCAGGACAATAAGTCTGATCTAAACCAATTACGAAAATTGGATGCCATCATTTTTTAAAAAATCAATTATTCATGTGGCCCTAATCATGAAGACATTTTCTAAACTCATAATTTTCAACAGTTACAGTGTTCCAATAAATCTGCAGGTGCAAATTTAACTGTCTAAATCAGCATTCTGATTCTTTGTCATGGCTACAGAGTTGCTAAGAATGCTGTAACTTCTTTGGCAAATAGGATTAGATTTGGGGGCTAAAATATGTGAATGCAAGCATCTAACTAAGTATTTAACTGAAAAGATTAGCCTACAGGAATAAACACTGCATTTGTGTGTTCCTTTGTACATTTATTAAAAACAAAGCATATTTTCCATGCACATCTTTTGGCTAACTTGGAATATTCTGCAGTCAGAGCCTGGGGGCTGATGTGCAGAGAGGGAGGAATGATTGTGTTGTAGCTGTCCTTATGAGCTGGGTTCAAAACCACAACCACTTACAGTTATCAATGCCAAGAAGCTTACAAAAGACATTTGAGATTGTAACAATTCACTGCAAAATTGGAAACACATTTGACTCCACCCCTGCAAGATAATCAAATAAAAACTTTAAATGTGAAAGCACTGGAAAATGTGATTCAAAGCTTCTTGCTATCCACTTCACCTACCTACCCTAAAATATTTAATGCAGGCAAAATGGCGAATAACTGATTTGTGTTATTTTATCTGTGGGAAGGTATTAAACTTAAGACTGCAAAAGAAGTCTGTAAAGTTACTCCTAAATAAACTGTGGCACTGTATTGAAATGAGTTGCATATGCATGAAGTTAGACGAACTCATTGTAGAATAAGACCAAATAATTCTTTAATATTTCTCTCCAAAATGTTGCTATCAGGTGATAGTTTATACTAATCTATGGGTTTTATATAATTTAATAACATTACTGCTATTTCTTCTTTAGAGAGGGTATAGATAAAACAAAAGGGCTTTATTTTGTTAAATCACAGTTATTTTTCTGTAATTTACATGTATCTTCTCATTCTACAAAGGTAATTTGATTTAATAACATTCCCAAATAATAACATAAATCTAGACCTATTCTTGATAGAAAGACCTAACACACTAGTAAGATTTTTTTCACCTAAAGGCATTTTTGCTCAGTTTTAATAACACAAGAAGGAATGTCTACATAGCTACAAAGCAAGGAAGGAAACCTTACTGTACATATAAAAACCAGACAAAAGATATTTTAAGGAAAAACTAGTTAAAATGAAATTCTTATACTATTTTTCCTCATTTCACAAAATATGCCCTTAGCTGGACTATGGAATAAAATAAAGATGAATCTCATTTTTATTATTAAACAAGCTTTCACCTCAGGAACTCATAAGTTCAGCAGTGACACAGTATCATTGTGGCATTGCTAAGTATTACTGTCCCCAAGAGGCAAAGGGTCACATTGACAACCGACCTGGAGAAAGCATCTCCCCTGTATTGAAATGGCCATAGAATGTCATCATAGAATCCCCAAATGGCTTGGGCTGGAAGGGATCTTAAAGATCATCCAGTTCCACCCCTCTGCCATGGGCACAGACACCTTTCACTAGACCGAGATGCTCAGAGCCTCAGCCAAGGTGGCCATGAACACCTCTAGGGGTGGGGCATCCACAGATTCTCTGGGCAACCTATGCCAGTGCCTCACTATCCATATGGTGAAGAATTTCTTCCTTATATCTAATCTAAATATCTTTCAGTTTAAAGCCCTTGTCCTATCACTACATGCCCTGGCAAAAAGTCCTTCTCTGACACCCTTCAGGCTCTAGAAGGTGCTATAAGGTCTCCCCAGAGCCTTCTCTTCTCTGAGCTAAAAAACCCCAACTCTCTCAGTATGTCTTGATAGAAATGGTGCTCCTGCTCTCTCATGATTCCCGTGGCCCTCCTTTGGACTTGCTCCAACAGGTCCCCGTCCTCTTTTTGGAGGCCCCAGAACTGGATGCAGTATTTCAGGTTAGGTTATTTTTGAAGCAGTTTTGTTTAAGCTCTTTACCATTTAACTGTAATTTATTGTTTTTCTAAGAATTTAAAGATATTGATTGATCACTTCTTTCCAGTCATCTTAAAAAACTCCCGTCCCAGTAATGGATATGGGCAGATCCAGGGTGAGAGTAGATTCCTTTTCCCCTGTAGCCTGTGGCAGCTGCTCACTATCAAGGCCAGCCCCATCGGTGTGCACCCATGGGCAGGGGAAAGAAGCTCTGCAGTGTGGCTTGCAGCTTTAGAGGATACCCCCCACACATGGAGAAACAGTGAGTGGGTGAGTGAGGCAAAATAAGGGCAAGGCTCAGGCCATGGCAAATCCTTTGTGGACACACTGTTCCAGTATTTCATGTGTCACAGGCCTCAGAGAAGGGCTGCTTTCCTCAATATCCATGAGAATTTTGCTTCAGAGACCACTAGAGAAGTAGGAATTTACTCCAATTCACAGCTCTGTTTTATTTTCAATGCTCTGAAAAGAAACTCTCAACAGCTACACACTATAAGGCCAAGGAAACTTCAACA
>NW_005054298.1:23243648-23300587 GCF_000277835.1 Geospiza fortis | reverse complement strand
ATACATGAACTGTGCAACTTTCATAACAAGAGCTATATAGTGCCTATTTTCTTTCAAGAGAGCCTTAAGGTGGACAGATTATGGATGTAGGCCTCAGAAACCTCTATGAGGTAGTTCTTACTTAAGAAAAAAGTAAAGAAAAAATGCCATTGGGCAGATCGGCACTTTGTCACCATTCACTATTAAATAAGGCAGGAACAGAAAATATCAAAATTGTCAAATCAGTCCTCTCCTAGTCCCAGTCAGATGCTTTATAGCTTCCTTGCACTCTGGCAGCCCTTGTATGGCTTGTTATGCTAATAGCTTTTAATTGAATTCTATCAGTGGCAATGCCAGCAAAGCGCTTGCTGCATACAATTGAGTTACCATGCTCTGCAGGTCCTTCAGATGTGACCAGATATGGTATCTTTTCCTGTTGTTCTCATCTGTAAACTTTAGGTTATCCATCAGTGGCAAAGCAGATAGATCTTTAATGTAGTCTGTGTGGAATCAGGGGTTTCTATTTCCTACTAGCCTCCAAGTGACCCTGTGCCCAGTGGCAGGCAGGCTGCAGCCCACTCCAGAGAGCGCTCTTTCATCTAATAACACCCAGCGCAAAATCCCAGACTAAAGTGGGTGTTCAGCCAACTGCTTTCTGTCACTGCAAAAACAGGTCAAGTAACATGTTCCTGGGTGTGTTAGTTCATTGCCTTTCTCTTCCCTCTGCTTGCAAACACTGCGGGCACAAAATGCCTGCTGCAAAAGACCCTCTTCTGTCTGCGAGAGCTTTCACTGTCTAAGTTACACTGCCTGCACCTCTCAGGTTCACGGCTCAGCCTGTGCCAGGGCCAAATTCAAACTTCTCAGGTGAGAAAATAGGGAGAGCACAAATCATGCATTACATTGGTTCAGAGCATGGGCCCAAACTGCCTTTCCTTTGGACATAGCTCAAAGTAATGTCCAAAGAAAGGGCTGGCTGTGCTGCAGGCTGTCCAACAGCTGAGACTTGTTTTCCTTGTGGGCACTGACAAACTATGTATGAATTATTGTGGGTTCACTACTGCAGAACATGGTCTGACATCCCTCATATTTAGGTTTATGTTGCAAACATCACCACCTACATGTAATAAACTAGGAGTTAAAATGTTAAAGTACAAGGCAGTCAGCGAGGGCTATTTTCTTAAGACAAGTTCACCTTTTCCAGATTTCAGCTGCAGGCCTTTTAAAAAAAAATCTTAGCTTTCATTTTCTTGAAACCTTGGAGTATTGCAGGGCAAAACCAGAAAAAAAAACCAAACACCCAAAACCTATAAAAATAATGAAACTAGAGATGGAGGTATGTTTTATAGCACATTGAACCATGAGCAAATAGTGCAAATAAGGAAAAAATAAGGGACTACAGAGTGCTTATACAGACAAAGCAATGTTTTCCTAAGATCTGAAAAAAATCTGCCTAATAATAAATGACAACTTCCATCCCAGAGCAAAGCAATAATTTAAAACTAAATTCACATTGTAATTAACATTTCAAAAATGCAAAGAACTTCAATATAGATGTCCATTAATAATCTCACTGCTGTTGGAAAGCCTTTTCCACCCACGCACGATACTTAATTAAACTCAAGAGTTCCGCATTCATACAAACAGACAGTTATGAAGAACAGGTGGTTCCTAATTTGAAGATAATGGATAAGTGAATCTCAGTATAACTTCAGACCCTCAGATTATTTCATTTAATGTTTACTTGTACTTTTGAAAATTTTCCTTTAAGCTCAGTTTTGTTTCTCTTACAGTCGTATCATAGCATATCTATAACAGTTGATGTTCATCTTTTAATAAAATGTCCCAGATCACTTTCAGAGCTATTAAAATTGCTTAAAATGAGCTCAGGAGTTACAGCTCAACATGTAACATGCTGTATTTTTGATGTGACCACAAGACTGTTGTACCACTCACACATGTGTGGTAGGTAAGTGCTTGGACATTGTGAAAGTGCTGAACATTTCTACCTCCTTTCCAGGCTCAAGAAACTTCTATTTCCAAAGAAAAACTTGCTAGGGTTGCCTTCTCACACAGCAACAAGCCTAAAAAATGTCTTTGAGATGGATCTAAAGAAAAGACTTGAGGGCAGTTTCCTACCCTTATGTGGCCAGTCCCACACAGACTGGCCATTTGCAAGACAAGCTCCAGTTCCATCAAAGGCCTCTGTGCCACAGATGATGTGTAGTGATGGCAAGGCTGGTGTACAGCAGAGGTTTCTAAGGCTGCTTGCAGCTGGAAAGTTCCCTGCTGCTCTGCAGGGGAACATATTGAGAGCAACCTCAAAAGAATCAGTAAAACTTTAGCTGGCTGGTGGGAGGGCTTTGTACTGTCAGAGGAGTAGTGAAGGCAAGAGAGAGGGGTCAGGAGAGAACAGACAATGAACAAAGCAGTCCCCAGGCTCTGTGCTGGGTGGCCAGACCCACACTCAGCCAGCACGCTGCTCTGTAGGGATACCCAGGTGTGGTAAAATCCCATACAGGACACTCAGCACTGCTCCCACTGTTTTGATGGCTCCCTTAAATGATGTCACAGCGTTGTGTCAAGGCAAGCAGCAATCTCAGGCCTCAGGCCATGCAAGTGCTGCTGAGCTAGCTCTGGACAGAATCACTAAGGATACCCCTTAATTAATTAGTATTCAGTCTAATTAATTAACCACATGATGGGTTGTCTGTGGGTTGATAATGTTCATAGGCTTCACAATATTTATGGGGAGTTCTTTGCCTGGCAGTTTCTATCTAGAGACAGTACTCAAACCTGGAGGAATAGGCTTGATTAAAGGGACTTTTGACTGCCACCTGCAAATTTTAAAGCACTTTATGTGGAGTTTCACAATCTTCAGCCGACAGTGCATGAAATGCTGGAAGAAAGCAAGGCAGGGACGAGCTATGACTGAGACTCAGGTCTCCAGACACCCTATTTATCTGATAAAAACTACTTCACTTGAGCTGAAGCCTTTTTGTTTCTCTCTGAGAATTTCTGGTGCTGCAGAAAGTTAAGTTGCATCTCTTACAAGGGGGTGACAGTAATAACTCCTAAAGTCTTTGTATAAGATTTGGAGGTTTCTTTGGAAGGCCATTAAATAAAGAGGAGAACGACTGAGCGAGATAACTCCAAATATCACCCAGAAAGGCATCACATTTGGCATTTCAGCTGTGCAAACTGCAATGACTAATTCAAAACAATGAAGCCTTTAAAGAAAGAGACTATCTATAGCAGAAACAAATGAGTCTTTTGTAGCCAATTCTAACAGCTATTTAAAGAGAAAATATAATCACAGTATAATCAATGGAGTGAGTAATATTTACTGGTTGATGAATGTCTCTCTCTGGAAAAAGGAATATTTTTATGTTTGACTTCTGACAGCTAAGGTAGCTGTAAGATGCAGTCTGAAATAAACAGCTCTTATTTTAAGAAAGCAAATGATTCAAATAGTGTAGGCAAAGACACAGTAACTCACACCTCCACTAACAGTTTATTCACTAGCCTACTGTTTCGCTTGTTAAATTCTTCTTCTACCTCCCACTGCTACTGACACAACTTTTATTTTTCAGTAAAAGTTTATTACAGGCTTGCTTTTAAATAAAAAGGGCAAAGGTGTTAAACCATAGTGTTAGAGGTTACTCCTGCCAGCCATCAGCGTGCACAATGGTGCTTTCAACAGGAAGGAGTGCCCTCAGTTGCACTGCTGCTTTGCACAGCTTGGCTGAGCCAGGGTCCTTCAGCATGGGCAGTTCAGAAATTACAGAGAAAGTGCCATTACTCAACTGTGTGCCAAGGCCAGCTCCACTAGAGTGGCTGATTTTATGTGATGAGACTCTTCCTTACTTGCATTTATTCAGAGGAATATGCAGATAAATAATTTGTCATATTGAGTTTAAGGATGCTCTATGAAATAATTCCATCATGAGCAAGTGGAGAACACATGTACCATAGAAACCACACACACCACACATGTGTGCAATATACCCGAGTTAAATGAAAGATTGTTGGAAGTTTTAAGGCTGGGTTTTTCTTTTTCTTGGGGAAGAAAGATTGTACTCAGAGGTATTTTTCTTAGTTATTCTACAAGCCCCTTGAAACATGCACCACCTATTTCAAGTCAAGGATTTGGAGGCCTTTACCACCAAGAGAGTCCCATGCCCCATCCATGGCCTACACTATACTTCTATATCATCCATCTTTTAAAAATTCAAATAATCCTCCTACTATACAGTACTTGGAAGAGAGATAAAAATATAATAGTTAATACTAGCACAGCAGACGTTGTATGTTCAGACTCCACTATTATAACCGTATGGTAAAGGCACCAAGAGCAGATTGTCTCCTTCGTCTTAAATTAGCTGTATGCTCCTCAGGTGATCTGTTCTCTGTTCTTTTATTCCTACTCACACTGTTCTCTTCCTCCTAACAGTCAGCCTCGTGTTTTCCCTCATGGTTTTATTTCTCCTGTTTGTGTAGCCATACAACACAATAAAGATAGCTGGAAACCTCCAATTCAGTCACACAGAAATAAGAAAAATCAAATGAGTGATTTGGGTTGCATGATCCTTTAAGCCCATTGTGATGTTTCTTGATGGAGACACGTCTGCTGCTATCACTCTCCTCTATCTAAACATGCCTTCAACATTCCTCCAGAGTGCAAAATCCTCATGTTCAAGTCCATACTTTACAACAGTGGTACAAAGAGTAAGCGATTAATTTAAGGAAGTAAAGAGTTTAAAATATATGAGAGTGGAAAAGGTGTGGATTTGTTTTTCTTTCTGTCCAGGTCTCCAAACAATGTTACTAAAGCCTTGGAGAAAAGTTCATGTGCTTGAAAGTTCATCTGCCCCCTCCCCACCAGCAGATGTGGTTTAATAGTGGTTTATTTAGTGAAAGGCAGCACCTCTCCCCGCAAGTCTTCTCACTCCGACAGCCAGTTTCTCCTGAACCTCTGGCATGAAAACCCTAATCTCCCACACACACATTTTATTACTTTGCTGACTTTGACCCTGCTGAATACAAACTACGAGGCCTCTTGTTCTCCTGCTCTGACATTCCTGTAGAGTCTTCCTTCTCATTGTGTCTTTATGTACATCTTCCTAAAGTCTATGTGCCCCAGCCCATCAGATGTCTGACTTCATGCTTAAACACTGTCCTGAACAGAAACTCTGTCTTGAGTAGGGGCCTCGTTTTGGAACAGCCCCAGCTTCTAGTCCAACAAGCTCTTTTCTTTCCTTCAGAACCCTCTTTCATCTAAGCGCTCATTTCATAAAGCTTTCTGCAATCAATTTCCTCCTCAATGTCATCTCCAGTTCCCCTTTGTTTAAACTATTGCCCTCTTTTTTGCTTCTGTCAGATTTAGAGTGTAAGCACTGTGACCAGCTCTGCATTCCTTGATGACACTAATAATGTATCATTATATATAATGATGTAATCAGAGAAAGTTCAAGAGGCAGTTCAAGCATTGGGAGGCTGGAACTAGCCCATCTTCAGATGTGTAGAGCCTGTCATATGATTTGAGATAAAAGGAAAATGTGTAAATAAACAGTTAAAACAATGTAGGGGAAAAGCAAGGGGAAAGCCATGATATTAGCTTTATATTAACACCATATATATTGCGGGAAAAGAGAAAGGAAAGTGGATCTGAAGTTTCCAATTCCTCCAAGTAGTGCTGTATCACTGAAGATTTTGCATGAGGCTATTGTGTAATGGGAAAAGCTCCTGCCTGCAGGACACATTCCAGCAGCAGCCAGGAAGAAAGGCACATTGTTGATGGAGACTCCTTCTCTTGCCATATTCCCTGTTATTATTTTAGGAAGGCACAATTACAGGGTCAAAATTTTCATAGATTTTTTTTTGAAAAATGCCTCATTGATTAGATTTTACAAACTGCCCAGAAAAGGAACTCCAAAATTAATGGCAGACTGACATAGTCTGTATTAGTGAGTTCACAAAACCTCTTTGTAACTGTCAGCATGTGGACCCCATGGCTGCAGGATACACTGTCAGTTTCTTAGAAAGATGGAGGAACATTGCCAATTCATTTTTCTTTGTCAAACATTTCATTTATTATTGAGCCCGTATGCAAGTTAATGTCTCTCTCCTGTGCCAGCACTACTGCAACAATAACCATTTTTGTATTTCTCTTGCCAGCTAAGTTTGTGCTACCCATGCTCTAGTACAAAAAAAGATGTTCATGGCAGTATGCACTTAATGAATGAGCATAATTAGCATAAAGATGTCTCATCAGGCTGGTGAGGTGGCAGCACACTAAATTGCTACATAACTTGTAAAATGAAATACTCCCACACCTGGACCTGATGATAAATATGCTTGACACAACACAGTTGCTGGTCTCTTAACATGCCAGTTGGAGTTCACTTTGCTATGGACTGGAAACTGGGAGAAGCCATGCAGGTGCCCTTCATCCTGCATCCCTGGATTCTGTGGGCAGCATTGCCTAAGCAACGGCCTTGTAAGCAAAGGAGACTGTGAGGATGTCAGTGAACCCCCAGCCCTTGACATAAGGGGCTCCCTTCCCTTGTAGTGGATTTGGGAGAGTGGAACAGACACTGTGTCTTCAGCAATTCCACCTCAGTGTTTGCCAGCTGAGAACAAATCTCCTTTTGCTGATGATCCAAGGCAAGAAGCTGCAGGCAGCAGTGGCAGCCTGGGGAGCATTTACACTATTAAACCTGTCACATAGAGAGTGACCTCTGGTGGGACAAATTGCTTGAGGAATAACCATCTTGCCCCCCAGAGGCAGGTATGCCGGAGACCCTGTGGTGCTGGTGATACTGGAAGATTAACTAAGAACAAGAAAGGTACACCTCTGCTACAATAAATCTTGCTAGCAAAGTGAAGGCACCTTTATTTGCATTTGCAAACATTTCTGGGCTTCTATACCATGCCTGCTCCATGATTGTGCCTTCAGCACCTATGACTGCAGCTTTGTTTATTTGTGCAAAGCTGAGCAAGAGGAGATTGATATAAACGAAAAAAAAAAAGAAGAAAAAATTAAAAGCTTTGCAGGTACTTAGTGACATGAGAACTGGCAAAACAGACACTGGGATCTCTTCGTTCTTAAAGACAAAAGAGAGCTGAAATGAAACAAGAGCCTGTGTTTCAATGAAGATCTGTATTTTGCATTCTGGGACTGCACCCCAGTCATTGCAGGTTATTCAGCATGCAAAGGGATGTTCAAATAGCTTTAGTCCTGTCCAACCCGGACAGTTTATTCTGGGTTAGAAAGTCAGTGTGAGGGAGTTCTGCGAAAACACCTACAAAAGAAAATAGCATGGGTGGGCACGTTGGCTCACAGCCGTGTCAGAGCATTTCCCTGTGTTGCTGTGCCCCCAGCTGTGCCATGAGGGAATGAGCTGGATTGGACTTTGCATCTCGCAGACTCAATCACATCCATGGTCCTTGGTCTTTGTTACGAATGATGTTGTAACAAGCATAAAGAATGCAGCTAGCAGTTTGAGATCCCAGGATGAATTTGCAGTGCTGACAGCTACAGAAATCATCTCTTGATATATAATCAGAGGGAATTTGATACAGGAGTCACTGTGAGAGGATAAATGTGTCATTTTTAGAGTTGATTTGACTATAGCCCCACTTTAATTGCAGAAAATACAAAATAAGTGCCAAATGGAAGTATGAGAAGCAATTTTTTCTGTTCATTACTGACACAAAATAAGCCATGAGCTTATCCTTTCAGACTCTGAAAATTCAAAACACCCTCTACATTTTAAGCCCTATTTCCCTAGAATGAGAAGTAAAGCATATTTGCATATTGTTACAATTATAAAGCTGTAGGAAAATTTTTTTTTCTATAAGTAAGATTGATAGGCATTTTCCACAAAACTTAATTTTGAATGAGAATATAAATTAGAATTTTTATGTATGCCATGCAGTATGAATATTTTTAGTCAGTACGGACATATTTCATATTGTTCAGGGGAGACAAAAGAAAACCACAGCCTCTAACAAGAGTTTTACTAGATATTAGTTTTTCCAATTCTATTTTGACAAGGAGCTACATCTTGCAGAAGTCAAGTAACCATGGTGTCTAGTCATCCTTACATCTTCTGAGATCAAATGCAGTTTAAATAACCACAGTTAAAACAACTTTCTTTGGAAAAATAGTAAAATTCAGGGAACACACGTTTCTTTCAAGACACCTTGTCTTTATATATATATATATATAAAGCTGCCACCTTTGACATCTGCAAGAGAATTTGAACTACAGGAACTATATATTAGATAAGATACTTTCTCTTGACATGAAGTATCCTACAGAAACTTTATCTTTGGTAAGATACTAAGTTACTGTAAGATACTATCTTGACTACTCAAGTTTTACACTTGTTTGGATTCAGAAAATTGGAAGTGTATGGATCAATTATGAATGAATTAATGTGACATTCTATCATGAAAAGAGATTCTTGGAAACCAATTGCAAAATAATCAGTTTAAAATGCCACAGATGTTTAAAATTGCTTGTAAAAGTATGAGTGGTGAAACTTGGCCTTCAATGAAGTCAGAGAGATCCTTAAACCAATTTCAGGTTAGGGTCAGGTTTGCAACCCTAAGTGTTTGGACATTTGCCCTAGCTTGCTCTCCACCATCCTATGACCATCCTTTTCCTCCCTATTGCAGCTTCAAGAAAGGTCTGACCCTGGAAAAGGACACACATTTGCACCTTAAAGTTCACAGATAGCTCACTAAGGCCAAACCATCAGTTAACCACACATACTCTTCCCTACTCCCATCCCACCTTTCCTCAGTTGTCTCTACGCTTTCCTTCCTGACACTCTAATTGGGGGCTTTAAACTGTTAAGTATTCAGGATATAAATTATATCATCTTGCATGTTTGTACATTGCCAAGCACAAGAATAGTAACCGCTCGCCTTTGCTGGCAGTCCTATGACACCTTTGGTAAGGGGGTGGAAGCTCTGGAGGGCTAATTAAATTTCAGTATGGGTGATCATATTCTGCTTTTCTAAATTCCTTCTGCTTATCTAAATTCCTCATGTAGTTACAACCTGATACAATATTTCTCTTCACTTCCCACTCCGGCTTGCTGTGTAGCGTGACTTCGTGCTTTTCAGCAGCTGCCGCAGTCCTTCCCTGAGCTGCCTTTCATTAGTGGCTAACACATCTTCTGGCTGTGTCGTCTGCAACGTGAAACACACATCTCACTGTGCCTGTGTATGTGTGTTTGAGAGAGACAGAGTATTTTATTAATATGGATTTCTTTAAAACACAGAAGACACTGATCCTTAAACTATGCTCCACGGAGCACTTGTGGATGGCCCATTACGAGCTGGTATGTCACATGGTGTTCATTTGCTCCTTGTTTCCAGCTGCTAAATTGCACTGTGACTCTTAAATATACGTTAAATGCTTTCCTAATGTTACTTAAGCAAGTAAATTGCTTCCACTGCCTGAAGGAAATTCTGCAATTGCAAGCATGGGGGGAAAGGAATGGAAAGGGTGATCAACAAGAATTTCTCTTTAAAATGTCATCCCTTAGGTTAATGTGATCCACACAATAGGGGATTCCTGCTCTCAGACAGAAAACTGGCCCTTCTCTAGCAACATTTTGTGTGCTGTTCAGGGCTGGATCCCACTAGCCAAACTGTGTTTCGGGTTAGGTCTCTGAGACGTGCTACTTCTCTGCTTTGCTTTTTATCAGACACACAAAGCTTTCCAGGATGCTTCGCACATAATTATTAAGTCTCTTCAGGGGAGTGGATCAAGATCTTAGCTATAGGCTGATGGACCTGGAATGTGATGTGTTGCCTGGAAACCTCAGGGTAGGGTGAAAGGGTCGTATAGTGGCAGTCTACAAGGACAAAAGTCTCACCATTTTACAGTAGACTGGGGAGCCGAAGCCAGAGGCTGTGCCCAGTGCTCAGGAAGCGAAGTGTGGTATTGCAGTCTCTTGTAACACAGTGCTCACGGTACATGTCTATTTATTTAATGAATCTCAGCATTTCCAAGAACTGATGCCAGAGTCCATATGCCATTTTCTTTTTCTCCCTGTTTCTTTTTTTTTCTTTTTCTTTTTTTAAAGCAAACGAACAGAATATAAAATTAGAGTTGCAACGCATGCTCTGCTTATATTGCTGTGACCCTGAAGATAACATGGAAAATGTCGACTAAAAATGTAATAACTGAAAGCACTTCTACACACACCTTCCTTCCCACCCCACTTATATAAGGACCAGTCAGAGGCAGAAAATAAGGGACTTCTTGCTACTAGCCAGCCTATCATCTTTGCCCCCAGGCGAACTCACAGTATCTACACGGAATTTCTACCATTGTGAACATAAGGCTGTGCAAACAGGTTGTTTGCTACACAACTGTGCAAACACACGGACATGGAAACAGTTTAGCAGGGTCGTGCCATGGCAGCCAGGCTATGCTAGCGGGCCACGTGTGCTTGGACAGAACACAGCAAATTTGGTTGACTTTGGCAGGCTTGTGCTGCTCTCTGCTTGCATTAGCATCAGAATATGTAACAGGCTGTTCAGAATAGCTGTAGAAGTTGTTGATTTTAGATTTCTATTTCTAAGTGAGCAGTTGGGGTTTGTGTCCTGTTGCAGAACAAGGACCACAGATCAGTAACATGAGTATTTGAAGCTTGTACACTTCCATTCTCATTATAGTGTTTGTCACAAAGATGAATTAATGTTGTGCCATTTTCAGTTCTCATTACAATCTTTGTCATGAGATGAAATATTAGACTCTTAAAGTCTCTATGAATCATAGCAGCTTGCTCTATAATGTTGACCTTTTCAATATTCTGTGTTTGGACCGGCTGGCATTTCCTCTCCTCTTCCTCTGCAATAGCCACACTAAACTTGTGGGTAGGCTGCACTGGGCTTACCAATGAAAATGCAGAATACGGATGAAGTCAACATTGCATAGGCATGTCTGTATTTTGAGAATTTCAGAATTTGAATTCTATTTACCATGCAAAAGGAGGGACTATATTATATTATGAGCATAATGGCTGCCTGCAACTGCTTCCACACCCCTGAAAGTATCTCACCCCTGCTGAGGGTAAACAGTGGGAGATTTCTTCTTCCTGCAGGCTGCCACCATCATTCTGGGGTACATTCAGCAAATGCAGTCTCACTCTAGGAGCCAATGCTCAAGGGATGGAATCTTTAACCTTCTTTTTCTGACCTCTGTTGAATTCCCTTTTCCAATCAGGATGCAGGGCACTGACAAGAACTCTGGAACATGTGGAAGACAGCATCAGCCTCTGCCTTAGCATTTAATTTCTTGGTCCAGCAGTGTCACACAGTCCTGACCCTGGTGGTCTGACAGCACATATTCCCTTCAGGCAATCCTATTGTGAACTGCTGTGGTATAATAAGATAGAACTTGAACATAAGAATCTCTTAAACCAGCCCATCTGACCACTGTAAGCCACAGCATTTACTTCTTCCATTCATGACTTGCACACTGGCAGCAGAATGCAGAAACTGAATTAAACTGCAAAGCAGCAGTAGCAAAGCAATGCCATCTGATCCCCTCACAGAAAATGAGACTGCTGCTTCCAGGTGGCTGCCCAGCCAGTCCAAGAGCTTTCACATTAGTTCCTTTTCATGAAATAGTTACATCAGTAAAACCTCTTTTATGCATAAACTCATATAATTCAGAGGTACCTTTTGTGGGCAGTATATTCTCATTTCTCCTTAGGGAAGTGTTACTGTGTAACAGGCGCATCAATGCACTCGTATACCTGCCCAGCCAGAATCCTTGTTCTACATATCTAATTCATAAGTATGGACCAGGTTTTGAGAGCAAAGACATTTTTGCTGATCTCTCAGACTGTTTCTGTCTCCCAAAGAAGTCGCTGCCTGAACTTCTTAGCAGTCACTGCTATTCACAGGATTGGGCTAAGGATCTGGGGGGCACTGGTTTTGAAGGGGATACATGGACACATATGACGAACATAAATGCCTAAATCAATACTCCATATAGGAAATCTGTCTCATCCTCCAGCTCTTAAAGCAGACCAAGTGCTGCTATTTGGTAGCCTGAGAGATTGGTTTACAGAAGTTCCTTTTACAGAGAAAAGGGCACCGACTTCCATACCCACACACAAAGATTCTACAAAAGCTGAGTTCCTCCTCCACCTGTAGGACTAGCAATGGGAGCTCACACAAGGCCCCTCCAGCTCCACAGCAATATTTTTTATTTAAAATCTAAACACGCAGCTCAGTGCAGCACTAGCTGTGAAATAATTCTTTCCCCTTAAGCAAGCTCCATTAGTGTTTTCCTTGTTTAGTGGTAACAGACCTGAACATATAAACAACCTCATGGCACACTCTGGGTTAGTCAGTGCCAGTCAGTAAGAGCCCCCCTCCGAGAAGACACTACAGAAAGGAATACTTCTAATTTAAAATCCTTCTAAGTGCTAGAGACGTTTAAAGCATTAAGCAGCAATTAATACAAATAAGAAACTCAATCTCTCACATCATTAATACTAATTATGCTTTATAGTTACATTTTCTGAGTAAGATGACAGACAACATGCATATGGAGGAGGCTGCTTGACAGAGGTGCAGAAATGAGAGGCAACTAAATTGATGCCAAAAGCAGTGTCAGACATATTTTAAAGGTCCTTTGGCTTCCTCAAGCAGGGGAAACCATTTCTAAAAAAGCTGGAACTGGGCCCACAGAATGTTCAGGAACTCAGATGAAGTGCTACTCAGTGTGGGTGTCTCATGTGCTGGGCAGCTATTCTTGACATGCAGTGGTTGGTGTTTGCAGTGGGATGGCTGCTGTGGATGTGGGTGTTCGACATCCCAGGGACTAAGACCCAAGGAATCTTCAGTTGGATATCAAGCTCCAGGGTCATTTGGGGAAAAGCTGAGCTCAGCTTTTGCCACAAGGAGTATGACACTGGTGACTCTGAGGACATAAGTGATGATGCTCAGGACAACTGGACTGAAACTGTGCCAGTATTTTCACACCCTGCCTCTTTAGCAATGTATTTCCTGTCCTATATGGTGAAAGTCACCAAATACCACAAGTCCCTGTAGAAAGAGTTGATGTATTTTACTGGAAAGGTGAGAATTTTATTTCTCAGTATGTTTACATGAGAAATGATGAGTGGCACAAGGACTACTGGAAAGATCAATCTGGAATTAATGTGCTTGCTGACAAAATTGCTGTATCCAGAGAATCAGGAGTCATTTCTACTAAAGCAAACAAAACACATACTAAAGATTGCATGCACTTAGCCTGTTTTCTCAGATTAAGACTAGTACCAAACTCAGTGTCACACCTTAGTGTTGTCACCTGCTCTCATTTCGCACCTTGTACTTTCCATGCAGTCATTACATACTCCTGCACTGGTCTGCTGCCCCACCTAGCATGCAATTAAACAAGGACAAAAGGTCCAGGCCTTAAATCAATTACAATATGCATGAAATCTCAGCATACTAGTTAAAGGAAATCTGAACTGTGCTTATGACAAATGCTTTCTGTTTGAATTCCCTCTTGCTTCCTTTGACATGGTTCCAGCTGCTTGTCCTGTCGGGAAGACTTCATTCAGAAAAGTCAGCAAAGCTGGGGAAGTCATTAGCAAGGTTGTCCCTGTCCTGCCTAGTGTTGTGCTAAATTATACTTGTAAAGCTACAGAGGTATTTGTCTTTATTTATTTTACTCCAACATGGAAGCCAGACCTGGATTAGCAGTGGCAGGGCATCTTTACTGTAAACTCTTAAAAGATGGCCTTACACAAACATATTTCAAGTTCCCATGTGGTCTCTGGACTCCCTGTGCAAAGGGAAGATACCCCTTGTATCATGAATAAGATGCAATGAATAAGAACAGCACAAGAATTTTGTCAATCAGTAAAACACAGCTCGCCTAGATAAGAGGGAAGGAGAAAGCTCATCACTTTTCACTGTTTGCAAATACTGGCCAGTAGTGATGACTTGAAGAGCATTTCTTGTGTATACAGCCCCTGTCCTGCATCAGGATGTGCCTACCCCTCAGGGCTGCCAGATCAGTGAAGACCCAGTGCTGGGGTGGCCACACAAACTCTCGCTGCAGTGCCCTGCGCTCGAGCCCTGCCAAAGCCATGCTCGGTGCTCCCTTGCAGGAAGTTCTAGCTGTTGTTCCATGGCACAGCTGCACTCTGCTACAGGCAGCAGCCCTTCAGAAGGCTGAGCATTTGAGCCTCAGAGAAATTCTGTACATAGCTTTAGGCAATGGACATCATGCTGGCAAGAAGTAGCAAGGCTTCTTATTCTTGGCTCCGTCACTGACCCGCTGTGTGACCTCAGGCAAATCACTTCACTTCTGTGTGCTTCTTCTACTTTCTGGCTTTCATCTGTCTTGTCTGTTCGACTGCAAGCTTTGGGAGGGGGATGAGTATGCAGCACCAACCACAGGAGAGCTTTAATCTCTGTTGGGACTCTGAGTACAGTACAAAACCTACAGCTATTCTGTACTCCATACTGTCTACATTAGCTCTTTGCATGGAAGTATTGCAGAGTGGTCAAAACGGGCCACTACTTCAATATTTGTCACATCAGCACTTCTGATATTTCCTGGCACTCTGTACACAGAGCAGGAAAGATATTCCACCTAGCAGGCCTTCTTTATTTTCATTTAGATTGTTGACTGTACATGAAAAGTGAGATTATAAATAGGGCTGCTTTGCCCTGAAGATATGCTTTGAATGTGTGCTTTTTGACAATGAAACAGGCATGCTATAAGAAAGTTGCTGCTTCTGTAAATGAACACGTGAAGTGCAAGGAAATGGACTTTTATGTCTTGACAATGATTATTAACAAACTAATGAGTAACAGTACTAATGTGATGAAAACACCCCATATTTAACAGAGATGCATAGGCCAAGGAAAGACCTGATTGGTTGAAATCCCATTGGGATGGGTTTCATTGGCTGTAGAAGGTGCACATTCACCACCAGTTTAGTTCTGACTATAAATGAGTGAATGGATGTCTGTATGTGTGTGTGTGTGTGTGTATGTGTGTGTGTGTGTGTGTGTGTGTGTGTGTATACACAGAGATGAAACAAGCAAGAGAATGAGACTGAAGACAATGTGTCAAAGAAATCAAATAGTGGGATCCCAGAAGAATCCCAGAAGAATCCAGTTGCTATGTAGACCTGTGCTTACCAAGTTTTTAAAATACATCATTCCTTGCAGAACCATAATCTTTTGGCATTCATTCTTCCAGTTTTCTAGGACAAGGAATATGTTATGCCTCCTGAAAATACTCCTTTATGATCTGGAGCTGACTGAAAGATCAGGTAGCCTGAATCAGCCCTGTGGCACTTATAACACTCTCCCTGAAGAAACTCTCACAAGGCATAACTTTCTTCTCTGTTACTGCATGCTTTGTGGAATCTCTATACAAGGTACCCTTGTTCCAGTTGTAAAGCAGCTTTGGTAGAACCTGTAAGGAGCAGCTGTCAGCAAAGACAGTGGATCATGTTATCACACAGCACGATGCTCTGCAACATTATCATTTTGCAAGTTCTGCTGCTTCCTGTTGTCCCATTTGTAAAGGTGCTTTCTGGCTTTCTCTCCCTCTATTGTGACAGCTTTTGTCTTTGCACCACTGGTGCAAAAACTAAAGAGATCTAACTGAACAAGGGAGCAGTTTTGTTCTCCTGCAATAGAGAGATATGTCAGGCTTTTTAGATGAAAAATAAAATATAGACATGTTTTTGAATCCCCTTTTGTTTTTCGAAGTTTTACAACCTTACTTATCTGTAAACAAAATCATCATATATTTTTTTTTTCATAGCACATTGCATAAATACAACTTCATGCATCTGGGAAGGTGACAGCTGCCCTGTGAGATAGATTGTGACAGTTTAAAATCAGGGAATCAATCACTGAGATATAGTGCCTGGATGCCGTTCCCACCAGGATGTATTGCAGGATCCAGGAGCTCGCTATTTGAGATATGCCATCATAACTCTGATAGATTAAAGCACCACATCCAGGAAACAATTGTGTAAGAAAAAAATGGTGTCATAGATCTGCCAGGTTACAGCACAGACTCCAGGAGCCAACCAAGGGAGGGCAGGGCTGTATCTCTGCTCCCAGAAGCCGCCAGAGCAGCATGATGACAGTTCTGTTCTCAAACAGCCCCATTATGACCTAATTAGCATATATGAATTGCAGATTTAAAGCATTAAAGTGATGTACAAATCATTAATTTTTTGTCAAATCCATGTCAGCCTTGTGTATGCCTTCCTATTTTAATGTTGCATGACAGTGAAAAGAAGTCTAATCCTCTGTATATAAAGAAGAGAGATCTGGTGTAGCTGATATAATGAGATCTATTTAAACACTGGATGTTTTGCAGCTTTGAGTGTATCTGCTCAGAGAAGAAAAAAAAAGCCACATATGTCCCATTAGGGTTAATTGTGAAAGGATGTAAATATATTCAAAGCCCCAAGGGTAGTTCTGCATGTTGTCTGTATGAAAGAAAAGACATAAAACTTGTTTTCCATCAAAACTTCTTTTTAGTTTTGCGACAAATAAAAGGAACCACCTGCTCACACAAGATGGACCTGATTTTCACAGGAGATGAACACACAGAAAAGTCTAGCTCTCACTTTGGAAACCAAGTTTGAGCCATAGTCTCAGGAATGGCATACAAAAGATTCAGGTATCAAAATCAAGTTCACATTAACTCCAATGCCTGCAGAGAATCATTGCAAAAAGGGAGGACAGCAGCTTTCAAGTGGGACTTCTAAACTTCCTATTAGAGCTTCACAGTGATGCTGGGAAGGCTAGGTATCACCTGAAGGCTATGGCTGGCTGTCTCAGCCATCACAAACTGTTCATATTTCAGGATGGATCCCCATCTATTTCAGCCTCGTGGGTTTACTATTTTCTTACTATCCCATTTCATATCTCTTGTTTTCCCTCCCTGGCTTTAAAGGAGCTCTTGCATCTCATGCTCAGAACAGGGGATACAGCTTCTGTTCTGAGCTGAGAGCACTATTCAACGCCTTTGGGCAAACCCTTCTGCCACCTGAGCAAAATGTCTTCCAAGTCCCCTTTCAATGAGCCAATTATTCCTCGACAACAAGTGGCATTTCACAGGCATGACTGAACATCACATTTCCATCAAACAGGCTTGCATATTAGACTGACTGAAATCCAGATGCATGAACAGAGAGGTCTTCTTTAACAGTCTACTCCATCTCTCACACAGCCTGGCCTGGGGATGGATTGAATTCCAGGGAGCTGCACAAGAGGTAGGTAAGAGGAATAGTCTTGACAGTTATGTTCAAGTATTTTATGCATCAGAAGAGAAGAATATTGGTGGCATAATTACAATGAAGTACATATTCCAGATGCTGGCTGAGATTTTTATTAAAGACAATGTAATTAGGCACCCACTTCCAATTTGTTGTCCATGGGTACTGCAATCTTCATCCCTGCACCCCTTTGAAATAATCTGTAATCCCAAACCAGCAGGTTTGGTCAAGTTGTTTGTGTGTTTTGTTTTAGACTTGTGTGTTTCTGCAGTCGACAGCACTCCTGGGCAGATGATTTCTCTCACAGTTCAGTAGAATGACTTTCCCAGCAGCAAATAATCAGCAGTGTAGCTCATCTTTTCTGACAGGAGTTGAACACAGAGATGGCTTTCCTCAGGCTAGGAAAACAAGGATATAGAGGAATGAAAGTGCCATTGAGAAACGTGTTGAACTGAGAGACAGCCTCTGTGAGAGCATTTCTGCTCCATACCTGGACAGGTGCTCAGCACTTACCTCTTGGGTGTTATTTCAGTAGCTCAGAGGGTAAGTTGATAAGGAGTCAGCCATTAGCATATGGGATCCCCACATGTTAGATGAGTTAAAGAGTGTGTCTTACAGAGACTCTTGGGTGCTCTCTTTCTGCCCAAGGGTATTAGCTTTGGGGTTAAGAAGGAAAAGAGCAGGTGAAAAGCTACACTAGGAACAAGGTTTGGGAGGAAAACCTATAGATTTAATTTTCCTTTTAAATCTTGCCAGAATCTGGGGAGCCCCCAAATACACTACAACTCTCCTGGAATGGTTCTATGATTCTATTCTATGATTTGCAGTCTTTACAGTAGTATTGTGTTTTAAAGTGAAAGGTGGGAATGAAAATTGCATGAATTTGGAGGCTGCAGGGAGAGCAGACACCACCTCTGAGCAGAGTCAACACTCAGCAGTAGGCATAACTCCAGGAGCTGAAATGAAAGAAGTCTCAAGGTCCTTGTGAAATTAATCCCTATGTGAAGGGCTAAGGCAACCATCAAATGTTTTTGCAAGAGCCTTCCTGAGATCCTTGAGGGACTCTGGGAGCATGTAGGGCTTGTTTTAGCCTTCTTTCACAACCTGGAGTCCAAGGGAATACAGTTGTAGGGACTTTCTCCCTGAAGACACAACAGCTTTGAAGTGTATTGGCAGAATGCAAATGAACTTCTGAGCCATGCAGACCCAGCTTTGGCCTTGCTCCTGCTGCTAAGGACAAACTGCTTGGCTGCTACAGAGCAGTGGTTTCATTGCTTCCTGCTGAATTCTCTACCCTCTTCACCATTTTTTTTTCTCTACACTTGCACATGCAGAGCACAGTACAGGATCTAGACAGGTAACCTGGCAGAGCAGCTGCAAAGTCTTTCAAGTGCTTGCATTTCAGACCTGACCTGCACCTACTCCAAAATTTCTGTGCCAAAATGGCTCCTTGGCTGCAAGCTCCTGAGTTCAGGCTCTTATGGAGCTATGGGAGAACAGTCTGAGCAAAAGGTCCACTAATGAAGCAGCAAAATCAGCTTGCTCCAGGGACTTGTTTAATTTCATTAACTTGAGAGTTGATGCAACATCTCTTGCAGTAATTGGTATGTTGATCTTGTCCCTGTGCTATGAAAGAGGGAAGCATTAGATCTTCATTTCATCCCAGAGCTCAGATGAACTAGCCCTACATTGCACTCTGTTAGTGATCTTCAAAAGGCATTATTTATAAAAGTAGCTTTCTGGGATGCTGTTCAATCCATGCCCATTATCCATGCAAATTCCTCAAGCTGTATTGGGTTAGATAGCTGCTGGTATTGCTGGAAAACCAACCAACCTGCAGAAATCTTTGCTTCATTCTTTATTGAGCACAATGTGGTCGGGATTAGTCAGTCATGGCATTGGATTAGCTTTATTGGTAGCCATGGCAATTTCCATTTGTGTGACAATCCATGTAACCTTTCCCATTAAAATTCAGCTTAAAATACCTATGAGAATCCCACAGTTCTCACTGAATCCCAGGAATATCATATGGCATCATTCAAACTAGGATAAATCCAAATACATCTGAAGCTTTATTCAAATGAGCTGAAACCACACTAAGTTCAATTAAAGAATAAGAGCATTAAAAGCCTGAAAAATAGGCCATGTACATTCTAATTCTGATCTGGGTCTTGCCAGAAGTGTAATGATTAATTACACTTCTAAGTTTTATAGTTCCTTTAGACAAATATGGGAATTGTTCCCTCTGATTCTTGTTCACTCAGTAGTTAAGCCTGCGAGGTCAAGCTTTCACCTGAACAGAGGTGAAAATTTCTGGTTAGGGCAACTCCACACCTGCTAAAAATGCTGCACGCATCTCCTGAGGTACCAAACCTTGCTGTACAAGGCCACACCACTGATCCTGGCAACTCAGCTTGCCCACACCCCATTCTGAGTTCCACATTCAATTTGGAGATATAAAGCAGGGTTTTCTTCACCTCAAGCCTCTTATGTTTTTCCTCATTTTGCATATTCACTAATGAATTATTATAACTGTGCTACCAGAATTACTGCTGCGGGGCAGAATTTAGACTCACTGAACACACTGATTGTTAACAGCTTAAACATGGAAGTGGAATCGGAGATGCCATCCTTCTGCCCAGGCTCCAGCTCTCTGCTCCCTGCTTCCTGACCTCCAGATGAAGGGCAGTAACAAGCAGCTGGAATGTACTCACATCTTGCACCACCGCAGCTGTTTGCAGCTGACCTGCATGGCTGCATCCTTTTACAGCCAGGGCCAGGTAGAGAAAAAATAATGAATTCTCACTCTTGTGCTTCCCATTGAGATATATTGCCTTAACTCAGTGTGAAAGGCCTCTGGTTTTGAGCTCTGCCCAACCAAAAGATCTTGTTTTGAAACACATCCTGCTAAATCTCTACACACAATAGCTTCATTAAAAAATTGGAAGGCAAATAATAGGAGTGGCTTGATCAAAACATGTAATAAGCAAACACAGTAACAGACATTTTTATTCCATTATTTTGTGTGCTATATTATCCCAGTTTTATACGCTGGGTTTCTCTTAGGGAACAAAGTGTTCAGCTTGGCAAATTTTTCCATGTGAAAGTGTACCTATTAAAATTTAAACAAAGGTTTTTCATTTGCTATCTATGCCTGAGTTATATCTTAGGTCAGCAGAGGGGAAGGCCTGAAAAATGAACTTTGCACACTGTTCCCTCCTCATTCTGAAACATTTCTGTTGAGAAAGATGTTGGATTATGGTGCTTAAAAAGTCAATACATCTGTAATAAATTAAAATAAAATGAAAAAAATATAGAACTGGGTGTAAAAAGTTATCTGTGCATATGAACAATGAACTGATTTCACACCTTAGCTGGGTACTCTTTTTTCCATGGCAGAGAATCCAGAGATGCTGAGGCCACTCAGACTTTTGGAAAACCACACCATTTTTCCTAGGCACCTAAGAGCCAGGGGTACTCCCAGAGTTTCAGTCTGAAGCAAGCGAGGGTGTCCTGCTTTGAAGACCTGTAAGCACTGTGTCATCCCTAGAAATATGGCAGGATTAGTCCTAGATGTGAGATCACAAATTCAGCAGGTTTTCAGGTGTCCATTTCAACACACAGCCCACTTATTTCTCATGCACAGCCTGTATCTGCCACGCTGCACTTTGTTCTTGGTTTATGCCTTGAACTTCACTTCCCTGCCACTGAGTCAATAGCCAGCCTTCACCTGTACAATCTGAACCTTTCATCATGTTATGTCATTGCACATAAAACCCTTCCCCTCCAGTTCTTTTGCAAAGATGATTTTTGTGGTTCTGTTGCTAGAAAAGTCTTATGCTCAACTATAAGCTAAATAAAACAATTTTCTTGCCATCAAATATTTAAACCCACTGTGCTGGCATGGACTCAAAGTGAGAGAGTGAAATATGCCTGAGAAAAAAATGGGAAAACTGAAAGCTTTATCTTAAAGATACTTCCATCAATAACTTAAATTATGCAGCTGTCCTCAAAATAGATCAGACTCACAAACAGCACAGCTTTTAGATGCAGAGAATACCTGATGAATATACATTCATTTGAAAATATAATTTCTTTGAGTCTTTCTAGATATTTTCTGAAGCCTAGGACTGTCTGAATCACTGTGAGAGGTTAGAGAGCTGTGAATGCTTTTCTTAAGTTGCATGTGAGATACTGGGGAAGTTGATATGTTATGTACTCATATAAAAGGCTTTTTTGAAACTGAACTCAAGTGAACTGCAAATTCAAGTCAGCAGGGTGCCAGTGCCCTCTGTGGTTGCTGTCTGTGTCTTTAAGAACACAGAGTTAGAAACTTCCAGCAGAGACATCTTCTCTCTGTCTTCTCACTGCCTTCTGCACTAGCAAGGGATGGTGCCTAGTTAGAAAACCTGTGGGTGTCTTCCCAGGACACTGGAACCCTCTGCAGGCACCTCAGCTCCCTTCCCCAGCACAGCTGCTGCTCAGGGCCCTGGTGCACAGTGCTGGCAGCCCCCAGCTAGCAGAGGGGCTGCACTGGGCTTCAGCTAAATGTTTCCAGAGAGCTCCAGGGCAGCTCCCACCTGCAGGGAGACCAGGATGTCCTGGGTCACCTGAAGCTGTGGTCTAGGAAGAAGCTGGCCAGCTGTTATTGCTGGGCTGGCAAATTGTCCAGAGCTACAAGGAGTAGTGGGACTTATTCCCTTCATTGGACCCCATTCTGAGCACATCCCTGCTCTTTAAGGACAGGGAGTAAGTCTGGTGGTTCCTGACTACAGAAAAATTCCGGCAGGTGATGTGCAGGGTTGGCTCTCCCCTGTCTGCATGTGTTGAGGCTGTGAGCACAGAAGAGACCACACCAGGTATTTCTATATGGTTAAATGCACATCAATGAGGCCCACCTGTGTCCATTCAGAAGCCACTGGGACACACTTGTTCAGGCTCTCAAGCTGTTCAGCAACTATGATGCCTCTGGGCTTTTTCTCTGCAGTGTGCCAACTATTGGACAGAAAGAAAGAGAACCAAATATCACAAGTCTTCTAAAACAATTACAAAGGCTGAGAATACAATGGGGGAATATAGATGCAACTCAAAGAGACAGAGGTGCGGGGATAAAAGAAAACTCCTGGTTTGCCTTCCAGTGTTTTGTCAGAGAAATGAATGTTGGACACTCAAAATTGCACACTGTGTCTGAGTTTAGCTTTATGATTCAAGAGCTTTTTTAGTGATGCCATATGTATAGTCTGAAAAAGAAAGGACTGGCAGAGCTACAGGAACAGTGTTTATTTTTTGTGCTGGGGGAAGGAGGGGCATCCCTAGATACTTTTATTGAACCTGTGTAAATTATGCTATTTTATTACGAAAATGGACAGGAGATTAAATGCATTAGCTTAATCTGAAGTATCCATTTAGGCTTTTTTTACAGAAAGCATTAGTTACTTCTTCAAGGAAGAGTTAGTCTATTAAAAAAGGACACGAGAAGATCTCACCTATAACCATTCAGAGCCTAAACCTGTCCAGAGCCAGCTTCACTAGCAAACGCATTTTGGCTTTTACACCCCTGCTATGGTGACATGAAGATACAAGAGTTTATGGCTGCTTTGTGTCACCGGCACAGCACAAGCACCAGCACATGCCAGCGCACGGACCGGTGAATCTGACATGCAGTATATACAAAACAACACTTGGAAAAAAATTTAAAAATGAAAGACTATGCCAAAGTATCTTCTTTGTGGCATTATTAATATCTGTATAGTTATCAGACTGCAAGTAAGGTTGAATCAAATGCGGCAGCACTTTACGAAAAGAGAGTGTATATATCAATGTACACTGTGTATAATTGATGTCGTTTGAAATGATGAAGTGCTACTAACTGATCTTCATAAAATAATACTTTGCATTTATATAGCGCCTTCCATCTGAGATCTCAGAGATCTTCACAAACATTACTGAATTAACTCTCTCTGAGCCCTTCAATTTAGCTATTGCTCTCCTTAACCTACAGGTGTGGAGAGCAAAGGCAAAGAAAGATGAACATCACATGAGGAAACCAAGACACTAAGGGCAGGCACTTCTTGCCCTGTAAAAATCTCACAGCCTTTCTTTTTTTGAACAGAAGCTGTAAGCTTTCAGCGCCTCTGAAAATCAAGCCACTTTAGTTGCACTTTTGGATGCAAATGCCCAATTTAGCTTAAATGATTCC
Organism: Geospiza fortis; assembly: GCF_000277835.1. Lineage (NCBI taxonomy): Eukaryota > Metazoa > Chordata > Aves > Passeriformes > Thraupidae > Geospiza > Geospiza fortis. The sequence continues at coordinate 23,277,103 of NW_005054298.1, read as the reverse complement.
TTCAAAATCCTCCAGGAAATATGTAGGAGAACTGACAAAAAGGATCCAAGAAGCTTGGCTCAGGGCCCTGTGTTTTGGCTGAGGGACTGTTCTCTGCATACTGCCTGACCATTGTGACCACAACTTGTGAAACCTTGCTTTGTCTTCTGATGCTTTCCCTCCTTTCCACAGTTTCCAGCAAAGAAATAAAGGCAAAAGATATATGCAGCTTGCCAGAGTAGTGCTGAATACACTTTAATGGCACAGGAGCCCAGGATCTATGGCAATAAGAGGAGGCTGACAGTTGCAAGCTCAGCAAACTGCTGAGGAACTTCTGAAATCAGATCAAGTCAAAGGGATTAATCTAGTCAAATTAATTTCTCTGGCTAAAAACTCTCTCTGAAGAAATGATCAGACTGATCTGGGACAGTCTGAAAGAACAAGGCCAGATACCTCCTTGGTGGTATGAGGATGGGTATGGAAAAAGTAGCTGGAGGAGAGCTGGAGTGATACCAAACCCTTAATCTGTGTAAAATGCAGCCAAGGCGGTAAATTTGGCTTCACAAATAGCCTGGGACTTTGCCTTCAGGGCTGCATTCAGACATCAATGTCCTGACTTAATGCCTCCTACTCCCTAGCATACACTGCCTTATCCACATCACTGGAGACTTTTGAGATGTGTCTCCTCTCTCATCAAACTGGATCAAGGACATAAAGCCACCACTTAATCTCAGACACTAAAATACAGTCCTGAGACCTCGAGGAGGCCTGTAGCTGGATTCTCCCCTCTTCCCAGCACTGATATTGCTGTGACTGCAGAGAGCTGAATTTCCCCCACATCCTGCAAGAGAGGAGCTCTGTGATGGGAGTTTGCACTCTCTGGCCAGGACTTGAAGGCAGACAAAGAGGCAAGCAGGCAGAGGAATGCTGGTTAAGCCTCCAAAGGAAAATGCCAGATGCATCACTTGGTGAATCTCAGAACAAGCTGAGTTGGAAGGGACCATCAAGGATAATTGAGTCCAGCTCCTGGCCCTGCACAGCAACATCCTGCATAGCATCCTGTATGGGAGTTACATGAATGGCTGTTACCATAATTTGCAGTGCTGCACTGGCACTTCAGCCTCAGCAAGGAATAATCCCCTCCTCACCAGAGTAAAGATAAATGACAAATGATCCCACTCCAGGGAGAACATGCACTCACACAGGGAATCAAGAAATAAAAGTAAAAAATAAAGTTAACAATAAAAAATAGTAAAATAATATAATTGGGCGTATTCCATTCCACCCTGTATTAGGTATAGAGCCTGCCAGTTTTTCATGGGACCTAATGCGTTGATCTGTGTCAAGTGATTTTGGGCCGTGTTTTATTCTAACTTGCCTCTATTGTCTCCTTTCTTTTTTAAAAAGGATAACAATGAAGGATGAGAATGCATTCTTTGTCTTTTTTCTCAATTTATTGTTTAAAAGAAATATTTATTAAGCAAATATGAAATGCTTCAGAATGCTTTGCAAAGCTGCCAAGAGGTCAAAGGTCTGGGATAAAAATGATGTTGAAACAATAATTAATTAGCTGACATTCTCTGAGAAAATTTGCTTTGGGAAAAGCTATAGTAAATCAAGACAACAAAGTGACAGAAAAAATGAGTAATGAGGGAGAGACGGATAAGAAGAAAGAAAATCTGTATGGGTAGATTTATTCCCTTTTGAAAATGATCTGATTTTTCTCAGCCATTGTCCTGGCCCCCAAACAAAAATCTCCTCCAATAAATAACTTCAATCTGTTCTCAGTGACTAAGCCTCAAAATGTTCCATCCCGAATACATTCTTATTTACTTCATGCAAAACTCAGTAACATCCCTCCAAGGCATTTGTAGGACTTCTGGTCTGTAGAGGCCATCTGTTTAGGGGAATTTTTGGAACAGTAGTGTCACCTCTGCAGTAGGGCTGCCAAGAGGCCTGAAATCTTCAGCATACTGTATACACAGCTGTATAGATTATTCAGGAGCTACTTGGGCAAAAGAGAATTTGTGCAACTTGCTGGGTAAATACATAATGTCTGCCTACATGGGAACATTTTCTAAGTCTTTTATCCCACATCACCTGTTAATTTATAATGTTACCAAAACCTGTCTGGAAACAGCATGTGCTAAAGCTCTGTGCGAATGTATTTGCTTTGCTCCTTGGAAACCTGCCTAACCTGCCTTCATACTCTGTATACCCCCCTTGGACAGAATGGCAGTTCTTGAGATCAATAAATATACTGGGGGGAAAAAAGAGAAAAATTGTGTTTGCCCTTTAACTACTCACTGAGTTGGGATGAATTTGCATGAAATTCCTGCAGATAGACCAGAGGTTGTACTTCTCAAGGCATAAACATGTCTAGACCTACTAAGGTTTCTGCCTCAAAGACCTCTCCAGATCTGCATGGTTTGTATGGTGATCAACATAAGACATATAGGACATAATGGCATCAGAGGGAAGGAAAGCAAAAGATAGGGCCATCAGTGAAGTGCTGATCTCAGGATATTTTGAAAGCCCCTAACTGTGTATCCTCCACAACAGCACATAATTCATTGGCTGGTCTGAAAATGAAACAGGAATGGGAGAATATTACAGCATTCCTTTGATGGCAGTACCCTCTTCCACTGCTACTGCCCCAAGGCCGAACTGCAAAGCACCAACTGGGAGGCAATAGACTGACAGCAGGAGGGTGAGTTTCCAACTATTGGTGTGGATGCATGCTTGTTTGTGCCTAGGAAACTATTCAAGGTCAAGTTTTCCCCCTGCTGAGGAAAGCAGAGGGGTCCCATGAATAGTCTGGCTTCAGTCTATTCAAATCCCCCAGCTTTTCTTGAAAATGGAAACTCAGCAGCTCCTGAGGATGTCTGACCAATATGTTCAATTATTTATTTTTTTAACTCCCTCCTATGCTTTGTGACAGCAAATAGATACAACAAATACCATTCTGTGAAAGAAAAGCAAGGAATAGATACACTTGGATGACATTCTGCATGGATATACAAAAACCTACTATGATTTTGAAGCTTAAATATGCCTTAACATACTGCAATTGTTAAGCCCCAGGTATTAATGAAAACACATCTGCCTGTGCTGCACAGCTGAATTAGTGAGGCAGTTTTCATGTATTTTTTAGACTTATACATGCGTGTTGATACTTAAAAGCAAGTTGTCAAAGGCATTTTTTTCAAAGGTGGTATTTACAGCTAATAGGAGAAAAAATAATCCAGATATTGTAGGTCTAAATGATGAGATTTACAAAGCTGTCTCGGAACTCTGTGACATCCTCTTCCTATTCAGGATGAATGTATGAATTGTAAAATGCAGCAAGGGCTTGAACTTCTTTAGATTAGCAGGATGATCCCCCATCTTAGCTCAAAGAAGTTTCCTCCAGAAGACAAGTGGAGTTCTGTATGGATTAGGTGTGTGGAACCAGTCTGACAGGTTGGTTGTATACAACGGGTTTTGGGTTTTGATATCCTCCATATGGCAACCGCAGCTTTTCTGTCTCTCTCTCCATAAGGATTCCCAAAAGAAGCCCATCTTCACCTGAGTAAATATTGTGCTCCTGCCTTCATTTTTATGTAAGCATTCCACTTTGTGCTAGAAACAAGCTACAGTAGCAGCTCTGGGGATGCTGCTCTAATAGATTCACAAGGTTGACTTCTTTAAGTGGGATTTCATTGTATTACGCAGAGGATTTTTTCCTAAGGATGTGATTATTCCAGGACTGATCCTACTGCTGTGATATGACCATTTTTGGCACTGTGCATGCATGGCATGGGATTAGTCTTCTGGCACAGTATAAAATGACTTAGACGTGTTGTCTTACTTATTAGCATGTGGCATTACAGATCATTTTACAAAGGCAACAGCTGCAACTACTACTCCTACACTTAGGTCATAATTTGGTATGTCAAACACCTCTGGATAGTGCAGGCAAGAGGAACATTTATTCGTCTCACTTGTCAATACATTTATTTCTGTCATCTTATGCTTCTCTTTTTTGCAGTAGTAAAACAATCCACTCTCCATACAGCTAGCTTTCCTAGGAGCTGATGAGAGGCTGCCGAAAGAAAGGTACTCAGTAGCCATGAAGACTAGCACCAGATTCATACAAAGTAACATTAGGAGCACTATTGCTCTCGCTGCCATGAAAAGTACTTCAGCTTTTCTCTGTTCAGCAGAATTATTTTTGTGTTTGGTACACCACAGATATTTGGCCACATTTACCAGTCAATTGACTCTGACTTCAGCTTCAGGGAGCCAGGATCTCTGAGCATCTGACTCTGCCCAGCGGCTCAGGGCAGACTGAGGTCTGAGGGGGACGACTCAGCAGGGACTGGATGCTTAGTCTGTAAGGGAGTAGCCCTGCTGGCTGGTGGGTTCCCCACCCAGTTAGTTCTGAACCATGACACATTATTCCAAGCTTCAGCATATGCAAACCTTGACTAGTCCCAGGCAGATGGCTGCTGTTCAAATAGGAACAGTTTATTCAGACAAAAGGGCTCCTCTTTGAGGCTCCAAGTGTGCTGCATGATTCATGTCTGCAGGACATGATCTAGCCACTTCTGGCATTTACACCATGCCCTCAGCCTTTCTCAGAGCACCTTCTGCCCTACAGCACCAACCAGCCAGAACCCACACTTGCTGAGGGAAGGATAACCAGCTGGTAAACAGTGCCTTTTTGATGATGATACTTTCCTTCAATCTCTCTTCAAGTAATAAAATTTCATGTAGACACAGATTCAGTATGCCCAGCTGGGTAGGAGACTCACACAAGACGATCTCAAGGAATGGGAAGTGGGTATGAAGCTTTCCTCTGCCTTTCTATAAAATCAGATTTCTGCAGGAGGTTAGAGGCAATTTTGCTGGGCAAGTTGATGCTGCCTTGTCCCTCTGCAACAAGCTGGCTCCACCTCAATCCCAGATCTTCATGGCCCTCTCCCTGCTGCTGGTGAGAAGCACACAAAACTCGGCCAGATAAGCTTTCGGTGTGAGCACACCTTTGTCTGCATTGGGAACGTGAGCTGCTCCCAGCATAACCCATGTCAAAGCCTTCACCAAGGCAGCCAGCCCCCTTCAGCCTAAATGGGCAAGGAGCACTCACAGAAGACACCCACTGGCAGATCCAAGGAGGCGGACTGTGTCAGAGCACCCATGAGAAGCAGCTGGGGTTTGCCCCACAGTGGCTGCCACTAGAAGAGACTGTGTTTTCAAGCCATCCATCCTCAGAAGGAAGCTGCCCCAAAGTGGTATCAAGTGGAGCACTGCAAGAGACAAACACACTGTGACTTTGGAGGTGCTGTTGAGAGAACAGAGATTCTGCCTTGAGCCCTCTCAAAATTTATGTTACCCCAACATAAATCAGCACAAGCTGGCATTTTGCAGCAGTCCTGTCCTTTGACTCCCCCCTCCTCCCCATGACTTATCTATTTGCCTTAAAAGAAGGAAGAAGGAAGGGAGATAAGGGGAGCGGAAGGGGATCCAGATTGCAACTTGCAGCAGCCGACGTTTTTATTGTCTTTTAATTAAATAAGCCTCAGACACAAGAGCACATGCAAATTCCCCTGTGTGCCCACTCCTCCTCCTCTTCCTCTTAAAAACTCATTAAGTGAGAAGACCATAATCAAACCAGGAATGCAGGGTTACCTCTCCTGCTTTCAGGACTTCATCTGCATTCTTTGCCTCGAAAAAAGGTCACTGCAGAACAATGCAAGATGGCTATGGCTGTTATTTTGCCCTGTCGCCAAAAGGCATCAGGAGAAATCCAGTATGTCTGCCTTTCCTCTGCAGTCAATGTGCAAGCGTGTGCGGGAAGTGTGCAAGTGGGGGGAAAGCAGCTTGTGCTTTCTGACATCCCCCTTTCTTCTCCAGTTTGGTAAGAGCCTAGAGTATCTCCCTAGATCCACTGGAAACCACAGCTGAATAACGGGGACTGCATTTTTTTTGCAGTGTCCTCTCATGAATAGCAATGCCCAGAAGGACAGCGAGCACAGAAGCTGATGCCCACCTTACTCATCTTTTCTAGCCTACATCTGGATGACAGGTGGGATCCTGGCTGTGAAAAACACCTTACTCCATTGCTTCATGGCCTGCTGTTTTGCTTCAAGGCATTTTCTCTGTAGGTTCAAGGGCTTTGAAGTGTTTAAAGGCCTCCCCTTCCTCTACATGCAAGTAAATGAGATCTCCAAGATCCAGCTCAGCAAGAAGAGAAGAGCTCCATCTGTACAGACCCTGTAGAGGTATGTAGTTGTTAGTTACCTCCCCTTTGGAGGTAAGTTAGAGTAGTAGTTATGTTAAAATAAGGCTTGGGATATAAGTGTAAGCACTTAGCTAATTTGATGGTAAACATACACAAATATGTGTGTGCATGTTTGTGGTGCCCTTTCTATACCTTGGTTACTGTGACACCTCTGATTTTTAATCCTACCTGTGCTTTTGTATCATGGAGGTTCTTGTGGGATTGGGCAGAGACAAGAACTGCATCCAGTTCTCCCTGTAGGCAGTTCATACCAAGGCTGCTCTCTGTCAACAGGTGTTGCTCTTGCATAATGGAATATGTCTCCCAGGAGAAGACTGACCAGAGGTAGAATAGAAGGATGACTTCTGAGGGGGCCCAGCACAGTCCTTGAAATGATCTGTCAGCATTTTTCTCTTCCCACCAAGGATCTCTGGGGAGAAGGCAGGGGGTCATTGCCTCACTGAGAGGCACTCTCCTGCCTGCCCTCTGGAAACACTTGGGGGCCAGGTGAATTTATTTGCTATTGCATCATTTTTCCTTGCAGATCTGGCAGCTTATAATACCTCTGGTGCCTGACAGCCCCACTCTTTTCCAATTGATAAATAATCTCTTCCTGATCTGAGCAACCAAGCAACATCTTGAGCCTGTCACACTGGAGAAGATCCATCAGGCTCTCGTGCCACAAGTGAGGTGTTTGAAAAATGGTATTTGTGCAACTATTCTGGGGTATTAATTCCTGGCATCCCACTTGTATTTTGATTGCTTCTCAAAGAACAACAACGTATTTTAACTCTTTGCAAATGAAGCAACATTCTGTTGTTATGGTAACTCAAATTCTAAAAATAATGTAAAGAAAAGACCACCTTTAATTGATATCACAAGAAGTTGTTATGGTAACTGGAATTTTAAAAGTAACTAGGTTAAACTCAATTTCTTTTTTATCCAGAGCTTTGCATAAACAAATTCTGATTAAAATATCAGGTTTAATTTAATCAGTTAATTAATGTCACTAAATGTCATTTATCTTGTAACTCTCATTTATATTCAGTGCAAAATTACCTAACTTGCTGAGTTCTAACTATTCAGCCATCCATCTGGTAGTCTGGAATAGGATGACTGTACAATTTATTTTTGGTCATGGAGTGGTTAAAATGGAATGCACTGCTTTTATATCATATGAGGGGCCTGTTTTTTTCCTCAGTAGCATGGATGTAATGCCATCAGGTAAGCCTGTGATTAAAGTCAAGCGCATGCTATATGAACGAAGGCTCATGCTCTGCTGAGTTCTGTATTCTCCAAAGCAAGTATCCTTCAAACTCTACTGTCTGTCTCACTTCTCTTCCACAGTGTCCAGACTTTCTATCTCTGCACCCTCTCCCCCAAGGCTGTCTCACCTTTCTGCCCAAATTACTCTCTCTGCTCTTCTCTGTCAGAACTGGCAAATAATTTCTCACCCTAACCCCCTAAATCAACAGTGACATTTCCTCCAGTGTGGACTCATTTTCCTCTTTCCAGAGGTGCCTGTCACTCCATTGCACAGTCTCTCCCATTTGCACCAGTAATATCTCCCTGTTCTCTTAGAAGGTCCCACATTGTTCCACAAGTTCTTCCATTGAGCCCTGAGTTACTGCAGCCAAGTCCAGCTTTCTGCCCATTTTTCTGGCAGATTTCTTTGCAAATTCCTTTTACCTTTTCCAGCAAATTTAATAACCCCATTCTTGCTATCCTCAGTCTGAACTGCAGAGGACCTGGTTATCTGTCAATGGTCTGCTCATTTTTTTTACAGATTAATAGAGTGAAAGGCTAGGCAACATTCATTATGAGCTTTTAGCCTAACAGGCCACACAATTTCATCCAGGAATTTCCATGTTGAACCTTTAACTTCAGTTTGAACAATTAGTGTGTCTTTTACAGAGGCACCTAGTCTTGATTAAAAGACTGCAACTAATGGAGAACCTTCTACATCCCTAGATAGCCTGACCTAAATAATTTAACCCTCCCTGTTAAAAAGAAATGCATCATATCTTTAATCCAAATGTGGCTAGCCTCAGCTGACAGCCCTTGGACCTCTCTATGGACCTTAACATCTGAACAGTTCACCTCAAGGGAAAAAATTACTGTGGGTCAGCTTCCCTGAAGTAATCACTCCTATTCATGTTCTTACCTACAGCAAACTACAGTAATGGTGAGGTTATATGTAAGGGGAGCCTGTCTCCCAGGGTAAGAGGTGTAAACACACACTCGCACAGAGGGGACAAACAGCTCCTGTAGAGCAACTAGTATAAGGCAATCTATTTTTTCTGGTACTCTGTATGCCTTCCCTTCTGCTGCAATTTCTTTCCCACAAGGAAGATCAGCATCAGAAATGCTCTCATTATATTGATTCTTGAACATCTTAGTCAAATTACTTCTTAGCCTTCCAGTGGATAAGTTAGAAAATAGTTTAAGTCTCTTATTGATAGATATAATTTACTTCAGTTGTTTTTGTAGTGCTTTTCCAGTTTTCTGTGTATTTTCTGAGTATCTGAGCATGAGCACTAGCACTCCCTAGCCCTAATAAATCCTTTTATCTACCACAATCTATCACAAGGATTGCATCAGCCCCTGTAGCACCAGCCTCACATCGGGAATTCACATTCATTTGCTCATCCAAAACAGCCCCTACACTGTTTCCAGAATTTCTGCTTTCTAGTTCCCAGTCTGAAACTGGAAATATAACTTGCATTCTTGGTTTGTGTGTGTGTGACCTTCCCAGAGGCTGTGTGTATACACCAGCTTTCTAAAAAAATCCAGCTTACCAAGCAGTCTAGATCTTGCCTCAGGAATGCTCTGTGCTTATTAACATCACTTATCATGCCAGAGAAGTTTATTTAATCTGCAAAGTTTACCAGCAGTGCCATGTTCTTCCACCTCAGTTGTAACTTCTTTTGCATTTTGCCTCCAAGCTTTCAACCTCGCTTCTTTCCCTGCTCTTACATCTCCAGCTCTCTAAATCACAACTCTGAAGCAATAATTTCCCAAAAGCAACGAGCCTGCCTCCAGAGCCGAGCAAGCAAATAATAAAATTGCAGAATCCCCTTAAAAAAGAAATCTCAGAAATTACCATCTGAGGGAAGAACATGGAAAACTGCCCTGTCAGTCACAGCACATCCCAGTGTGCTGCATCCATTCTTTAATCAGTCCCTGACTATTCTCTGAACTGTTCCAGTGAGGTCCCCATTTGCAAAGCTTTTGCATAGAGTTAATATTATCAGCATATTATTATAAATCATACTAACAGCAAATACACATGCAGTATGTGGTTTGTAAGCACAAGCATGCTAACAGCTATGAATCAATCTATTTGACTTTTTGATGTCCTGTAATCAATCTAGAATCCACTTGTGGAAAGGACTGTGTTTTGTTCTTAAGAAATTAAAAATTCTCCAAGTACAAGTGCTTTAACATTAAATGCTTCTCTAAAAAGCAAGCTTTTAATTTAATAGCATGAATTTAAAATTAAAAAAATCTTTCTCCCTCACAGTTGTCAGCTAAAGAAAAACAATTTTTATTTTAAATCTAAAAAAATCCCACGAACAACAACAAAGAAAAGCTGCCTTGTCTTCCCTTTACACGTTTGATTGCCACTCATGACACAATTTGCTGTAACTGTCCTGCTTAGCTCCCTCATTGAAATGGATATTTCTAAATTTCTGGCAACCTCTCTACTCCTTGCTAATGTCGGTTCTGGTATTTTATTTTGCTTTCCCTGTATTTTATTTTGCTTTTCCCATGTATGGTCTTCAGCGAATACAGATGGTGTTACTTGCTTATACCAAGAGTAGAATATTTTTCACTGATGAAATTCACTGAATAGCTGAGGGGAAGATGTTAACTGGAGACCTACAAATTTACACACCAAGCATTGTTTATTGTTGTTGTGGAGTTCATGGAGAAACATCTCTTGTGTCACTCGTAAAAACTGACCTGAAATCTTTAGTCACCGGATTTACGCAGAAGAATTTTTTTGTGTTAAATGACAGAGAAGGAGTCACCAGATATTACCAGTTAACACTAATGAGTAAAGAGTTTTGGAAAATCCCAGATCACCAGACATTCTCAGACATCCAGCTAAAGTCTTCTATTTTCCACATCCACACACCCAGAGTGCCTAATTCTAGAAAATCCCTGTGAGTTTAGAAAATGCAGATGATTTTTAATATTTTATGTTTGAGGTGCGTATAGCAAAGCAATGTGCAATCCATTTTATAAACAGTAATGAGGTTAACAGAACCTCATTTAATTAATCATTTAATACAGTCATTAGAGATGACTGAAATTAATATTTTTCCTGTAGAAGCTTTTAAGAACTTTCCCCTTTATCTTTTTCAGAGAAGTTACAAGTTTTTGGCAAAAAAATCAACCCCTGAGTATTTGCATTCTAAAATACCTCTTGGATATTTGTGGTATAAATATCTCCCACTCCCTTCCACTCTGCCTCTTTGGCACCATGGCTATATTCCAAGTCTCATGGTGTCTGCCACCACTTTCCATGATAATCCTGCTGTGGGGATGTGTCTCTGCTGCTGTTACAAGAACAATCTCAGCCCAGGGCAAGCTAGAGAACAACAGGTTTGGTGTGGGGCATCACAATCTTGCAATTAAGACAGCTGGGACTTCTTTTTGACAAATAACAGGAACTTTCTGTTGAAAGCAGTCACCTTTCAGTTTTGTTTGAGTGTAATTTTCTTTCATAAAGGAATTTTCAGGGAAAAGTAATGAAGGAGTTTTGGCAGTCGTCACATGAAAGTTTGATAAATGCTGGTAGAAAAAATGGTCTTCCTTCCTGGGCAAGCCAAGCCATGGAAGTGTGAGATGAGGTACGTATGAACCTGACACGTGGGACTCTGGTTCCCACAGAAGCAGTTTGCTGACCCGGTGCTCGGAATTAAATCTTTAACTTACAGCTATTAAATGTTTGTTCATAGCAGAGTGCAGATAGTTACTGTATATTTTTCCCAGTCCACAGGAAGAGGTTTGAAGTCCTGGCTCAGCCAGATTGTTACAGCAGAAAAATATTTGGAAGTGTAGATGCAACTGACTGAAACTGCAGCCAGGCCAAGGCTGTGTACAGCAATTGAGGTTACTAAGGGCACAACAGCTGGAGGACATGCAGGAGGAGCCAGAAACTGCTCAGCTGAATCCTCTGCAGACCACGTTTGACACATTATTTATCTTCTTCTTTTACAGGTGTCTCCTGCCAAGTAAGTGGGGGAGAGAAGTATAGCTCAAAGAGATATTTACTTTCCTGTTGAATGAACAATGTTGAATGAGCAAGATCAGTCTACAAGGATGAAAATGCAGCCCTGTCTTGCTAAAACAAATAGATAAGAAATTAGCTCTTCAAAAGTTTTTCTAACTCCAGGAGAAGCAGTGGAGCTTAATTCCCTCTGTCACTCACTCCCCTCTCAGGAGGGAACATTTTATCAGCCACCAGACCAAGAGCCTCCACATCAGATGAAGCCACTATCTTCAGAAGTGACATGTATAGATGTGTGTGACTGCAGTATTCACAGACAACACATAGTTTCTGAGCATCCTTCAAAATGGTTGTATAATGGCACAAAATCTCTTCCTCCCTGTGCCAGCAAGTACTGTGCATTAGTGGGCCCGTGGGATGAGGACTAGCCAAGGTTCTGGCCTCTTTGCCTGTAATGCATTCCCTCTGCAGGGCCACATCCACTCTGCAGCCTCAATGCCTGAGGCAGTGCTGGGTCTGCCTCTTGTACATGGGCACTGGGAGAAGACAGAGGATACACTGGGCATGGAACTTACACTGGGACCCCAAAAGGTATGCTATATAAAAATTATATATATATATATAAAATAGCTATAGAAATAGGACATACTATATTAGATATTGTAATACTTAATGATAATCTGTCTGAATATTTTGCAGTGTTTTGCAGTGCTCTGCAGGTGTTGAGATAATTCCTTCCCAAAATATCAAGGTTAAAAAAGATTCAATTTCACTGTAGTTTGGCTTCCAGATTCCCAGGGAACCAGACAGTCCTAATTGCATATTGCAGCTCTGCTCAGAACATTTTGCCCAGCAGTTATATTCTGTTGGGAAAAGGTTCACAAAGTTCAAAGCCGGCACAGTGCAGCTCCTGGACATACACTGGGAGCGTATGTGCTGCCTTCCTCAAGCCCAAAGCAATCCTAGAGCAAACTTCCTGCAAAATGGACTTCAGATTCCTTCTGGATTTGGGTTGAAGTAATCTATCTCTTCCTTTGCTTCACTGGCAATTTCCAGCCAGCTCCCAACCCAATTGCAAATGTTGGGAAAACAACTCCTTGTATTTACAGGGAGTACTGTAAGCAAGAGAAGCATGAAGTTACATAAAGGATTTCCATTCCTTCAGAAATTAATAATGAGCAAGACAAGATACCCAATAGAAAGATTTGCCCTTGATTCAGTGCATTAATTTGCTCGATAGCATGAAATAAGACAATTTAAAGGAAATCAGGATTAATATAAAACATTTGCCTTCAGATACGGTTAGACAATAACATGGAAGACTAAATAGTCAACAGTACCTAGAAAGGCATTTAGATTGCAATACTGCAGACATCTTAAAAGAAAAAGTTTGATGCCAGATATTGCATCTGGTTTTTTTTCTTATCACAACACAGTTGCTATATAGCTAGTGGTTAACTACACAACTTTCTCATAGAGGCAGACTGACAAACATACTTACCTCTGTTTATGATTTTATCTAACCTGTTAGGAGCCTTTGCTTTTGAGTAGCACCCAGGGAGACAGGTCATACATAGACTGGCTTGCTATTTTGCTACAAGCAGATCACAAACACTGGTCTTGCCTATGGAGAGTTTACAGTGTGCTGTCTCTTCTCACTCTCCCATGAAGTGCTACATCTGATGGGGAATATCCACAGAACCATTTAATTTTTTCTCAGGATGTTGCTTTTAAAATCCCACTGCTGCCTTTTTCATTGTTCTATTATGAGGAATAAATCTCTGAGTCACAGGTCTTGTCTCCTTTCTCAAGTCACTTTTCTTTGTTCTTTGCACCTGTTCTGTCACTTGGTCAGAGGATGACACTGTCTGACGGGCCTGCATACAAACAGTGGTAGAAATCAAGCTCCAGGGTCTCCAGTGATGTGCAAGTTCACATTCCCACACACAGGTAGGTGACCTGAATCCATAACTAGCCCTGGCAGCAATGGGTGATAGATTGCCTTGAGTGCAATATTACCATGGTGCACGGTGCTTCTAACACTGTAAGTTGCTCTTTGGCCACTGTGAACATGGCAGAACTGCCTGTATGACCTCCTCCTGCAGAAATTAGGTCAGGGGATAAATCACAATGGGTGGGCTTTAATGAACTGCCTACATTTTTAAAGTCCTGCTGCCTAGCAAGTGGTTGTCCCTGGGCATATTACCAGCAATATTTATGTATGGATGGACATGCTCCCTATAAATATCACTGTTCATGGTTAAGTGGGTAAATGTTAGAAATAATAATGATAAAGAAACCTATATGAAAAGATGACTCAGCCTAATCATATTCCAGACATTTGGGACTCAACATCTCAATGAAATGACTCTATGATGGCTCACAGAGTAAGAGAGTAGAAGAAAAAAAAAATATACATTGTTTCTGCTGGCTGCAGGTCATATCCAGCACTTCAGCAACAGGAGGATTCACAACCATGCACTGTGTTAAGGGCTGGTTTCAAACAGGGCTTACACCACTCCCAGAGCAGCTAACCAAAGTAATCCAGCTGACTGCAGCTGGACTACAGATTAACAGATCAGACCTCGAATGGGGAAAGATATAATTTATGGGTTCTATGCTGAATATCGTTTTTGAATGCAGTCTCAGAGAAAATATGGAGTTGCTCTCTGCCTGCAACCCACATCTCCTGTATTACCTATCTCCTGTATTACCCTGGGGAAAACTGCTCAAAAGAGAGCTGCAGGCTTGGCTCTTTCTTTTCCCCAAGTGCTCCATGACTGGCCATGATACAACATGTTACATAACCTTCCCCCCCCGAGAACTATCGGAGGGACACCCTACCTGGAAGCAGCCAGTCCTTCATAGCAGCCTGGATGGTGACTCAGGGTGGCAGGGACTTCTCACCCTCCTGGCCTTCTGTGTGCTCAACACTCGTGTCCTGGGGCTTACATCTCAGCTTAGCACTGTAGAAAGGGGGCAAGCCTCTTCTGGGGCTTTGAAAGGGGTGGGGGTGTAAGCATACACCCCTCTTGCCACTGCTAAATTAAACCAGTCCTCAACTCCATCCTAGTAAGATGGGGCTGCAGTGGAGGGATGTGACCCAGGCTTGAAGAGGATTAAGAACAACTGATCTATGGCTGTTACTGGCTGTGCTTTGCTCTCCCAAGCTGAGGGAATGCAGCCAGCAAAGAGATTTTTAAACTTCATTTTCTCTGTCTACAGGTGCCTGTCTTCCAGTATTAGTCTAGGGAACTGCACACCAATTACCTCATATATTCACTGAAAGTGCAGTACAATACAACTTATTGTTATATAGTGTCCTTGATAGAAAGCCCCATGAAATGCTTGACAGTACTATTGGGTCCATAAAAGTGTGCGTGGTCATGAATACATGTGAAGGTTCAGTCTCTTGCTCTTGATTCCTGTTCTCTGCTGGAAATCACTCTGTTACAATTCTCTCAATTTCAGCAGTTAGACAGGTGGAGGAAGGGAATATCACAGTTCTGTGTCACTGTCTGCAAATGCATTAGGACACAGAAGGGCCATCCTGCTAGACCTAAGATAAATGGACCTGAGGGACACATAAAGACATGCAAATACAGAGCCAGGAATGCTGACCCACAGCTGAGCACTGGCGCCTGGCCTGACCCTTGGCACCATTAGGGCTCCCAAAGTGAGGAGCTGTGTGCTCAGTGCTGCAGCAGAAGGGACCAGATTTTCCATGGCAGTGTTTTGGCTCAGTCACAAACACTGTACACAAGAAGCTTAATCTAATCTTTGCAGCACTCAAATGAAGAGCATAATGTTGCATCATGAATCACCTGTTTTCTCCAGCACTGAGCCCACTGGAAAAAAAAAAAGGATTTTGCTTTCCAAAGTTCAAATTATTTGTAATCATTTAACTAAATCTGCTTCTAAAAAACACAATAAAATGTCAGTGTTCTATCACAAGACATCTGGGGCTGTATTTAAATGGCCAACTGTGAGTTTGAAAACAAACTTACCTGTCTAATACAGCACCTATACTGAAAAAATCTGTGATATATTCATGGTGTGCCTGACTTTTAGGGCTGCTGGTTTTAGAGTCTCTCTGTACAGATAGTGGAGAGGGATAGGCATGAAAACTAACAAGCCATTGGAGGATCCTGAGGTGCATGAAGGTCCATTCAACAGGGACAAAACAGCCCACCCAAGGAGAGGTCACCCCACTACCAGGGACTCATCCATGCCCTGGAACACCTATGCAGGTAGGGAAATGAGTTGCCCCTTCCCACTCAGAGACCAGCTCCCTACTCATCCTAGACATAAACCTCAAAGTGATCCAGCAGTGACATTTTGTGGCTTCTGAGGGGCAGCTTCTTCTCTGGCTGTTTCAGAAACCATTTCAGGTCTGAAGAAGGTCAGTCAAAGTAATTCTTTCTGTTGCAGGTTAGCATGGCTGCAATTACACCCATGTGCCACCGCTCAGACTCAAGGATTTCCCTTGGGTTTGTGGGAATATTTTGCAGAATGAGACTGGTGAGTAGTTAGAAAAAGTACCCAAATACTTTGATTTCTTCTTAATCGGCTGTTCTCCCTTACATCCCTTGAGTATTGTTTGCAATAATCAAGGCATAGACAGAAAAAAAAAATCCCAGACTTAATTAGGCCTGATTTTCATTAAAACCTTATAGAAATTCAAGAAAGACAGAACAAAAAACCAAGAAAGCTAAAACCACAAAAATTTTCCCATAACTAAGCTTCACATATTGTTTTCCATGCAAATAGACAGTCATCTCTCAAATGTTTACAAAAGCAGTAGTTAATGAACTGTATTGCAGAGCACTGACAAATCTCAGGTAGAATGATTTGATGCCATTTGAAAAGAAATCACAATTCTCTTTGTCCCTAGTACCAGGAGATATCCAGAAAGAGGGTCTGTCTCGATGATCTTATAAGACCCAAACCCTGCAAAGGGTTAGATGTCCTTCAGAGCTTGGGAGGCGCAGAAAGGAAGGGCCCACTGAAACTAAAGTTAAACATTGATGTATTAGCAGTTTCAGGGGAAAAAGATGGGGTGAAAATACTTTTAGGCTGACATCAAGTATAAAAACATTGCTACACTGAAGACCGAAAGTAAGTTTGCTTTGGATTGAATAAAAATTTGTATTCAAGCAGTTTTACTGATCTGTACATTGTGTAAACAAAATCAAAATCAAATGGAGGTTCAAAAATAAAAATGTCACGCTGATAACTGAAAATCAAAATGTTTAATTAGGAATAAAATACCAAATGGAGATAATTTGAGCTTTGGGGATTTTTTTAAACACAGCTAGAAAAATCAAGATTTATTTGAAAACTACCTTGCTGCTGTGAAATCAGGCCATGTAATACTCATTCAGGGAAATGTGTGGTCCTGTGTGACTCCAGTCTAGGGCTTACATCTCGGCAGCTGTGGGGATGGGAGATTAAGCATACCACTGTGCCTCTAGAGAGCCTTGCTTCTTCTGTATCCATACAGTTTGGTCTTTCCCAATGCCATCACAGTGTTGAGTGGCTTGGAAATGGTTTGCTTAGTCATGGAACCCTCTCACTCGTTTCTATGGCTGTTGAGACTGGATCCAGCAGTTCTCAGCTGACCAACCTTCTCAACTTCAGCATGGAAAAAGCAAGGTTAGACTCTAATATCTACCCGGTGCCCTTTAATTTCACTAGTCTGGTGCTGATAATTGAAAAATGAGTATTAGACAGGCATCAGAGGGTGGCTGTGATGTAGTGGATATAATCAGTATATCCAAGTCAGTCTTGTCTTATTTTAATTCTAGTAGTATTTCTGTTTAGGGCCAGCTCATTACGGGCATCTATTCAAAGGCTGGAGACTACATCCAAAATTAAAGCAGGAAAAAAGAAAAAAAATTAGCATAATGGCTTTTCACCTCCCTCTGCTTCCTTCCTTAACAAATTAACAGCAAAGACTTTTTAAACCGCCTCACGTAGGCAACCTTGTTATCAAAAGTGTCCTGCTGGTGAGAATCAGGCCCTGGGCGCCGATGCAGTGAGGTGACTCCCAGTGCCGGATCGATAGCTGGCACGGCTCCTTGCTGAAGGAGCTGACAGCGCTCCTGCAGCTGCTGCTTGGAACGATCAGCATTCCAATTCCCTGCTGCATGCAACCCCGGGACCAGGGAGATGGGGCACAGCACAGCACATTTCTCCCTTCCTCTATTTCTGGAGCCCTTGTTTACATGCTGAGGTTCAACAGGAATTTCAAAATGTCGGGTAGCAGGAGAAGAAAAGGAAAGAGAGAGCATTATATCCTGCCTGTCTTTATTTTATAATGTATTTATGTGGGAATGGAAGGGGAGTCCTGGGGCATCGTTTTGTATCTGGTTTGAAATGCCGTTTTTCCATAAAGAGAAAGGTTTCAGAAGGAGAATGCTAAGCAGAACAGAGAAATGACACACTATTTATCCGGGTTTTGTTAAATAATGAGCTAGATTCCTCAGTGATCAATCTCTCCCCTTCAATTAACAACAATAAATTCCTCATAAAATATTCTAAACAATGCCGGACTTTCTTCTTGCTTTACATTATTTATGCTGCGTGTTTGCTATTCTTATCCTTAGAGCAATTTTATATATTATGTCTTGTTTCTCAGCCAGAAAAACAACTTGCCCCTGCGGAATGATGCCGGCAGTCGGTTCTCCCTGCCCGGCTGATCCCAGCCGCGCAATGCGCACACACACACTGCCCCTTAGAGGTGACATCCACGCATGGCCACCGGCAAAAAAATCACAGCTATTGGGATGTGTTTTGATTGCAACGTGTTTGTGCAATTTTGACCAGCTGTCTGGCTTAGCAGAAAGAACTCTTTTTTTTTTTTCATTTATAACAAATGTCCATATTTTGAGCTCAGATAAGCACTGCAAATCTTGCATAGCTCCTTTGACTTTCAATACTGATTTTTTGCAATGGATATATCTGGTGTCAGGGTCCTGACCCCAGCTCCTTTTCTTGAAAACTCCACTATGCAAAGATTGCAACTTCTGCCACCGTGTCTTTCCAGATGCTGCTGAACATGGCCATGCTTGAAATAAAAGAAGCCCCACAGTGACCAGAGGCAAATTGACATGTTGCCATCCACCTTAACCAATGAGTATGGAAGTGATGAGAAAGGAAACAGCAGGCTAAGCCTTTTACTTCATCGATTGCTGCAACAGCTACCAACCTTAATTCTGCTCTGCTCTTGTCCTCATGGAAAGCACGACTGTGACAACCCAGCCAGGCCTCAGACACCTCAAGGGACACTCTCTCATGTCAACTGCTTTGCTGTCTCCTGCCCTGATAGAATAATGAAGAAAATCTGCCTCATTCTTTTCATCAGCAGCTCACCCCTCCTGAGCCAGGCAGGGTTGCACACAGACAGACAGAGGAGGAAAGGAAGAACAGTAAATGCTTTCCTGCCTCTGTCTGCCTGATCTGATTGTAATTTTCTAGCTAGAATTTTATATTAAGCAAAGCAACACATACATGTCTCCAGCGCAGGGCTGGAGGTGGTGAATGAGCAGTGAACTGTGTGGGACACAAAGCCATCATGTAAGCATGCTGGGAGATGAGGCATTTAATTTAAAATAAGCAGAACTGGGAGCTCCAGACAGGCAGGAATTGCAAACCACTCCCCCAGTAAGAATTAGCAAAGCATCCTCCTGGGATGGACTCAGCATTGAAATTTCAGCCTGCCCTTTCACACACTGTCAAGGAGAAAGCAGGAATACAGCAGAGGGTTGGGGTCACTCTTCACTGAAAGGGAAAAGATTCCACAAACATGACTTGCCCCTTTCCCCATTTGCTTCTTCTTTTGACACCTGGTAACTCCAAATGCTTGCATGCTTCATGATTTACCTGTGCTCTGCACAAATTGACTTGCATCCCAGGCAGAAGATGTTCAGGAATGAGATGACCATTTCTCTGGGCTAGGGACCTGAAGCAGGAAGATATATGAAATGAAATGGGGACAATCTCAAGGGCTAAAGAGTGATCCATCACAAAGTCATGATCCAAAAGCAGGGAAAAAACCCTAGGTTTGTCCCTGCTGTATTTGGAGGGGGGGATAGATCCGCTGAATCAACCAGGAAGAGGGAAGACCTGGCCCAATCTTTGCACAGGAAGCCAGGAGGTGGATATGTAGGAAACTAAGGTGCAGTTTGTCCTCTTATAGCTGTCCATACTGGGATTTGGGCCACTCTGAAATGAAAAGTACAACCCCAACAAGGTGTGACACAGGTCCTTTGGCAATGAAAGTCAAAGGACTTTCAAATTAAAATAAAGACTGTTTTGCAAATCATTATTGGAATTATTCTACCTGGCTTCAGTGGAAAGAAGAGGGATTCATTAATTCCCGTCTGACATTCCCTTTTATCTGGTGACTGAGCTCAACCCACAAGGAGAACACTCAGCCAGACATTGACAAAACAGGAGATGTGCATGTGTTTGTAAGGGAAGAGCGAGCTATAAAAATGATATTTTCCTTTGGAGAGAAACTTGCTACAGGAGATTTTTATGAGTAATTTTGTTCTTGGAGACTTTCCCTCTACACAGAATTAACCCAACAGCTCTAGAGGTGAAAAGAGAAGTCCTCTCCACAGGTGTTCCCTTTCCCTCAAGGGAGTGATCATGCTGGGTGGATGGTCATCCGTCATGCGTACAGCTGGATCAAACTGTGGATTAGTGTGGCTGAGGATATCCAGAGCCTGGAGTTTGGCAGATTAGACAGTGCCACAATAGGTCCCTCTGTCCTTGTAACAAAAGCCTCTACCAATCTTCCCTTATCCCATCACTGTGCTTTCCCTTGTCTTCTCCCTTTAAACATGTGGAGGTATATCCTGCAGAGACACTTCCTGCAGAGATACACTGTGGGAGAAACCTTGTCCACATACACTTAGCTTCAACGGAAGGCCTGAGGTTTCTGAGGGAGATAATGCACTGTTGCCATGCACAGCACTTAACAGACTTCCACACTGAGGCATCTTCATCAGGCCTGACCAGAGGCAGGTATATCTCTTGGGCTGGTTTTTTGAGTGCCACCTGCACGTCCTTTCCTGAAAGCAGAACAGTAGTATATGCACTATGGGCCTACTTGAGAAGAAAGGTCTCCTAACACCAGTGAGAGAATGAAAGAGCCAAGTCACTGAGCTAAGCCCATGTTTGCACAGGCAACACCACTACACAGATCTCTCCACTAAATACATCAAACCACTTTAAAATGATAAAATTGTTTTCCAGTACCTCTTGTAAGGATGCAGAGTGTAGTACAAATACAGCAGCTACCATCCAAACTCTCTCCCTTACAACAGCAGCTGCAAAATTTTCATTGTGTCTTGCAAAGGAGCGACTGAATGCAAAAACCCCTCAAAGCTCCCTGTGAGGCTGTGCAGGTCACACCCCAAATCCCACCCTTCCTCCTCCTTCTCCTCCTGGGGAGAACAATGTGGCTTTGTCAGCAGCAGGAGTAGTGAGCACTAGCAAAGCACAATGGCCTTTTTAATCCTAGCTTCAAGGCATTCGTGGTTGGAAAAAGGAATGTATTCATCCTGTGAGACCAAGGAATATCTATGTTAGAATTGGGCTTTGCCCACAATTCTATATTTCATCTCCAGGGGATAGATCTGAACAACAATCACAGTCAAAATGTTTTAGTCTACTCCTCTCTCTTTGCTTCTTTTTATTAATTTTGAGAGCCAAACTTGTTCCTTTACCTGTATGCTAATTGCCATAGTGATCTACTTTCTAATATCTTTAATGTCATCCCTAGCTTGGGGTACCTAGTAATGTCATCAGTAAGACAGGTAGAAACACAGGCTTGCTCACTGCTCATGAACAAATCCATCTTTAATTCTTGAGGTCCACTTGCATAGGAAAGAGTTAACATCCTCACCTCACAGTCAACAAATTGGCCCATCCAGGAAAAAATCCCAGAAAATTGGATGTCAGTAGATTATTCTTCTGCAGATCCATGGATTAGTGTGCTTGGAGAGGGTATCCAAGTGGAAAAGAATGTAATAGCACTGTATGTGAAGGAAGAGGCTTCACCTCCACTCCAGCACAATTACACATTTCTCTTATCACAGATATCACATGACACCTAACCTCATGCCTTTTCTTGCTTAAGCCTATTATAGCATTTTTATAAATATTGGAAAGCCTCTTGAAATTGTGAAGTTTCTTGCTGCAATGGGTCATATGCCAGCTAAATAATTCGTTTCCTTTGTTGTCACCCACTCTGCTCATCCAACATCACTTCCTTATTTGCCTAGCCCCTTGTGTTAAGTGATTGCAGCATCTATCCTCCCCTCATTTTTTCCATGATACACACACTTACAGGTTTTCAAATACAGCTTAAGGCCAAACTCATCTCAGATTCTCTCTGGCCAGCCTAGAGCAAGTACCACAGGCACAAATATTTGAGGAACCAAATAAATGACTTTGGGCTTCCTGTAGGCTAAGGGCAGTTTGGAGTGCAGAGAGAAACCAGAAACCAATATAGCTGGTGCCAGCTGTGCCTCGAGTGCCTGGTGCTTTTCCATAGAAGAAAGGGTGAAGTCAAAGCCAGAGTGGCTGGATGGCAACATCTGACGTGACAGCTCTTTAATTTATTACAAGTATTGTGTCAACTTGACATTTCTTCTCAGAGCCCTGGCCTTGGGCTCCAAGGGCTTGTCTCATATTGTCTTTTCTCTTTCTTCTCTGGGCTTTTGTGTTTGGGGCTTTTTCCCTTTCTTGTTTCCCCCCTCCCATTTATTCTTCATACTTATGAAAACAAGCTTTAAATTAAGAATCAAACAGATTTAGTTTGAAAGTGAGAGGGTGATTAACACAAGGAGAGGATCTCTATCAGCTTGAGGGAGGTGACCCCCTCTCCTCAGCATTGGTGAGACCACAGCTGTGCCCACTTCTAGGCTCCCCAGCACAGAGGGGTACACAGGCATAATGGAGTGAGCCCAGCAAAGGGACAAAGAAATTAATTCAGGGCATCTACCATACAAGGAGTGGCTGAGAGATCTCGGATTATTTAGCTGAGGGGCATCTTATCAGTGTGTATAAACTCCAGAGGATGTGGAGTGGACTCCTCCCAGCTGTGCCCCGTGGCAGAACAGGAGGCAGTGAGTACAAAATTAAATACAAGAAATTTCATTTAAACATAAGGAAATATACTGAGAACTGGCACAGACTATGCAGAGAGGCTGTGGAATCTGCATCCTTAGAGATATTCAAAAACCTGATTGGGTATGTCCTGGAGCAGGCTGCTCCAGCTGACACAGCCTTCAGCAGGACTGGGGGACCTCCAGACATGCCTCCCAACCTCAGCTCTTCTGCAATGCTGTGATTCTCTAACAGGGTGCCAGAATTATGATTTTAAATAATAATTTCTGGCTTTAAAGACATTTACAATTCTGGGAGAGGGACCTCATCTGTTCCTTTTCAGGATCTTTGTTGGCAATGTTATGTTTTCCTTGAGCTCTAATCCTTCCACTTAAGTAGGTGGAAGCTCTATGACCAGCCCTGGACATAAACTGCAGGGCATTAGACAATTAGCTAGAACTGACTCATTCTGACTCTAACTCATTCTCAGGTGAGATGTGAACATCCCTTTAAGCAAGCAAGGGTGGAGCTGAAGCTCCATCGCTGAGATTGCAATGCTAGGTAGTTTCCAGTGTGTTTTGTATATTTTCCTGTTTAAACAACCACACATGAAACTGAACCTAGAGGCGGAAAACAAGGAAGAATGCTAGACATAAATTGTTTGAAGTTTGTTTCAGAGATTTGCAGGAGGATTTTCATCAGCACTATTGACTTTTAAGGGTTTTGCATTTAATTTTCAAAAGTCTGATAAAATTAATCAGTAGCTGTACTTATTCCTTTTCATTTTTTCTTTGTCTGCTGCCAACTGAGATTCAAAAAACCCACCTTCCTGATATAAAACAAAAATTTAAAATCACTAATAAGTCCCATAGAACTACTGCCAAAAAAAAATCAGACTTGCCTCTTCTTTTTGACCATCTCACATCACAAACTCGTTAAAAGAGAAAGTGTTAGAAAATATTTTGAGATGTTTAGGTTTTTCATAGTCCAATGCAGAGAGATCTGAATTTTATGATTCAGAATCACAGAATCATAAAATGGCTTGGCTTGGAAGCAACCCTAAAGATCTTCTAGTTCTAGCCCCACAGGCATGGATAGGGGTGCCACTCATTAGATAAGGTTGCTCAGGGCCCCATGCAGACTGGCCTTGAACACTGACAGGAATAGGGCATGCACAACCTCTCAGGATAATCCATTCCAGTGCCCCAGCACCCCCACTGTAAAGAATTTCTTCCTGATACCTAATCTAAACATCTCCTCTTCTAGTTTAGAACTGTTCTTCTTTGTCCTATCATTATCTGGCCATGTTAAAAATCACTGTCCTTCATTTTTTTAGGTCCCCCTTAAGTATGGACAGCTGCAATGAGATTTCCCTAAAGTCTTCTCTTCACCAGGTTGTTCAGCCCAGAGAAAAGAATACTTAAAAATGGTAATGAAGCTGATCAAGTTATGAATAATTGGGGAACTTAATCCTGTATTGGGTATTTGATTCAAAAGAAGAGGGACACTTTTTATTAAAAAAGTGTATAAACCTACAAAATTGGAAAAGTCTCCTGAGTTGAGATTGCTCAGTTCTCTTTATACCTGCTCTGAGACACTGGTCTGATTTTGAGGAAATGATAAGTTTTTCTTCTGAAAAACTGTCTTTAAGTGATGCAATCCAAGTGCAAGGATCAGCTGGAGAATACTGGCCACAGCAAAATAGGAATTGCTCGGGAATTGTCCCTTGAATACTTTATGCACTGAATTATTGCAGAAGAATATTTCTCCCTCCAGACACGTGCTGAGTAATAATTTGCTCATAGACTTGAAATTGCATTTGGAAAAATTATTCAAAATGAGGGTAAGGATGGAAAATACTTTGGCTTCAATTAGAAGTTCAATACTGAGTGGACAGCTGTGATTAGTATCCTATCTTAGCAATAAACTATTACTGTACACTAGAATTGATTAAGAAAAATGTAAGGGCTTATGGAGTAAAAAGGAATTCAAATTTTCTTTCCTTTATTTAACCTCCTTTTTTTTTGTGATCTCAGTCATTTTTCCTCTTTATATTTGGTCTCAAGTTTGAGTAACATGATTCCACTGATTGCCTTAAGACACTTAAAGCATAAGGAATGCCTGTGTATTAGGATACATTCTAGACTTCTCTACAGGCACTAGAGAAATTTACTGTAAAATTGAGCGAAGTATCTTAAAAAGAAATGATACTATCTGGTAATCCTATCCAGATTCTCTAGAAGGAAGCTCAGGTAGGCTCAGGTATCTGTAGTCATTATGGACGGAAGTCACAAGCTTTTTGGAAAAGAGGAACGTTTCTCACCATCTGCAGCATACTAACTATGCTGTTTGCTCCCAGTAAACAAATAATTTGAATAAAAAATGGAATTGTTTCTAAATATATTGTTCCACAATGCTTACAGAGATGTCATCTGCTCTGTAAGGTAGAAAGCTGGAGCCTATAAAAACTTCCATGTATTCTTAATTTTACACCCTCATGCAGCCCCAGAGCCATTCAAGCACATTAAATTGAGCAGATATGTAAACATTTGCAGAGCTCCATAATTGACAATTTTGCCAGCACTGTATTTTTCAAGGATCTAGAAAGCAGTTCAATGGCAGAAGGTGCCTTAAGGGTCAACAAAGATAAGCTGTGGACAGCTCATTTCCACTTTTATTCTAGTGTTTGACTTAATTTGTCTGTCTTCAAAACTCATCCAGTTTTCAGTGCAAGGATGGCGCATTCCCAGCCCTCTGGCATCTGAGAAACATCTCACTCCTGCTTAGAGCTGGAAGTGAAAATAGAGTGTGAGGGATCCAAAAGGAAGTTGTTGAATGCGTGGCAGATGTTACATTTGGCCTAGCAGTACTCCATGTGGTGGGCACACGACGCGTGATCTTTGCCAGAGAGGTTAATAGCGATAGTGCTTCCACGGGAGGGTTTTCTTTCAAAGGAGAGTGGAACAAATGTTGTAAGTGAACTATTAATGGCAGGAACAATATGAACAAAATATTAAAATAAAGGGAAGGGGAGCTCAGAAATAACGGTGTGTTGGCTGGGAAAGTAGTATACCAACAGCAAAGAAGAAACATAAAATCAAGATGATAATTTCATGGGAAAGTGGGTTGAAGAGACGTCTTAAGACCACTCTGTGTACCATTTCCCTGAGTGTGGCTGGCACCCACATCTCCTACAAACAAATTCAGAGTGAGGAAGTGATACACCCTGGTATGAATCATGGATTTCTAGGCCATCATTCGTAACAGGAGCCGTGCCTGAGCAGAGGTGCATTACTTGCATATTGAAGATGATATATGTGGGTTTTACACAGCTTTTGGGCTTTAATTATTCACTTGATTATCAATAAAAAATAAGCAGTGAGCAGTACAGAATGTTAACATGTCTGAAAGGGACATGCAGCTACTTGTGTGAAACAAATGTGCTCATGCATGGAGGCATTCTGTCCTGTCAGTGCCAGGTATGAGGACAAATTCACAAGAAGGATTAGCACATTTATTTTCTTTCTCTTTGTCTTCACCATCCCCTCCCCACCCTTTTCACAAACAAAACCTGCCAACCTGTTCATCAGTTCTGTGATGGCAGACAAATGTTTCAGCAAAACATGTGCCAAATACCCATGATACTGGCTGAAATTCAATATGATGAAATGAATTGATGCTGGCATCTCATTTGGTGCAGTGCAATATCTGATCAATAGCAAATAATTGGACATCATTTTGTGTAGGATAGAAAGCTGGGGCTGCTACATCACTCTGAGTTATGGATCATATTAATCACTGCCTAACTGTTTCATCAATGTAATTTCTTTTCATCAACATGCTGTGGCATTTAGAATGTTGGACATAAAACCTTGATACTGTATTAAGTAGAAATTAAAAGCTGTGCAGGCCAATGGAAAGGAACATCATTATCATGGGTGTGAACGCTGTTCTCACATCATAACATGAAATTATACAATTGGCACCTTTAACAAGCAGAGTGAAGTGACAGGGAAAAAAAATCAAAAAGCAGGAAGTCATCTGGACTGGGGAGCATATGCACTCATATAAGCCTCACCTTCTTCCTCCTCTTAATTCCAGTCAATGCAAGACCACCAGGGAGAGAAATACACGTTTCTTTTAAGCTGTTGCTAGTCCACAGGTGTTTTTAAGTTGACGACATATTAGCAGGGCAGGTCTGGCAGAGGATGAGGTACAGTCTCTCCATCCCCCTTCCTTGCATGGAAATATGCACACAGATGTCACTGATCATTGGGATTCCTGTTGTTCAATCTATGCTCTTTACATTTTAGCTTTCTTCAAGCCTTTCTTTGTACTCCACCAGAGGTACATTTGTGGAGGTTGGTACCATCGCCTTCTATCAGATGATTCAAAGTCACTTTTCTTTCCATTCCCACACTAGCAGGCATCCATAGTCAGCCTTTGGCAGTAAAAGAAAGATTTTAGGCCAGCTCGTTGGAGAACTAGTGCCATTGGCTCTGCCACATCCAGAGAAGAGAGACTATGGCACAGTCCTGCTCTGAGTGACAAAAAAGCGTTTTGAGTGGTACGCTTCAGACACCTGCTCAGGCTACTAACTGCAGTCTGGCACTCCACCAACTGAGCCCAAACCTCATAACATATACTGCTGTTTGCAATAAAGTCATCACAGAAAACTAAAAGTAATTCTTCAGTCAGGTTCATCCTGGCTTCTTGCTGGAGGAAGACATAGTCATACATATCCTCACATACTCTGGTTTGTGTGGGAAATAAACTGGGAAAAGTAAAAAGGTGTTTAAGTCAGACCCCTCTTCCAGCCCACAAACACAGAGCACTCAGTTTATGTCTTTCCCAAGAGGCTGAATGACCCTGTCTAAGCCCATAGATGAAGCTGGTAGAGAACAGACATGAGTCTCCATTATTATTACATGGAAAAGCAGTGGGACTGTGTTCTGAAGAGTGAACAAGAAGGCAAGTCAACAGCAGAAAAAAGCTGACAACTGGATTTTATTCTTAGAGCACCTGCATTTCCCACTGATAGCAAAGCTGCGGGTGCCTGGCACTTCTTAAAATGTAACCAGCTTATTCATCCTGTCTTAGGTGAGAGATTTTCTCTATTCTCTGTTTGGTGTGAAGCCTGTTGGGAAAGACAAGATGAGAGCAGATGATAATAATAATAGTGTTTCAACATCTCCAGCTCACAGTTTCTTGCCATATTTGGTGATTGTTTTCTTTAAATTCCAAACTCTAGGTCGGTGGGAATCTCAGCTTTCTCTTATAAAATGCTTTCTGTTCCTTTTGATGGGGTAAAGGAAAGCCTGAAAACCTGTCATCCAACAGAATTGCAATATTATAAAGCTAAAAAGAAGAACCTTCAGAGTGCATTACTCTCAAACACCTAGATTTTTAACAGTGACCTCTCGACTTTTAGGAAAGTTCTGTTACTAGGTTTTAAGTGGGGGAAAAATTTGACTCTCATTATGGTTTGCAGTTTGAATAAAGAGAAATACTTGTGAGTGCCACTGGTCAGAAAAAGAGCTGAATTATGGCAAAATGGCTTTTATGTGACATTTCTGTGCTTTGTCTTTTCTATACTTCCAGCTGGAATTAGAAACACAACAAACTTAGCTCAGGGGTGGAGGCAAGAAGGACACAGATATTTCTTTATCTCCAACCCTGCTAAGGAAAATGGTTTCTTACATGATTAAATTTAAGTATGTACCAAGATCCTAGTACAACCTGACTTCATATTTCAAGTATGTCAATAGGAATGTTTTATTTATATAGAGAAAAAGAAAATGATGTGACTACTGCTTGCAGAGATAAATTATGCTGAATCTCTAAATAAACCCTGTAAAGAAGTATGTGAGTCCAGCTTGGTCTTGATTTTAGCTAAAGAAGTCAGAAGCTCATGTTATTGTTGAGTTGAGACATTCATTTTCTCTGCCCTCAGTGGCAAGCCTATACAGTATTGTGAGGAGCAGGAGCCAGTCCCCCGTTGAGGCCGCATCAGCCATTTCTTCACCAAGTCTGCACATGAGACATTTTAAAAGTATTTCAAGATCAGACAGTGCCTGTACAGACAAGAGCACAGGACTGTAAGGGAAAATAGCACAGTTTTTTTTTTTTTCTGTCTGTGATTCTTAGGAGGTTTAAGCACCTCTGACAAAATCTTCATTTCCCCTCTCCCCATTTCTGCTGCTGACCCTAGCTGTTCCTGCCTTCAATGATATATGCCAAATATGTAAATGCGTGCCTGTGGTTTGTGGTTTTTTTATTCATACTGTTCCATTAAAGCTTTAAAGTGATCCTGAAGCCACTCTTTAGGGAGCAATCCCTCTGAGCAAAGTCCATTGTAGTCACTGTCACAGAGCAAATCATCTGTGCACGCACATGCATTTATACACCCAGCTCTCTCTTCATTTTCCATCCACCACTGCTGCCAGTAGCACCAGTAACTCTCTACTGGTATCTGTTGATGCATTGCAATCTAGATCTATTCATGACATTGGTAAAATGAGAAGATGCCTCTATAAGCCTCACAGAAAATCAACCATAATTGTTTCATAGCTCCACCTACTTGGTTCAAACTCCCCCTCACCCTCTGTCTCTGCTTCCTTTAATCTGAAACAAGAGTTATTCAGAGTGCACAGACATTTGCTCCTTGTCTGTGGAAAATAACTCATAACCCTTTTGTGTGTTCATGTCACTCAGATGATCAGCCACATCTTCTCTTCAGTGACAGCTCTCCAAGTGCACCTGCCTTCTGCTCCATTCTTTTACTCCTACATTTAAGTAAGAATGACTTATCTTAGCAACTAATTATACTGACAGCCATACAAATACAGGCCCAAAACAATGTAAAACCACTTAGAGAAGGAAAGTGAAGACACTGTTATCTTAGAAGGAACGAGTCCACTACTAAATCCATTGATGTTAGCCTGCTGGGGTTACCTGCCAGAAAAGGTCAAGATTTAATTATGATGGGTATGTTGAGTATATTGTATCCCTAATGCATTAGAATCTGTTAGGTCTAAGTATTTCAGCAGTACCCAAGACAGATTAAAACTCTTTGAGAATATTAAAAGCAAAGTAAATGGCAAGGTCCTACCTAGGGGATGATTCTCAAATATTCTGCAGGGAAAGCACACCCTGGAGCTCTGAAGCAAGAATTTGGTGCCTTGAGATCTCCTCATTTCACAGTGTATTTACTCAGGAGTAGATGGGCAGCTGTGCTACTCTGTGCTGAGCTCCTCACATAGAGATGTCATGATTATTTCATCCTAACAAATTCTTGGAAATCTAACAGTAGATGTCACAATGTCAAAGACTACTGTGCTCTTGGTGTATTACTTCCTTGTACATAATGAGGCTTCCATACTATAATATGGTATTTGTATAGCACTCATCACCAGGCTATTTGCGCTTCCTACAAAACCAGACATTCAACAACCTTTTTTCCCCTACAACCAACTAAACCATTTTTGCAGGCATTCAGAGAACTTGAACATTCCTGTAATTGTTTCCACATTGTCCCTGTCATTCTTTTGGTCATGAGCAGGAGCACAATTCACTTCTCCCAGTATTAACGAGTAATAAATAATTCATACAAAAAATAAAAGACGCCTAACAAAAGAGACATGGGCATACTTCACGTGGTGACTGCATTTTCTAGTCTGTGATGTCGATTTCTGTGGTAAAGCCCTGTAGAATCTAAGGGAAAATGATAACCTCTCCTTACATTTTGAACAACCTATAGAATAAAATATAATTAACATCTTTGTCAAATAATATAATCTGGTAGGAAGGCTCGAAAAGCTTGCAGAAGACAGAACTCTATTTCAACTCCAGAATAGAGCACTGTTATACTTCTATAGAGTGTTGCAGGTTTCATCCTTCTTAACTTCTGCAGGACTTTTCAGAGGGTTTGCACATGAAATGAGAAGAATAATGGGAGAAGA
Organism: Geospiza fortis; assembly: GCF_000277835.1. Classification (NCBI taxonomy): domain Eukaryota; kingdom Metazoa; phylum Chordata; class Aves; order Passeriformes; family Thraupidae; genus Geospiza; species Geospiza fortis. The sequence continues at coordinate 23,246,541 of NW_005054298.1, read as the reverse complement.
ATTACTGTAGAGAGACACAAAAATGTCTGGTCTAAATTTACTGCTGAAAGCTATCTTGGGAGGCTTAAACATAGTGTGACTATTCAGCTTCATGATAAAGGGGTCAGGTGTGTTCCAAAGAGGGTCAATGGGATAAAACCAAACAACAGGGCAGGGCCCAGCAGATACATTGTTTAAGGGCTTCGCCTGCCTAATTGTGAGAGGAGGAGTACAAAGTCTCTGGCTACGACAATTGCCCCTCAGCTCAGGAGAAGCAGCAACCAGCCATTCTGTGGAGCTGCCAGATTGATGATTTCATAGCCTGTGAAAAGCTCCCTCACCCTAGGGATTCAAAGGAAACGTTTGGTCCTCATATGAGAGAAAATTGAATTATTTTGAGCATAGAAGGAATCAGTCATTTTTGTTCAGTTAGCATGTGTCTATCCAGTGTAGATGGGACCCTTCAGGTATGTCCATGCCTATACTAACCAAACCCTTCCCAGTCTATTGCCTTCTCACAACCACTCCTGTTTTGAAGGTATCTCCACATAAAGGATAGACCTTGATTTTGTGTTTTTCTGTGGCTGCTCATCTTTATTGTTGTTTTTCATGAGAGTGGCAAAATAAAACAGAAAATACTAAATTTTTGTTGTTCATTTCCCTATAAGCTGATGCTTAGGGAGTTGATCATGACCTAAGCTCTAAGATGGATCCTGTGTTGTTGGGCAGGGGGGACTTCAATGCCGTTAGGCAAGAGGGGTGAAACGAAAGTCTGGTGGGCATTAGAACACAAATACTGTTTTTCTTCTGACAGACAAACACAGAAGTTAAAAACAATCCCTTGAAAAACAGCAGGCAGCTAAGACAGCAAATTTTAAAAACACACAGATATGAGATATCAGAACAGTGCAACCCTAATTAACCCTCCTGTGTGCATGCATTATCTAATTGCATAAGCATATATTATTTCTCCCCAGAGGGCCTGTGTCTCACAATGCAAGGGACAGACTAAGTCCACTGTGCGAGAAGCTGCTCAATATTTTCCTTTCCCCTTCTGTTTGTGAGGTCCCAGGTTATTTACTGAACACTATTCACTTCATGCTGAAGTTAGGATTACTCATCTTATCGTGAACATTCTTGTCACATTCCTGACTTTAGCAGCTGTGGACCTCACATAAATTAACACATTTGTTTTCATTTGTGTAAAAGCAGGGCTTGGCATTATCCCCATTTAGCTGAGGAGATCACTGATGAGCAATTTCTTTGAGAAATTCAATTGCTCTTTCTAAAATGCTTAAAAAAGCTAATGAAATATGGTTTCACCATGAAGAGAGCTGCTCAGTTTTAATAATAAGTGATTCTACCAGTCCTGCATTTTTATCCTAACCAATGGAAGCACAGATACCCTCGCTATTCTTAACAATAATTAACCTGTTTTCAGGATCTCACCAACTCCTCTGATTGAACAGCCACTGTGAGATGGACCCAAACAACAGACTTGCCTTACTCTGCCACAGAATTATCAAGACTTCAGCTGACCTGAAACAAAGTCCTTTTCATCACTAAAGCTGATTTTCATAAACTTTTGTTACCTAGCTCCTTGCCACACTAACTAGTTTTATTTGTCTTCTTCAGTCTCCCTTTCATGGCCTTACTTCAAGAGTTCTTCTATTTTGGAAATATGTGCCACAAGGGGAAAAATATTGTATTCCTTTAATTTTAAAACCCCACAGTTTTTAGAAACACCTGTCCCTGTTTCCATCTCTCCAATCAGTGAGCAGTGCGGGTGTTTCTCTCAGTGGGAGATGACAATTTGATGACACTTCATCAGTGTGGGACTCCTGCTGAGAAGAAGATTGAGACAAAGGAAATGCCTCTTGGCATTGGAACAAATAAGAAATCAGTTTTTGCTAAGTTATTGTTCAGTAAGTTCAATTTCTTTTATTTTATGAAGGAAGTCTGCATGTGTGTGTACTGGCATTAGCATTGGCCAGTTCACTCCTGTTTCTCTCTCTCAACTACACAGGCATTAATGCTACCAGCAAAATGACAGTCTTCAGAAAAAAACACCATGCTGAGATTCAAGAGCAGTACTAAAATGCTGGCCTCACCAGAGATTTTCTGCAGAGCTCAGGTAAGGTTTCTTTAAGGTCTCAATTCACTGAAGAATAGAAGCCTAGAGCAACAGTCTTTTCATCAGAAAGTTTATCTTGCTCCTGGTGGTATGTGTGTTCTGATTTGTGTTTTCAAGGCTGTCTGCTTTATCAGAAAGGACACATATACTTAAGAAAAAGAATAAAAGAAGGCCTTTATTAAATTGAAAAAGAGTGTGTTAATACTGCAAAGCCAGGAATGTAAAATACAGGGCAAAAGATTTGGGAAGGGAGTGAAAATCCAACCTCCCTGAAATCAGTTGAAGATGACAAATCAAAGGGAGCCTTCCCACCCAATCTTTGAAACAGAATGCCCTTTTGCCTCCTAGATTGCTCACAGAGAAGAGAGTCACAGGCTGTCTGCAGGTTGACAGAATATTCAGTGTATGAATGGCAACAAATGCCCAAACTCAGGCCATATTGAGAATAGCTATTTGATGGAAATAGCTGAAAATCCAACTATTTCAACCCCATCATTCAGTGTGATAGGGTTCCCTTTTCTTGCATTATGGGGCTGTGTGAAGTTGCATAGCAGAGAGATTCCAGGCCATCTGCAGCCAGCATCTGAAGAGTAAGCAACAGGCAAGGTGAGTGGTAGGGGTTGGTCATATTCATGGTGCTGCAGGGTTGCAGAAAGCAAGGTATGTGTGCTCTTAGGGTGATACAATTGCTCTTTGTACTCCTACACACAGGGAATGAACTTGGCTTGGTTCCTCTTCCCTACTAGGACAGTTTCTGTCCCTTTGGTCAGGCATTGGGCA
>NW_005054298.1:23195288-23243620 GCF_000277835.1 Geospiza fortis | reverse complement strand
GGGAAGAAAAGCTATTTTTCATAGCATATAAATTCCACTGTGGCTGATGGAAGTTCAAACTGGAGGGGGACTTTTTACAAGAGCTTCTAGACAGGAAAAGGGGAAATTGATTCAAACTATAAGAAATAGGTTTAGATTAGATATTAGTAAAAAATTATTTACTCTGAGGGGGGTGAAGCATTGGATCAGGTTACCCAGAGAAGTTGTGGATGCCTCGTCCCTGGAAGTGTTCAAGGCCAGACTGGATGGAACTCTGGTCTAGTGAAAGATGTCCCTGCCTATGGCAGGGGGTTTGGAACTAGGTGATCTTTAGGTCCCTTCCAACCTAAACCGTTCTATGATTCTATTTTAGGAATAACACCTGCCCACTTCTAGAGAGACTGTGAGCAGACATTTCTGGGTCTTTGAAAAGCATATTGCAGGGAGGATGCAAAAAAGTCCTTCTTTAAATGCATCTGCCTCCTTTCTTCCTCTTCTAAATTCTCCAAGGTCTAGGGACTATTCTCTCCTGGTGTCCTCACCCATTTCAACATTCTCATTAAAGGATGAATAGAGATGGTTTGCTTCTAGGCAGAAGCATAGTTCGTGCTGCATTTCTTCTGCAGGCAGACGAGTCTCTCAGGAGACCATGAGTGAACAGTGTAGCACTATTAGCATCAGTTTTGCTGCATGGTAGAAACCTGTCCTGCACCTCCATGTTGTGATGTCTTGATCCTGCTGACCCACAGCCCATGCATTTACATTTCTCCGCAGCTTTGTTGTGCTCCCTTCAAGTACCCCAAGGATGCCAGGTCTTTAACAGCCCACAATAAAAAACATAGCTCATGATGTCCAGCTGACTTTTACTGCCATAAACAGGGTGATATTTGTTTAATTTAGTGAAATAAATGCCTCTCCTAGCAGTTTGGAAAGCAAATCCCTCCTTACCCTCCAGCTGGTATTTGCTGTACTTGAGTGAGCCTGGTAAAAACTCGGGTTGTAATTTAATGCTGCTCTTTTGTGCAGAACCAACAAGCCTCTCTTAAGGCCTCTTAGGGTTTTTTAAGCCAAGGAACTGCTCTTTTCCTTGACAGAGTTCTCCGGTGCCCTAACAGCACTGCACACAGCACATCTTCAGTCAGGGACAGCAAGAAAACAACACATTTCTTGCAGCAACACACACTGCTGAGAATAATAATATATTGATGTAGGGCCTTAATGAACTTTCAGAAGTTCCATGTGGAACGGGATCACACAGAATCCCTTTTTTATTATTTACTGTGATGGGTTTTCCCTGCCTGGATGCCAGGTGCCCACCAAAGCTGCTCTGTCATTCACCTCCTCATTTGCACAGAGGAGAGAAAATATAATGAAAAGACAGGTATAGAACAGGGAGATAAGGACAAGGAGAGATTCACCTGTTACTCTCATGGGCAAAAAAGAATCTACTTAGGGAAATTAGTTAAATTTTTTAGTGATCAAATCAGAGTAGGATAATGAGAAAATAAAAACAAATCTTAAAACATCTTTCCTCCTACTACCTCCTTCTTCCTAGACTCAGTTTTACTCACAAATTCTCTGCTTTGTCTGCCTGAGTGGTGGAGACTTATTCAGTCCCACGGGCTATAGGATGCAGTCCTTCAGGAATAGACTGCTCTTGCATGGGATCCTCTCTCCACAGGACCACAGGTCCTACCAGCCAACCTGCTTCAATGTGGGCTTCCCAAAGGGTCTCAGCCTCCTTTGAGCATCCACCTGCTTTGGCATGGAGTCCTCCATGGGCTGCAGGTGATTATTTCCTTCTCTGTAGATCTCTGCAGCTGCAGGGGGACAGCTGCCTCACCACAGTCTATGACATGGGCTGCAGGGGAATTGCAGCTCTGGTGCCTGGAACACTTCTGCCTGGTTCTCTCTCAGGTTCTCACTCCTCTGTCTGACTGCAAATGCATCTGTAGGCTTTCTTTCCCTTCCTTAAATACGTTAACCCCATGGCATTACCACTCTCGTTTGCCCAGTGATGGATCCACCTTGGAGCCATCTGGCATTGACACTGTTGGACATAGCGGAGGCCTGTGGCAGCTTCCCAGGGAAGCCACCCTGTAGTTCCCTGGTACCAAACCCTTGCCATGCAAACCTAGTACATTTACTGACAGTGAACGGCTTGTCAACCTCCTAGGATGGTGCTGCTGAAGGGCAGGGGCTGTTGCTCTGTTCTTTTCCACGGGTCTTTGCTATAATCCTGAGGTAAAAAATTTGGATTTTACTGTAAGCAGGCATCAACACACCTCTATTGATATCCCTGCTGAATGACTCCAGAGAGACTATTTATGATTCCAGTGCTTTTGAGCACAGTGATGCTCTTGCCATTCTTTTCAGCTGTGCCCAAGTATCAAGACAAGTTATGGAGATACAAGTTTAGTATAGGTGGTGGTTTAATGAGTAGAAGCTTCCAGAGAGGATAAGACCTAAAATTCCAGTTGTTTTAATCTCTTGCCAATTAGCACTGCAAGCTCAATTTATAGAAACACACATGTTTTGGAAAGTAGTATGTATTTCCTTCTTTTAAAATTTGTATTTGTCTACTAATTTATTATTTTCCATGATGTCGGGAAGAATTCAGGTCAGCACTATACTGCATTAATCATTTGCTTTCCAAGAAAAATCTATGCTGGGGCCAAGATCTATTCCTCTGCTTATAGTTCCCCTAATCCTGTGTATAGTCAGTCCCACGCTCCCCCCACTCTCTTCTTCCTGTTCTTGTCTCCCCATTTCCCCTCCCTTTCAGTGGCTCTTAGGAGTTGTCTGATCACATGCCTAAATCGAAGAGATTTCATCTAAATGACTGCTTTCATTCACAGTTCTCAGTTTATGTTAGTGAAGAAATGTACATACAGGAGAGAAAAATTAATTGAAAGGGAATGATTTGTAGCCACGGTCTCAAAAACAGTAAGGTAATAGCTTTGACCAAGAACAAGCAGTGTTAGTGGTTTCTGGGATGCCAGCCACCTGAGACAATTTGGAAGCAGGTGAAGTCCTCACCTAGAGTGTGTAAACTGAAAGGGTACACATAAAATTAAAATTGTTATTTCCTTTTACCCTTGCACATAGAATTTTCACACTACAGACCAAGAGATGGGAAGACACAAAACATTGTGACTTTGCTTGAGAGTGAAGAAATCACTCAGCCCTTTCATATTACCCATTTTTCATTTAGGAAGTAAGAGTGCACACACGAAACAGCATCAATAGTTATGCAAAAAATTGTGTTGTTTACGTGTGAAACATTATACTATAAATTAAAATTACTTCATTCTGAAGAACTCTCTTTGGAAATTAGTACAGCCTGCTGGGCACCCCAGTTGTTGAATGAAAACATTCCAGAAGACCACCACAACTTTGGCCAATATTTAACAACTCACTGTGCCTCCAGGATATTACTCTGATATATATTCTAGAGAGCCCACTAGTGCCACATCAGAGAGTAAATCATGCTTTGATTATTCTGTCTTATAGCCCACTGCAGAACAAGGAACATGCTTTGCCAGGATCTCTTATCAGTATTCTTGGAATTCTTGACTGAGATCATTGAAAGTCTAATATGAGAACAAAAAGCTACAAATTATTTCCACAGTAGGTAAAAGTTAAGACAGAAAGCTGTAAAATGAAGAGAAATCTCTCTATTATATAGAGCTGTCTCAGAGTCACTTCTTCCTTTGGAAATCATGATCTACACAGTTTCATAAGTTGATTAAAAGGTTTTGACCATTAAAGTTAATTGATACTGAATTTAAAGACATGAACTTAAATAATTTTGCTATTTTCTTTGACAATTAATTTTTGGCATTGCATTTATCTCTAACACCATGTGAAGCAAAAAAAATCACAAGTACTGAAGAAGCAAATTAACATGTACAAAAGATGAAGCACTGTGGAAGCGACATCTGGGAAAACGCAAAAGATGTTTCAAGGAGTGTAAACAGGCAGAAGTAGAAACAGAAAATAAAACCTGACTTTTAAGTAAAATTAGCAACAACTCGGATTTATATAGTGCTCCATATGTTCTGGCTGAATAACACCCAAGGTGTTCTAGAGTGAAGTAAGGTAAAAAGCATGCTTGAGGCGAGAAAGTAAGAAAATAATTAAATTTCTTGAAAATGTTTTCAGCTCTGAGTAGGTGCAATTCTTCCCTTTAGATGGCTGTGGTAATGGTGCCGAGGTGCTGTTGTTTTACATAATTGGCTTTGGATAGGAGCCATACTGCAGTGAAAGAGCAAAGACTGCTTGTAGTTAAAATGCTCATTTTATTTATTCTTATTTTTTTAATTTAGTGCTGCAGCAGAATTCTGATTGCTTAGAAAAATCCAGCTAGAGAAAAGCAAAACATACAGCTGTTTGGAAGTGTCATTGAGCTGGTTACAAAAGAAAATAGGTCTTGGATGGAAGAGGAAAGCAGAAACTGCACAATATGGATGGTTTCCCCCCTGTTTTAGTGGGGTTTTACCACATCTACTCACACAGGGATAGATTAAGAAAATGCTTCTTGATGATTGTGCCTAGGCGGATTTCTCCAGCTCTGAGTGTAGTGAAGATTATAGCAATGTCGTTGTAATATCTACAATAATAAAAGACAGCAACAAAAATAAGTCTGACACAACATAAACCGGTGTTTAACAGTCTTGAGCATGAAACACATACACAAGTGATGCATATTGTGACACAAAATGGAGCCTTTCCTTTAATAGTATTCACCAAGCACAGATCACCACATCAGCCAAAGCTCACTGAAAGACGTGCACATTTGCTACCCCTATCCCATTTCTTCAGAAGAAAAATGCCATGCTTGAACCACTCTTCCACCTTCACTTCACCTTTTTCACAGGAGAAAAACTCAGCAACTCAGTAATTTGTTTGGCCCATCACTGGAAAACTTCAGGTGGGTACATATTTTGGATATGGATATTTTCTTAATCTGAAACTCTCATTCTGTCTCTGATTGGAAATTTGCCCATGTTTTCTGGCATAAAAGCCATGCTCAAACACTGGGCCACTAGTCCTGGAGGCCTGTATGGCTGGAACCTCAAACACAGGTCTCTGAATAAAATTTAGATTTGTCAGACTTTTGTGGAATTCCCAGAACAGTGTAACAGGGAACAATTTCACTTGTTGGCTACATGCCAAGAGTTAAAGTTTTACAGCTTATTAAAGTAGTCATCATGATCATCACTTGAATTTATCAGCTGTATTGTCCTGAAGGCCCCAGCCAGAATTGAGGTCTTTCTCAGATTTGTTTTTTATAGACATCCAGAAGATAAAGATCATATTTCAAAGAGACAAAGATTTATGCTTGAAATAAGTTACCAATTTACTTCTATCTTGGAAAACAACATTGATAACCAGTATTCAGACTGTCCAGCTGGCTCAAGGGTCCTTCCTGATCTGGAGGAAGGAAACTTGCCAACTTTTGAAATTAATATATTATTATTACTGGTATCTTCTTTTTAAATCCTTCACTACAAACCAGAAGGGTGTGCACATGCTGCCAAAAGTTTGTTAGAAAAAAATTCTTGGCTAAATTTTTCAAAGCTGCTAGACAGCACAAAGATAAAGGAGAGGCTACTCGTCAGCACTGATTTAGCTTTATGGTCAGCTTTCATTTTCTCTTTAAACTGGGGAACCTTGGGGCCAGAGCTTCCTTTTTAGCAATGACCCAGGCTGCTGACTGTGCCTTTACGTAAGAGTTAGAGCAAAGGCAAGAAGTTCTATCCACAGCCCATTTTATAACAGAGACCTGCAGATTGTCACAATCCCCAAGGTTCATCTAATGGGCTGAGATGTGCACCATAGTCCAGCTCCTAATGCCAAGGGAAAATTCACCATCAGTAAGTACCCACCACATGAAATAGGTAGCAAAAGGTGACTGAACTGTGTTTTAATTTCTCATAAAAATAATGCACAGAGGAAGAGTAATAATGACAATCCTGATTAGGCCGGTAAGGCAGTGATTTTGTGTTTATGTTTATTCAGTATGTGAAGCAGATCTAAGGTCAGTGAGAGGTAAATTTTTGGGATGAACTGGAAGACTTCCAATTGCCTGTTTCACCTCTCCAAGGTATTTCTGTTGAGTCTCATATGCTAAATATTTCCATTAACATTTCTGGAAATTACTGTTAAGTTATGAGTTCTGATCAAGATGCAAATGAAGCAAAAAAAGATTGCTCCTCAGGGCCATGAAGAGCTAAGAGAAAGACAGTCCTGGAAAAACCACCACAGATGAGCAAAGCGCATAGAAAATGGTAACTTAGATTTATGTCACAATCTTATTTGTGATTCAGTAATTAGGCGCTAGGAAGCATGTGAGAATCTTGTTCTACTCCCCATCAACTTCTCTGAGCAGCATATCAGACTCCTAAGGCAGTTTATGATATTCTGCTCTAAAACAGAATTGGGCTCTCCTAATTCTGACAAAGAATCAAAAAAGAAGGCACATTAGTGACAGAGTCAACAGTGATACTAAAAAAATAGCAACCAAAATTGCCACAATGCAGCAAAACTGCAATTTCCAATAAGCCATAGACTTCAAATCAAATGCCGCAACACCTTCCCTGGAACATAAGCCCCTGCTCCTTATCTAGCTGGAAGAGAAGCTGAAGTATGGTGTTGCATAGAGCCAGTAACTGTCAAAAAGGTAACTTCCATAATGCAAAAAGATCCACCATACACACCACCCTATAAAATGAACATTTTGAAAGACAGGTTTTGTCATAAGGGCACTCAGCACTGTACATATCCCTTATACTCTCTATCTCTCTTTTTTGGCTCAGTGGCTGCAGCCAGCTTTCTCTTTGTTGTTTTCCTGTGTGGTAAGCAAGGATAAAACACGTCCTCCTTTACAAAGAGAAATTTTTTCTTTCTTCTACACACACTGTGACACTGACCATCCACTTTCACCTGCAATGCATAACCCAAAACAACAGAAATATCTCTGGAAATATTCTCCTGGTCTCCACTCCCTCCATCAGTTTTTCCTATTGCAGTTACCTGAGCTGTGAGAGAAGTTTTGGAAAAAGGGAAATGGTTTATGCTTTTTGGCTTCTTCTGTTCTAGCCAGCAATACACTGGCAGTAATCTTTTCACCCATGGAGATAAAGACAGATAATTAAGATAAACTAGACCTGCTGTTGTGCTCCCTGCTGGGAGGTATTAAGAAGGAAGACGTGCTGGCCTCTTTCAAAAGATTTGTGAGGTACAGATCAGCTTTACCCTTTGGGGATGGAACAGAGGTTTTTGATGCGTTTTACTTAGAATAATACAACCAAATTATTTTAGGTTTTTGGGAGTTTTTGTTTCTTTGTTTGTTTTTTTTTTTTTAATTTTGTTCAGGGCTCAGTGATTGCACCTAGAGTTGAACTAAAAGCTTTATACTTGTGTGCTGGAAAAAGGGATCAGGGAAGGGCTACTTTAGGACCTATGGGAGGAACAAAACCCATATGATATTAAATCCATTAGGAAATGTTAGGTAGTTTAAAACTTCCTCCTGCTTTCCAAACTTGCTTCTTGTGAGATGTGATAAAGCAGGGTTTTAAAATATTTAACAATTTGCATTTATCTAAAAAAGAGGGAAATAATGTACGAAGAAAAACACAAACATGTTCAGAATGCCTACCGCCAGAAACATCTTGGCATTTGCCAGTACTTAAAGGTTATGCCTGTCATGTTTAGATGTGGCATAAAGTCTTTCACCCTTTCCCAAATAATTGGACATCATACTGATAGGTAAAATTGAATGTGTTATGACCAACTCTCCTATAGACTTGCAGGGCTTATTGACAGACAGTGCTTGGAGAGAAGGCCTAATTTTATGCATGAACATGTCATGCTGGAATAATTATGCAACTGCCTGCTTTCCTTGTGCAGTACATTGTGAAAGCCCATGATGGTTTCTGGGAATTCATACCTTCTTCTGGTTTTGCATAAACACAACTGCGGTAGCTAACAAGGGGAAATACATTAATAAGGTATTTAATCATGAATAAAGATCTGAATAATTTGTCTTGCTTTCAAAGTGTATGAAAGTGACATCAACCTATATACCTTTTGTAAAGAGTAGCAAATGCAAAACTGGCTCTCATTGGGGAATCTAGCCTTCCCCCTATGGCTAGCTACCCTACTAACAGGGCTGTGAAACCAACCCTCCGCCTCACTAGCCCACCTTCTACCAGAAGGTACCCCCACCCCATTAATCTCAGCCCTCATCCTAATCAAAACAACAAGCCTACTCATTCGCCCATTAGCACTAGGCATGCGCCTAACAGCCAGCCTCACAGCAGGCCACCTTCTCATCCAACTCATCTCTACAGCCACAACAGCCCTATTCTCCACAATACCCGCAGTCTCACTCCTAACCTTACTAGTTCTCCTCCTACTAACTATTCTAGATGTAGCAGTAGCGATAATCCAAGCCTATGTCTTCGTACTCCTACTGAGCCTCTACCTTCAAGAAAACATCTAATTCCCAATGGCACAGCAAGCACACTCTTATCACATAGCTGACCCCAGCCCCTGACCCGTCCTAGGAGCAGCTGCTGCTCTATTAACTACCTCAGGCCTGACAATATGATTCCACTACAACTCCCCCCGACTCCTCATCCTAGGCCTACTCTCAACTATTCTCATCATATTCCAATGATGACGCGATATTGTACGAGAAAGCACATTCCAAGGCCATCACACCCTCACCGTGCAGAAAGGACTACGCTACGGAATAGCCTTATTTATTACACCAGAAGCCGTTTTCTTCCTAGGTTTCTTCTGAGCTTTCTTCCAATTGATTTTCTTCTTCTACTTTGTTGTCTGACTGATGTGTGCAAAAACTAAGGTAGTCTTTTGCCTCTGGTAAGCCTAACTTTGTTTTGGGTTTTTTTTGGTTTTTGGTATTTGGCTCATGACAAATTTAATCAGCATGAAATATCCCTTCTTAGTCTAAAATAAGAAATCCTTGTGGATCATTGCTGAAAATTATTGACAGCTGACTATAACCTTGCTCTTACATGAACACAAAAAGTGAAAAATTATGATTTAGGGAGGAAAATGTTGGAATAGGGAGGACATGTCTTGAGCTGAAAAAAGGTGGGTGCTGGGAGGGTTGTATTAGGGGGGATGAATTAGTATCCTTATGCTTTCTCTGTTCCTATTCTCTTCAGGCATCTGGTCACTGTCACAGTAGTATCTATTTTGTTGTTTTTTTCTTAAACTGGTACACAATGTTCATGCCTATATTTCACATTTGGAAATACATATTTAAAACAGCAATAAAAGTATCTTTGAAGAATTTATAATCTCTAAAAAAATGACAGCACTGTTTTCTTTCAAAATACAAATGTGACTGCCATATTGCTGCTTCTGTTTGTGTGGTGAGAAAAGTTAATTTTTTTGTGAGTGGCATGAATTATAGTCTCTTTCTTGTGATTTCTTTATCATTTAGGATTCTCTAAGCTTGCAAACCTTTTGAAGAAGGATGCCATGAGTGCACAGCTGTCTCATGACATCCAGTCTAGGACAGAGCTAAAATGTTTCTGCATCATTTATAGCAGAGAGGAAGCCCTTGAGGTGCTGAGTGTGGGTCAAATAAGGTCTGCAACCCATTCTGTGCCTATGGCTGCCCTGGCCACCCTGCTGTTGGCCGTCTCTGTCCCTCTCTGTGGAGGGGCAAGTCTCTATTGTTAATTGTTAGCTGTCATGTGTTATCAATTGCTTGCTGCAGAAATATGGAGTACAGTGAACCCCTCGGCTCTTCACTTGGGACAAACAAATGTGTTTCCTAATCAGGATTTATCTGTGTTAAATTCCCTTCCTTCACCCTATTCATAAGCAGATTTGTTAAATATGGGATCATAGAGAGATTGCCCTTTCTCAGTGAGCTTGCTGCTATTTTTGACCAGGCTTTCTGCTCGTGCATTTCCCCTCCTCCCTAAGTGGCATGCTAGGCTGGCCACTTCATCTTCCCTGCTGTTGAGGAGGCAGCATGTTCTTGTGCTCCTTCTGTGTGATTGCTTTGTGGTATGTTCTGTGTCTGTGATAGTTCCAGCATTTTCCTTAGTCCCTGCTCCAAGCCATGCCAAATCTAAGTCTGACAGTGAACTGCACTGGAGGGACATTTGGGTTGGAACACAAAGGTAGTTCATATGTCCCTGTGACATGGCATACATCAAAAACTGTCTAGTTCCTGTGGTGTCTTCATGCTGCAGGCAGAATGCTTAAAGTGGAGCTTTTCTTCTGCTGTCAGTCTGATTCAGCTGGCCTTCTTTCCTTCCCTTCTCTGGTACACTCCTTTGGATCCTCTTCAGCATGGCTGGCACCAGCAGCAGCACTGCCAGAACAAAACTTCTTTTAGTGCACCCAGCGTGAAGCAAACCTTGTCCCCTATACAGCTGCAGCTCACCCTGTAAACGCTGATTACTGCTGGCAGACAAGCAGAGACAGCCGTGAATGCTCATGATGGGTACCTGCTTATAGTCGTCTGCTGCTAAGCTGCCCGAGCAGCTCTGGGCTTGTAGGACTGGGATCCCCCTTGTCTCTGTATGTCCCGGTTCTGATCACATTCAACTTAACCTTAGCCTCAGCTCCCTTGTTTTCAAAGTTGGCGTTTAGTCTTGCTGGGCTCCAGGTGTGGGAGAAGGTCGGAGCAGCTCTAACTCCTGCTGCATGGTGCCTCAGCTCCAGTGAGTTCCACCCCAGAGGGGAGCAGTTCCTTCAGGAGTCAGCCTGGAGCTGCACTTCTCAGCTATGGCCCAATGTTCAAAACCATGTAATTTCCAGTCCAGTCAGACTCAAGATGCATTGATGATGACAGGAGTGAGCCTGTTCTTGCACAGTTTCCAACCAACGAGTGGCAGGTAAGTCTTTAAATTGAACCCCTAAAATAACAAGATTGTTTGTTTAGGGTAATCACTTGACCCTCCTTTCAAGTATCCTGCCAAGTGAGGTATCCTGAGTAGTGCAAGCTAAACACCATAATGCTTGTTCCTTCCTTTTCCCATTAATTTTGAAGCACTGTCCACTTGTCATGCGTTCATTTTATCAATTTTCTTTTCCTATTTGCATTTACTCAGCAGCAGCCATATCAGATCAAATGGAGCATATAAATTTTTGACATTTGTTAAAAAAATGCTGTTAGTTGATGACTATTAATCCTGCACAAATGCTTGCATAAGAAGATAAGTTTTCTCAAAGCTGTTTGCTCAGGGGTAGAGGTTGTTCTAATGGTCTGTTTATTGAACAATGATTTATCTGTTGCAATTATTTGCCCTTTAGGGCTGGTGATATTATATTAGTCGGTTTGATCTCTACCAGCACCTGGATCCCTCCTTGCAATTAGCAAAGTGATACACTGTGTCTGCCATTCTGCTGCACACCCCCTCCTCTTTTACCACTTCCAAAAGTGGTAAAAAGAAATAATGTTGCTCAGTACCTGCTTCTGGATTTAAAGAGAAGGACAGATTACTCAAAGAGAATGCAAGAACACTTTCCTTACATCAACAAATAATTCATGACGTGTATATGGGTATCCAGCAACTATATTATTGCAGTAGCCTGACAAATATTGTGAAGGGGGCAGCAAATGGGACATATCATTCTACTGTCTTGACAAAGATTATAACAGGAATGGGAAATGGGACAAATGTAACTCATCCTGGAGACAGTCCCTGTGCTGTAATCTCATTTGTTCTTCAGCATGAATTATACAGCAGTGCGGAGGATGAGAAGGTGATTTTCACCATTTGTATATTTTAATCACTTTTCTTTGCTACTAAACAAATAACTCACTGTGAAATGCTAATAGATGGGTAATATTAGTTTCTGAGTTATGCACTAAATGAGGAGAAGGCAGCTGTAATATAAGATTTCTGCCAGTTGTATTGAAATTCAAAAAGTATAAATTTAATCTCAGGTTTGTACAAAACAAATTCCTGTAGATTTCTGAGAATCATCTGCCGTGTCCCAGAGTGGAGCTGGACCCACGCCCTTGCCTTCCTAGGCTTGAGATTGTGTCTTTTGGAAATCATACCATAGCTGGAACCCACAAAAAGTGGGTGGCTGCTTGGTGGGAAGTCTTGAGATGGAAGCTATGGTGGAAAAAATTGTGATTGCTAAGTCCCATTGGATCTAATTCTTCTGGCAAGAAGAGAAGGCAGCATGACTGTTGTTTATGCCAACAATTGATTTGGATGCTGTTTGGTGTGGAAAGGCAACATTTGAAGCTTCCCTAGTTGTTTAATCCAAGGTCGAAATGTTTAAATAATCCATTCTGCAGCAGAAGACAACTAATAAGATCCCTTAGGTACCAATGGCTTTCCAGAGGTTGACTACTGGGTAAAGGTCACTTCATGAAAATCTGTATTAGAGAGGAAAAACTAACTATTAATTTGTGTGTAAGTTATTTTTAGTGTAACTTACTGTCTTTTTAAAACCCTCTGGTTATAAAAAATTCTTTAAGTTTCATATGCCTGTTGTTCAGTGCCAGACTGAAGAATGTGTTTTCTTTTCTTCAGCATTGTGTTTGCTGCTTGTAACTCGAAGGCACCATGCGAGGGTGAAGGGCTGATGCGACCACCCATGAATTAGGCTGCTATGACAGCCAGCGAGAGCAGAGAAACAACCTGGGCCCTGAATTTATGTAAATGGAATTTCCATTTTCCAGGTGGCTGGAGGGCTTGATGTGACAACTAATCCTTCATGAAGGTAGATGAGAGTATCAGGAGTCCCCTAGTGGGCAAGCAGTCATAGTATATGTGAGAATGCTGGAGACAAAGTTTTGATTTTGAATCTGAAATGCTCTCTAATGACAGTGCAAGCAGCGGAGTGGTTTGTGTGCTTTACAAAGGAGGGCATGCTAGCAATGAGGAACAGTCTGAGCTGTTTCTGAATGTCAGAGGTCAGTGGGTTTAGAGACGGGAATTGCCTTTGGAAGCCTTAGGAACTGAACACTAGTTCTGTCTGACACGCAAGAATGGGGACAAACCATGCCAAATATGAGTTTTACCTGCAGTTCAAATCTGACTTTGACTTTTAAGACCAGATTTTCAAAATCTATTAAACATAATTGCATACTATGTGCCAATGCTTCTGCACAAATCCAGGCTTCATTGTAAATTCCTTCAAACTGTCCATCCAGTTTCTACTGCCTGGCTCATCCTCCTGGCTTTAGTGGAGTTGCTGTCAGGGTTAACTGGATAATGCTGTAAACCAGTTAATCCTTTCTGGGTAGCAGCAGATTCTAACATGCTTGATGGGAATTGAAGGACAAGAGAATTCTTTTGGATGAGGCCATGCTCAAGTTCTGCTGGAGATCCCAAGTTACACTTTTATTTCATCAATTTTCCAAGACACCTTCTGAGACTGTACCAGCAAAGGAAAGATGAGGAGGAATTTTGCTCTCAAGTTGAAAGGTTTGGGGAGAAAATAGAATGTATTAAGACTGGACATCTTCTCCATCATCTCCTATCTTTTTTTTTATTGTATTTTGAATTAATGAAAAGGATTTGGGCTAGGAGGAATACTTCACTACACACAAATTCTCTGTCCAACTGTCCTTCCAGGAAAGAGGTCATGGACAACGTTCAGTGTCTGAAACACCACAGTGGTTAGCTTCACATGAGTGAATTAAGTGAGGTTATTTGTGATTCATAGCTGCTCTAGGTCAGACCAAAATTTATTAGTCTAGAATTGTAATTCCCTTGTGTCTAGGCTTCAGTGATCTCAGTTTCTCAGAGGACAGATTTGAAAGCAGCATGGCTCAAATAATGAAATATTAAATTTCCCTTATTTAAAGAAAAAAAATCCAAACAGAACCAAACCCTCTTTCACTCACATGGTTGCCACAAGATGCATCTCTGTACCCTGCGCATAACAGCTGTACTTGATGAAGTCCAACAAGCCTGCACAGCCAGAAGTCACCTCCTTAGAGAGGAAACACCTTTCCCTTCAAGCAAAATGCACAGAATCTATTTCCAGGGCAGTCTGCCACTCAGCCATGCCTGAAAGCAGGTAGCAGAACTGAAATAAGCTCAACACCTTCCTGATGTGGAAGGTCTGGGAAAAGCTTCCATCTCTGAGCTAGAAATAAGGAATAGATCAGGATACAGAAGACCACAGTGCGATGAGCGGCCTGAAGCCATCTTGTGGAAGAAATAACCCCTGGCTGGGCAGTGGGCAGCGGGCAGTGGGAGTCATGCCAAAGAACTGGCATGAGACCATCTTTTTCAAGAGGAAGTATTCAGAACTGTTGAAGCCTTTCTTTGATAGAAAAGTGACAATATTACTTGTTTCCTGTCAAAGAGCAGAAATCATGAGAAAAGCTTCAATGAGTTTGATCACTTCAAATTTATCTGAGTTCACAGCCATTAGGTACTGGATCAGGATTCCTTTACTTTCTGCATTGCCTAGTAAGTCAACTGATTCTAGGCTAGATTACTTATGTATAGGGACAGTTTATACTGTCCTATGGTGCTTAAGTTTTTGAAACCATGACCAGGATCTGAATCTCAGTGGCTGGGGCAATCACTAAGAACAGCCTGGGATGGAAGAAGCAGCCACTATGTTAATCCTTTACAATGGCAACAGACTTGTGTCTTAGCTCTGAAGCATTAGATGTGTGGGTATACTATTTGAGATAACCAGGGCTAATTTTTGGTTATCATAGGAGAATACTACTTTTCCATTCCAAAAATACTGATGAAAGGATGTTGTGTTAGAATAATAAATCTGGCAATGGCCTGCATGGTGTCCACATGCCCTCTGAAGACAATGGTGAAACGAGATGAGAGGGTAGAAACCATATTTTGTATTTGTGTTTTTCCTTGTTTCAATTCCAAATCCTCTGATTTCACAGTCTGGCTGAAGTTTGGACACCAAAGAACAAGAACTCAGCATAGTGCTGGCAATGCATTCAGTTTTCTCATTCCTTCCAAAATGGGTTCCCAGTGGGTCATGATGAAGGATTCATAGGCTCTTCACACCTCTGCTACGCAGCCTACCCAAATGCCAGCTGCTGTTCCGCCTCTGTCCCCCAGTCAAGGGCAAAAGCACAGGTGAGAAAGGTCTAATATCAAGAGAGGAGCACAGTCCCAACAAGCCAGGCTTCTGCTCAGCAGCAGACAGAGAGTGGTTTCTGCATTGCTATGTGCTGTTTACACTCTCCAAAGCCTCTGTGTTTGATATCAGGAAGATTTGGAGACTGCACAGATACATCAGTCTTTTCACCCTTCCTTGCTATCTGCTCCAACCTGCTTTTGGTCACTTTCATTCATCTGTCCATGGTTTGCTGCCTGGATTAATTTCTTCATTGACTACATTCCCTTGTGTGAACAACATATGTGACAAATAAGTGATGTGACTCATCAAGAGGCACAGGAATGCAATGTTCCAGCTACTGAAGGACATTTAGAATTCAGCAACTTGTCACCTTTGTGTCACTCCTAAAACACCGTAAAATGTAAACAAACAGATCTAAAAGGAGATGCAGGAGTACAAACTTGCACAGAACTCTGCTTGTTTTCTTTCTCAGCTTAAATAAGTAAACTGTAATGAAATCTACTTGACAGAGTTTTGGCAGTTTTGATTTACATTTTCTGTGAGGCCCAGCAATTATTTCCTTGAGATCTTATGTGGGATTAAAAATATTTCTGTGTTTCAGCCCACATCTTTGAAAATGTCAAACACTTCATCCACGGGTTGTGCAATTATAGCTGGTTTTTCCCTCTTTTATTATGAAGACCTTCTGAAAAGAGTATTCACATGTGACATTAATATCTTGTGAAGGGTGCTGAAGTATACTTTTGGAATAAATCACCTGTCCAGCCAAAATGGTGGGTCACTCTTCCAGCTACAGATGGGAAAACCCCTGGTTTTGAAAGGTAAAGCAGGATGCCAAGTGAGCTGTGCTAATCCTGCAAGCATGACTTTTCCCTGCCTTATACACCATAGCTCCTGGTTATGTACAACAAATACCTGGGAAAAAATCAGTTCATATTCTGCAAGTTTTGAAGGTAGCTAGCCTGAATTGCTTGCTGAGACACAGCCAGCATGCCAGCTAACTTGGCCAGTGTACTTCAAGGAGCAAATGGGAGCTAATGGACCCAGGCCCAATAGAGAAAACTGCTTTCATCTTGCAAGGCACTGAAGAAGTGGGGACAGGCTTCTTGTATCTGCATACACTTCATCATAGTCCGACCCTAACCTTTGTTTCTCACTACAAAATTTACCATGAAGCTCACAGATACACAAGTTACCCTAAAAAACCAGAAGAAATTTGTAATTTGTCTTCCCTTCCAAACCAGACACCAGCAAGAAAAACAACCAGTCTACTGAGACCCTCACAGATTCTTTCTGGGGATTTCTGATGTCTTCTAGAGAACTAGATTCCTGAAACAGAGTTTCTCTTTGACATGGGCTGCAGAAATGGCTTTGGGGTGTGCCAAGCTCAGCTGTGATACCCTGTGACAGACTTCCTAACTGTAACTGGGCGAGCTGAAGACAGACTGTCATTTCATCATTTTTGGACAGAGATCCCCCCTTTAACACTTAAGTATTATCCACATACTGGTATTCTGGCAAGCCTGCTCTCATGCTAATCTGTTAGGATGGTCCTGTTCCCACTCATAATGTGGCACAGCATGTGAGCCACAAGCAAGCAAGGATGCCAGCCTCGGTTGGATTGTGAATAGCCTGCAGAAGAAGCTCCTGCTGGTGGAAGAAGTGCCAAATTAGGCCACATGCTCTCTCAGTGGGATGCATTGTGCCCAAAGCTGCTTTGGTATCAGTTATGGAGGAGGCAACACCTTTTTTCAGAAGAGAACCTGCTAACCCTTTCACTTTGTGTGCTCTGCTTCTCCTGTTCAATTTCTATCAATTATTACTGGGATTTGTCTGTATTTAAAAAAATTATATTCTTCCCTGACAGGTAAGGAAAAGGTCAGACATGGCTGTTCAGATTATGAACCACAACTGTGTTTGTTGTTCAATGTGGAGTTGTCTCTTTCTGTTCAACCATTTACTGTTAAGACAACAGCACAGGGTGCTGCACAGACAGTAGTTCCTAAGAAATTTTTGCCCCCAGTGAGATTTCCATCTAACTGTTCGGCACCTCCTTGCAGAAATCCAGGTGTCCTGTGTTCCTGAACATCTTGGCTCCCCCCAGAGTGCTGTTGAGTAGGTAAGAGACATGCTCTGCTACATATATCCCTCTGACCAGCACTTTCAGGAATTGCCAGGATTCACAAGTGAAACATTATTTGGGACAGAAGAGCTTCTGCAACTGCCTTTTTCTAATCAGGATGATTTCTACAGCTTCTGGCAGGCAGCTGCATAAGTAAGAATATCTTACCTATCAAACTAAATGCTGCCTGCCAGCCTCAGCATAACATCTCATCAACAGTCTTGCACTAGTGCTGAACTGTAACATTTTCCTACAAACTCATGTTTCCTTCTGCCTTTCCAGCTATGATGCTGTTTGTCCTTTGTGTCAACACCCGCCTTTTTTGAAAGTAATATGAATGGGGAATAATATACTGCCAGCTAAAATGGCTGCCTTTCCACCCTCACTCACCACAGGAACTCTTTCATCAGCAATGTCAGCCAGGGACAGAAATCTCACAGTTGAGAGATAACAGTTATTTGCTGGCAACTTCTTGTATGATAAGCCAAACAACTGGGTGATTACACACTTTCTCAAATAACACAAGAAAATGCCATACTACATTTCCAAAAATACATGTTGCAGCATCTGGAGTCTGCATAAGAATATTTTCAAGATATATTCTCCTGTTTACTTTTTTGGTGCTCTGAAATCTGAATGTAATTTTTACATTCTTAAGCTATCCACTATCTTTTCTGAAGCAATGAAAGGCTTCATAAAGAGTATAAAGTCAACTGTACAGACAAAGTGTAATTGATTAATAGCAGAGGATTTCTGCCATAACTAGGTTGCTTAAGGTCACAGTTAAACAATTTTTCACAGCTGCTTCATCCACTGAGCTGCACTTGCACGGTTGCATTGGTAGTTGAAAAGCAAATGAGTGGGTAGATGCTAGTTGAGTTAATTATTAAAATACATACAATAGAGCAACACGTTTTCTGTGAAAACCCTGCTAATGAAGAGACAATGCCTTTGCAACAGAGAAATTAGTTTAAAGTAAACAGGCCAAAAAATAACATTTCTAAACACCGACAGAGTGTTTTTAAGATTTAGAGGAGAGATTTGTGAAATAAGGTTAATCTGAGTCCCACCAAGTACTGCTCCTACAATGACATCTGCGTGGTGCACCTTTATAGTTATGTCATGGTCTTTGGGCTGGTTTAAATGTGAACCTGTGTTTTCAGCTACTCCTGCAGTTTAAGCCAGCCCAATGTATGTTCTCAGACTTTTTTCAGTGTGAAACAACAGTTTTGGGGCTGTTGTAATGTGAAGGATCATCTGACACACTGTGCCTACCCCCCAGTCATATTGTCACTGGCTGTCATGCTAGACAGCTGTGGGGCCTGTTCTTGCATGCAGGAGATCAACTGCCTTTTCTCCATTACAACTGCACAGGATGGATACAGCAGTCTGAAGAACAAAAAGACCTGAAGGGTCCCAAAATGAGGAAAGAAGCCACAGTACTGCTCCACCAGCTACTAAAGACAGGTGAGAAGAGTGATGATTAGGATTTAGAAGAAGATCCTGTATTTCATGTGTGGGACTTGAAGGATCTGTTGTTAATTTGGCTTCCCTTCCAAACCAGACACTACAGCAAGAAAATCAACCAGTCTACTGAGACTCTCAGTATATCTCAGGGGTCTGAGATATTCTTGAGATTTTTATCCCAATCACAGTATTTTGTGGTATTTGTGCCACCTCCACTGGATGGGTCTTTTGTGCCAAAATCTTGCATGCAAAACTTTTAAATTATTTTAGGAAAAAAATAGTCAGAGTTGTTATGGCTTTGCATTTAAAATTAAGGTCATTTTCAAACAAGGGTAATTAAGTCAAAATGTCCTTTTCTTCTTAACCTGGCATGATGAATAAGGTCAGAGTTTATGGTTTCTTTGTTGGGCCTCTGTGTCGGGGACAATGAGAGCAAGCTGAGACTTTTTTAGCATTGGGTTGCATTTAAGTGAGGAGAAAGCCATCCAGATTATATTTCTTTTGCACCTCCCTCCTGTCAGATATTTATTTTTCACTTGCAATAGCAACAGCAGGTGCTTTTGTGCTTGCACTAGGAGTAAGAAGGAAACAGAGCTACCAATCTGTTGAATTTCATGGTCTGGTTTGCACAGGTGAGAAGAGAAATAAACAACATTAATGGAACTTGCATGTTCTCATCTCCACCTTACTTCTGTCCTGAAATTGAAGTGTAGGAATCTATAAAGTTAGAGGGTTTCAGGTTTGTGGGAAAACAGACAGGCCTCAGTTATGACAGAATTCTTAATATTGCTGATGCATCTTGTTAGCTGCAGGAAGACGCGAGGAATAGAACAATAGACTTATGTCTAGTGTTTCAAAATAGCTTTCTAAGTTACAAAAAGTTTCTAGATGCAAGGTTGAATTTTATGAATAAGGTTTTATGCTTTGTCTTCTTATGAATGAACAAGCAAGCATTGTTTTAACCCAAGCTACGTGTGCTTATGTTGATTAGTTAGAATCACTGTCAATATACTTTTGCTCTGTGTAATTGGCTAAGATGAGTATTTGGTATCTTGTAACAAGTGAGTTTCTTTGGCTTGCTGCCTAGATGCGAACTGTCAAGATCTTTGCGTAGACAAAACTATGTATTATACAGATTCTGGAAAATAAACACTTCCCGACGCATCCATCAGTAGTCCCGTCCTGTTCGTGTCTGTATATAGCTAGCCAGCGCATTGAAGGAAGCCATTCCCTTTCTTTTCCTTAGTATTTATTGACTTTCTTCTTTCTCCATGCCTTCACTTCCCTCTTCTTTCCTTTCTCAAGCTAGATGCTGTGCAACAAACCAAGAAGGACCATGTGCTATCTCTGATATGAGTTTATAGGACAATTGACCATGCTAATGCTTCCTATGAAAGCTGAAATTGAGCACTTCTCCAAAACAGCACATAATGCAAACATAACCTGGCAACTTTTTCAATAGCTCCAACTAGACTCTGACTTTCTCCCTTTCTCTCTCTAGAGAATGATCTTTAGTGATCTTCATACACAGTCTTCAGGTTTTAGTCTACAGGTAGTGTAAAAGGAAAATAGGTCTTGAGATTGCCTGTGGAGATTTAAAAGAAAACCACAACTCTTTATTCAAAAGACATCTTTTTGAAAGAGTAAATCTGCATTTATTCATACTGGGTGAAGCAGACAGCTGGCACTTTCTGATTCCAAGACCAACAGATCCTGTGGATTTTTCTGGCTGAAAAGAAGTTAATACTCCAGAAGCAGAAATCCACATAGCTCCCAACAATGAAACTTGTACCAGAGAAGTAAGAATATTTCAAGTGTACTGTCTGTTTGCCTGGCAGATTCTGATTTAATTTAACCAACTGACATCAGGTTAGTGAGCGTGTAAACAGACTTATTTCAGACTCGTTATCTGAGATCAAAATTTGACCTTACTGACATCTGATTAGACAAGTATTTTTCATCCTTTCCATATACAGCTACTTGCTGTCTTATGTTATGTGCTGAATATTCATCTTCACAATAGTAATTTTCAGAGGTCTTTACTTCAGAAGGATACTTGGCCTTAGCAATAGATTTTGAAGCACTATATGAGTAAGAAATTCTGTAAGAAAAATATGTGCTTGGCACATTATCTTGCAGTTCCCAATAATGACTTTCCTTAAAAAAACCCAACCCTATAGTAACAGAAACCTTCGACTATAAAGTGACTTGTTCTTTAATAAGACTCAGAATGTGACTGAAATCTACATAATTTCCCAGTTTCTCATCCTCTCTCTCCATCTCTTAGCCTCTTGTCTCCTGAAGGACAATATCTTTGCCTTGTATCAATACTGCTCAAACTTCTATAACTTAGTTGGGAATTGCTAGGTGCAATGTAATATCAATTAAAATTATTATCATGCAGTGTTTGTCTTGATTAATATTTGTGATTCTCAGAGAGAATTCCTACATAAGAGCTTTGAAATTGATCCTCACCAATTTCACAGAAAATTCAATAGGTGAAACATTGCAACTCAACCTGACATATGGAGGACTCGTGAGGTTGGAAATGAGGCGGAACGTAGTTTGGAAATATTATTCTGTTTCTATGCTAATCAATATACTAGTCCTCTGAGTTAACATGGTGTAACAGGTACCTTTTCTGAGGTCCACTCATAGGCAGAATTGATCTGACATTCATGGAAGCATTAAGCTGACAAATGGTTTCTATTGGGAGAGCAGTGCTTATCTTTGCCAGAGAAATCACCCAGTAGGTACAAGAAGACTCGTGCTTTGCTTGGTGTGTTGTTTGGTGTCTTCAGTGGACAGCCTCCAGAGCAGCATGCTGTGGCAGAAAGGGTCATGTCATTCCAAAGTGTCCCATTTTTCTTTCTTATCCTCAGGTGGTGCCACAGCTCCTGCAACTATGCATTAAAATATGCGTCAGTAGCACATTAGGCTTTTTAAACGGGTTATTTGAAGTACCTGAATATCATGGTGATGGTATTGCTATTGTCATGAAAATTGAACAGCTCTGCTATTTCCATGAAAATGGTGAAGCCAGTGAAGAGCTAGAATGCAGATATACAGTTTGTGGTAATTGGCAGCGGGGCTGAGGCTGAGCCTCAACCCCAATGGGCTACAGCTGTGAAAAGCAGGTGAACAGCATTGAAAGCAATTAGAGCTGGAGTGCCCAGTGCACTGACCAATCACCAAAGGGAACAGAGGGCACACAGGTGCAATGCATCAACATGAGGGTATAAAAGGCTGGGTTAAAGAGCAAGAGGGGTAGCTGCTTGAAGCCTATTGAAGTGGTGTGGTGTTACTCTGTATGGGCTGAAACTTTCTGAAATTGTGTCATGATACTCTGTGTATCGTGGCTGTCTCAACTGTGATGTCTGCTGTGACCATCAAAAGCAAGGTAGTGGCTCTTTTTCTTGCCTTTGTTGTTTGATGCTAAATGGCTTGTGTGATTTACTGTGCCATGGTCAGCAGTCTGCAGGTTTGCCAAAGAGGTGCAAGAGTAGAAGTTGTTCTCCTACAAGGGTTGTGATGTGCTGCAGAGCAGTCAGAAGACAAATAACTCTGCACAAATTAATAAATTTGTGTAACAGGCAGGTGTACCTCAGGAATGGCACATTTTCTTATTTACCAAGGAATCTAGATGTACACCTTGTTGCTGAAATATATATTGTAAATAGTGGTCTGACCTAGCTGGGAATGCTGGCAATTCTCTACAGGAATGACCATCTTGGGCTCTGGCATGTTCCTTATCTTCCCCCTCATGTTTGCTGTGCTTCTAGTGTGGCAGGATATATCTCTTACTGCTTATAAGCCTCCAGTAGAAAAGTTTTACCTCTGCCTGTTGGCACTGCCTTCCCTCAGATGGGCCAGAAGAGTAGCACACTTGCATGTGTGCTCTCTGGTTCCAGACTAAACCAGCTCAGCTGACAGGAGCAGTGTGAGCACCATGGCACGTTCCATGCAGATCAGGGAGTGGAGAACCACACTGTCCTTGTGGCAGAGGCACTGTCAGTGGCTCTTCAATAAGGCTGTGGGCTGACAGCCATCTGGGGCATTAAATGCTTCCATTCTGCAAAGAATGGTGATAAGTTTGCTGGACTGCATCAGAGTGTTGCAATGATCTGTAGCAGCCTCCTGTTTTGGCCATTGGGCTGCTTTGCTGCACAATGAGGATGGGAAGGGTGTTAGGGTTGCTGCTGAATGGTCCATTAGGTGTCGCTTGCCTAAGATCAGTAGTCCCTGGGCAAAGCCAAAGGAAGAAACTGAGAAGAATTCTCACCTTTTCTTGTTTACCCTCTGCCCAGCTCTTTGCAGCTCTATCTTCTACTACCCATCATGGTTGCTCATGGATCTGCTGGCTCTTTCTACCTTGAACAGACTGAAACATGTAGGGAGCCCTGATCATAGGCAGGGAATGATGTCTTCCTGAGGCAGGCTCTGCCCACCTTGCTGCCTCCTTACACTAAGTCAGACAGATTCCCCTCTATCCAAGGACTTCACTGCACAGGATTTGCCCTGCAGCCCAGCCTGTGCTGGAAGAACTGCATTTTCAATGTGACAGCCTTGTTGTGTTGTCATTGCTTCTGTGCAGACATGTGTCAGACAGGAGAGCTCACTGTCTTTCAATAGCCTTTTGTGGCTCTTCCACCTCTTTCTGTTGTGAAAAAAAAAGAGCCCCAAATCTATTTCACTTCATCTGCCTGCTAGAAGGCATCTTGCTTTAACCCTCTCCTGGCTTTTTATCAATGTACAATATTGGTGCTGAGTGACTCCTCTTCATGAAAGTGGCAGCTGTGTCCCTCCTTGTGGGTCTGTTGCTGCCCCGGTCTGTGCCTTTCTATGAAATGCTTTCAGAATCCCACTTTCCTGGCACTTATGGCTTAATTTGTGCAGAGTGGAATTACACCAAGGCCTGTGAGTGAGAGATGCAACAGCAGAAGGCAAAGCTGGGAGTAGTGGGAGCAGGTGTCTGGCACCTCATAGAGTTGGAGCTAGTTCCCTGACATTTAGAAGGGATAATGGCTGTGCTGTTCCATGCCAAGAATTGGGAGCATGGGATTTATCCAGCCTATGCCCACCTACTTTCTGCATGTGGACATTTGTTCCCCCACCCACCTAATTAGGAAAATAGAGTGTAGAAAATGAAGGGGTGGATTTGTTATTTTGTTGTGGCTGTTTGAAAGCAAAGTTTGCTTTGCAACCTCATATTACTGTCCATGGAAGGACAGTATTGTCTCCAAACCTGGCATTAGTGTTGGCTTTCCTCAGGAAGCCTAATGGGAGAAAAAGCTATGCCACAGACTGTCATTGTGGCAGGAAAAAGGATCAGTCACTCCAACAAGCATCCATACTGATAGTGAATGCTTGGGAGAGAACTGCTGTTGAAGAAATAACCCTGGGATAAACATGGGAAATTGACACTCTGCTGAGGATTTCAAAACACCAAAAAAAGTGCCAGGGAGTTTTTAATACACTATGCCACGGTCCAGTTAACATTTAAAATTCAACTGCGTTGAAAAAAGGAACTTTATATTCCTTTAGCCATTTCCCTTTATCCAGTAGTTACTTTGCTTCTTCTGTTATGGCCCCAGATAATTTGTTGTCTAATGGTAAGACAACCAGCTTATTTAGATGTCCAGGGAAAACCCATTTACATAATTTACCCTGCTAGCCATTGTCCTGTTTCCTTCACCTTTAGGTAACTTATTAGGCTGCACAAGCAAGCAGTAAATAGTGGGTTTGTTTCACCCAGGACTTCTTCAGCAGTCAGGATCACAGGATTGCAGAAAAAGAGGGCTGGAAGGGATGCTGAGAAGGCCATCTCTTGCTCTAGGGCAGGATTTGCTGTAGCTACCTCATTACTGGCAAAAGACAGTCTAATTTACTGTGCAACAGAAGAGGCTGAGAGAGTGGTAGATGGTGGAAACCTCTGGTACGTGACAGATTACACACCAATTGATTTTTGGCCTGTGGATTTCCCTCCTTTCTTCAGTGCCCCCTCCCATAGAAAGGGGGCTTGGCTAACAGACAATGGGTTATGTAGAAGTGGGATATTTTTGGAATGTCTCCAAGAGATTGTGAATGTTTGTGGGTTCAGAGAGATCACAGCTTTCTAACCTAATGTACAAAACACTCAATATGAAGCTGGGCTTTAATCTTTGCCCCCTTATTAATTAGTTTTTGAGGAATGACTGCCCAAATCTGAGGTAAGTATGCCAGCCTTTTCTGAGGGACTCTTACACTGTTGACAGTCTCTTCTATCAACTTGCTGAATCTAATCTTCCATTTCTTTTGCTTTTCTCACAAATCCTTGAAAATAAAATATCCTATTTTGGCTCTGATAGGGCACTAATACAACCCAAAAGAAGGATGATGGATTTAAAAACAAAAGCTTTGGTTCAATCCAAATAAACTAAAATATTTATGCCTTTTTTTTTCTGGTTCAGCTGCTGAGCTGAAAAATCACTTTTTGCAAGCCCTCTATAACCATTGGCTGTCCTACTAAATTTGTGTCAGGTGGTTGCTCCTATTTCTCTTCCTACTCATATTCATAGAACTGATCTTGTCACAGCAAAAGTGTCTCCTTGCTGCTTGCAATCCTGCAGAGCTGTTTTGGCCTAGTCATATCAGCAAGGTAGAGAAGAGGTAACTTTATTAATCTCTGCTGGTAAACTAGAGGCTTGTGATAGAACATGCATTGTAGCCTCTCAGCTTACTCAGCTTTAGGCTATGTTTATAAAGTCAATTTTTTTTCTGGCTGAGAGTAATGTCAAGAACTGGTAGTTTGGCTGGCAGCATCTCTTTCTCAGGAGTGGCCCTCCAAACCTGAGCATGTGAGGTACAAGCCATCAGCATGTGGGTGAAAGTTTGCTCCTTGAAATACATAAGAGCACAAAACTGTCAATATCTGGGACACAAAGATGTAAGAATTTACAGCTTGTAATATCACAAACCTCACAGAGGTACCTATATTCTTTCTGCAGTATTCACTCAGAAGGAGGCATCCCAGAGAGCAACTCTGAAAAGCCAGCAAGCTGGAGATAGATGTATTTAAATTTGTATTCCGTTCTAGAACTGAGGTACCACATTCAGCACTGTCAGATGAGACATCTGACCATTTAGGCTTTTTGAGTCTGTCAGTTGTATTTTTTCCAGCAGCTTAATATAATGTAAAGTAAATAATACAAAGTCTTCATGTAAAGCCTTTGGTGAAAGAATGAGGACTCATGTCTGCTATGTCTCAAAGAACTTCCCTGTTCCTTTGATCCTATTCCTCACTGCTCATGGCAGTCCTGTAGTTTGAGCAAAGGTCTTTTCCTGGAATTAGCCTGATGGTTAAATCTGTTCCACCAGAGAGCTAAAGCCTAATGCCTCTCAGACAAGGATTGGAGTTGAATCCAGAGTCTCCACAACTTGTGTCAGTGCTTTGAACACTGAGAAAACAATTGATTTTTCTCCCATATAAAAGGAAGGCAACTTACAGCTACATTTTCTGTGAAGCTGGCCCTGCAGTAATGCACACAAGTACTCTGGGGTGCTAGTGTGAGTGCTGTAAAATGGAGTACCAAGGGCCTGGGGGCAGTAACACAGAGGGATTTCAGGTTCATAATTAGTGTGCTTAGTGCGTTCGTGGGTCTGGGCCTAGGGATCTTCTTTCACAGCCCACAGAAATGCATGGTTCCTGCTGGCTCTCAGCTGTGGAAGCAGAGCTTTGTATTTATGCTGAAGAGAGCTTTCTTAGAGATGGAAGTAATTTCTTGGAGATAGAAGCTACATTAAGATTAGCCTGGGTACCAAGCCTGATGCGGCTTGCCATAGTTTGAACTGAAGGATTTTGCAGTAGAAGGCCTTTTGTAGCATTTATCCTCCACCCATTTCTGAAATTAAATCCAGCCCGCATGAAACTAGTTGGCAGTGATTTCACACTTAGCAATAATCAGACCATATTGGGACAAAATATTCAAAATATGTAGCAAGGTTGGACTTGGGAAAACATCGGTACTAAAATCATGGTTTCCAGCAAGCTGGTGGATGTGCTGGAGCTGAATACCATGATTTTTAATGAATGAGACGACTCTGCCTGCACTTCTTGTTTGGCATTGGCCTGTCAAAGAGTATTGTCTTTCTTAACATCTTTTTGAAGGGATTCAATTGAATTTTTAGCTATTGGTTTAAAAGGGTCACTAATAAATCAGACTATAAAAGTCTGACTGAACATAACCAACTTGTGCAAATGTGCTGAGTAAAGCAGATGTGCTCAGGTAATTGGCAAACAGGCCACCTGTTGATTTTCTTGTCAGTGTTGTTGCTACCTGGAGTATGATTCTAGTCAAAGAGAAAATAGGGTTCTTTTAATTAAAACAATTTGTGCAATGCCATTTCACTTAAAATCGACCATGGCTTTTAAAAGAAGATTGAAAGTGGTCTGATCAGGCCTTGATTTGGGTCCTACAGCAGGAGGAGAGAAGCAGATTATCAAAGGGAGTTTCACAGGGCATCCGTTAAAGAGCTAAAATATAGGTGTTAACCTTGGCAGTGGAAGTTAATGAGCAGCCTGATGCTCCAGAATGGGTCCTTTTCTGCAGCTGTAATTGCATGAGTGCTCAGAGCTGTTTCTTTCTGTGAGTCTGGGATGTGTGCCTGTGTTTCCCTTAAGTCTCCTGGAAATAGCAGCTGTAATCAGCAGCACCCAATTCCAGCCGATCAGGTCCTTACTTATGTGTGCTCAGACACTTTCTACAGCCATTGCCTAGGTAACAGTACAAACCAGGAGCTCCTGCCCAAAGGAGTGTTTGGTCTTCATGTAAATCCAACACTCTTCCCCAAATTCACAATAAAATGTAGTTTTGAATGTGTTTGCAGATAGCTTTCTGCAAAGAACAGTAATACTGTATTGCATATAGCCTTCTCAACTTCAACACATACCCACAAAACTGCCCCAATGTAGCTACTCTGTGGTTACCCGACCATGCTAGCACTTGGATTCTAGGAAAGAAATGGAAAATGCAACAAAATACATCAGTTAAAAATGTAGGCCATAATGAGATGAGAAATCGGGATGCAGTGATCAGCATTTCTGTCTTATAGTGTGGAACACTGCCAGCTTGAATTCAATGGTACCTCAATTGATGAAAGAATGTGAATCCTGAATATTAAATCCAGGGGAACCATGAATATATTTATCAGCCAATAGGGGAAGCGGGGGGAACGTGAAAGCAGAATTACTCATAGCATCTAAAGTGAGTATACTTCAAACACCACTCAGAATCTAGTATAGACAAAGACAGGCATGTTTAAAAAAGTCTTATCTGCTTGTGGTTAACCATGGTTGTAAATTGTGGGTTTTCCCAGTGCACACCCATTTACAGCTTTACTGGGTCTGGAAGGTGCATTTGTAATGCGACTGCAGCTTGAGAAAGGAAAACTTGTCAAGCAAGATAATGATCAGTACTCATTGATATGTCTAAATAATACCCAGTTTCTGCATCAGAAGGGGAGAGGATGATTTGTTGCTCTCCCATTCTTGTGGAATGGATTTGAGAAAGCAAATGACATCATGGGAAGAGGAACTGTGTGCGATGGAGTGACATGAGAAAAACGAAAGCAGTTAAAGTGGAGATTTACGGAAAAATGGAGCCATCCAGGCAAAAGAAGGTCAGGAAGCTGGCAAACTGCAGGCACCTGAAATGCCTTACACAGAGAATAGAAACAAATCAAATGCTCCCTTCTGCTGCCCCTTGTAATTTTCCAGAAATCTTCTATAATTTTCCCTGGAGTTCCAAGCTGACAGCTGGCAGATGCTGAATGAGAGAGGGTCCCCAGAATGAATGATGGCAAGGTCACAGCTGGAATGCCTATGAAGATACTGATGTAGTGAATCATAAGCAACTTTTGCTGCCACATAGTGGCAGAGAGAAAAGCTGCCATATGAGAGTTCCTCCTTTGTGGTCTCAGTCCAAGGGTTGTGTCTTTATCTTTTTATTAGCCTTGTTCTCTGCTAACAGGTGTGCTAACTCTAGGAAGGTAAAGGGAGAAATTGGAAGATCTCAAGCAATACAACAGACTTTATTTAGTGTGCAAGTCACTCCTTATAAACCACATAGCATTCTCCTCTGTCACAGGTTTATCAACAAGTGTTGCTAAGAAGGTGCTTAAAAGCTTGTATTTCAGAGACTGTGTATGAATAGTACCTCTCACTGCTGTGGTTGCTATAGTAAACCCTTGTTCTTAATTGAATACTGCAGTAAATAATACTTTAAAACTGGAGAGGAGAATAAAAAGCAAGAACTCCATTAGGAGTTCCCTGAGCTACTTGAAATTACTGCTCCTTTTTCATGTACTACAAGTATGGAATTCTTTGTGTAGTGGGTTATAGAATAGCAGCACCTGCATAACTGTGATGCTTTCTCTGCCCAATTTCTTGTTCCTAAAAACTTTACAGGATATTATGTGGTTCAGAGTATTTATGTCAAAAAGGAAAAGAGCAACTAGTAGGATTAAAATTAGCCATTTTCCCCTTAAAATTATATAAGTTTTAGACCAAATTTTGGCCGAAAACAGGATGGAAAAGATTTAAGTAATCCCTGAAACTATCTGTGCTGTAACTGTTGCCAGTGGAGTTACCCTGGAGATAAATTCTCTTAAGTTTTCCCTTGGTGTTAAGCTGTAATAATCCATAAGCATTGAAATTTGAGAGCTCCTGCTGATGGCAGGTTTAGAGCCACCATGGATAGTGCTGTCCAGGAGAGATGAAGTACAGAGCATCTGTCAGGGTGTGTGTGTGGAGGGTAACAGGATGGAAGGTGGAGAGCAGCTGAGAACTGTGGGACTTTCTTGTGTACCTGAGGGTGAAGAGGAGCAGGAAGAACTTTGAAAGTCAGATGAACTCTTTGAAGGTTAAGAGAAACATCCTGTATGTCACAATAAATAGCTGAGAGGCAGAAGACTTACAGGGTCCTGAGGGGAAACAGAAGTAGAAGTGAGGTTAATAGGAGACTATGCTATCACAGGGTAGTAAAGCAGCAAAAGAAATTCAGTGATACACAAAGTGCTTCAGAGTTACTAGCATGAGGCAAACAATAGATTTGTACTTAAAACACTGGATTTCAAATAAGCTGATTTGGGTCTATTTTATGCTTTGATCAGATTTTGTATATGTCCTTGGTCCTCTGCTGCATATTCCTACTTGTGTATTTAAACCAGTGCTTTCCTCTCTTACAGAGCTTTTCCCAGAGGCAAACATATAATTTGTGAATTGTTCAGATGATGTGGCAACATGAGTCATAGATATAAGACACCTTTCGTAGGCTGTTGGTTACTCAAGGAGTGGAAGACACATTTATTCCTCACCAGTTAACATGCTTCTTATGGATCTGCATCCTCATTAACAGACAACAGCTGTTTTTTCTTGTAATTAGCTCACAGTTCAATAGGTAGCTCCAGTCTCTTTTACACCTGGACTACAATCAACGTGGAAATCACAGAAGCACGTCTCTCCCCTCCTCACTTTAAAGCAGTCTGAGTTACACACATTGTTAAACACCTAATAGACAACAACTGTGTGTTAGAGCTGTCCAGCACATGTGTGAAATAATGTTCTTTGTCTTTTTTTTCTCTCCCTTTCTTGGTGAGCTTCAGTTCCAAATGTGCTAAGGCTTCTCTGGCTTCTGTATTAGCCTCAACCCACCGGTCATGAATTAGGCCATAAAGAACTGCTTCCAGCCACCTGCACAATGGAGATGGGAAGTGCAGTGAGGGGTGCTGAGGGGGGGAGTGTGCACCAGCTGGCCCTGCTCCTGAGGCATTATAACTGGATTCTTTGGGGTAGAAGGGTGTGAGGTCTCAGGTCATTTCCTGCCAGGTTTGCTCTGAATGGGAGAGGGATATGTAATTGCGCTGTCTCCCTGTACCATTAGTGTCAAGACTCATTAGGAACCCAATCTACTCAGTGGCAGTAGGCATACAAAAGAAAGAACTAGCCAAAGTCTGCAGACTGCAGAGAGGGAGTTGGTGGAGGAAGCAATTGTAAAATTCCTGTCTGGGTAATTAGAGTCAGCAGGGAATCAGATTGGCTACGGCAGGGCTTTCATTTTTCCCCTTGCTGTTTTAACGGGATTGGCAGGTGCTGTTTTATTCCAAGGGTGAGGTGATGTGACTGTGTCATAATTCACAATGAGAAATGATCATCAATTTGCTGCCATATTCCTGGGGTGAGCTGAGCAGGCAAACTGTGATTACTATTGTTATTAGTACCTTGTTAGCATGGAGCAGGAAGATTGTTGTGGGCAGTTGTCTCTGGAAGGGATCTGTGCACACAAAGCACATTCCTGGCAGTTTAGCTACATTTGGAAAATTTGGCACTGCTGACTATTTCATTCCCTTTACATTGGAATCTATTTATCAGCGAACAAAAAGCGGTAACATCTTAAAAGGTGGAAAATTTGTTCCACGCTTAAAGATGGCAGCATATTGGCATGCTCTATTATCTGGACAGTTTAATGGATACAAGAAAGCAAACAGGCTCTCTTTCTTTAAATGTGCTGCATCCTATTTATTTGTTTACTCAGTGAGAGCTGGAAAGAGACATTAAAAAGCTATTCTGTCTGCACACAATGCAGTTAAAGGCCTGCATCAAGGTGTTGCAAAATCAACAGATTCCAACTGACTTCCTCAGATTGTCTCAGCTCAGTGGGTTTGCGTTCTCTGGTAGTTGCCACAGTAGTTGAAGTACAGCAGCAAGGGATGTGCTGAGAAGTATGACTTCTGGGAAGAAGTATTTTCTTAACACAACACTTGTTTTATAAAACAAGTTTCTACAGAGAAGCTTCCATTAAAAAATGGGTAGTTTTCCAATAATAATAGAATTCTCTCAGCAGTTCTGCTTAGCTGAATTCCACATCTGAGAGTCAAACTTTCTTCTTCTGAGCTCTATCCATCAACAGTCAAATGAAAGTAAAACTTTGCAGATGAGTTTGTTGATGTCAGCATAAAATGCATTTCTCTTCCCTTCTCTGCAACTATGTAGTCAAGGTGCTAAGTTCTTAGATTTTTATTAAAGGATGTAAGACCTAGTCTCTACTGTCGGCAAAAAATTTTCACATTTCTGGTAAGACATGCACAATTGGATCCACAAGCAGGAAATAGGTGCAATGGAACGCTATACTGCTTTTTTAGGCACTCTTTGGTAAATTGTTGAATGGAAACCATATTTTTTCCAGAGATATAGGCCGATACTGTAAAAAAGGTTTTGCTCTCCATTAAGTAAAGTTGATGCCTTTCAAAATTTGGACCCTGGTTGGAGGTGTCCCTGTCCCTCTTGAGTTCTTGTTTTCTTCTGTTCTGAGTCTGTATTATGCTGGCCAGGCTGCTCTGGGGTGCTTCCTTGGGCTCTGGCCACATTTTGCTAAGCCTAAGGGGGAACTGTGTCTTACTGGAGGCCTAATGAAGTCAGTATGTACTCATGAAATTTTTCAGCTTTAGTAATTCAGTATTTTCCCACTAAAGGAGAAATTTCATTTAAAATCACGGTGGAAAAGAGATCCCTGCCAGCTCCATCCTTCAGACTGCAGCTACATTTTAAGAACCTATTTCAAATGCAAACAATAAAAGATGTGTGTTTCCCTTGGTGCCTTTCCTTTGAGCCTCTGTGAATCTCTTCAGAATGTTGGGTTATTTGTAAAATAAGAAACTATAGATGAAATCCATTCCTTCCCCTCATCTCCAGGTTCCTGGATGGAATGAATCAAACTCAGAGCTATAAGATGCTTAGACCTTCCAAGCACGATAAATTAAATGATGGCAATAGATGCTTTAAGCTCCTGATTTAATAGCTAATTGTCTCTCAAGTCAGAAGCTGACCATCTATACAGATACATGTGTTTTTGCAGATTATTTCTCAGGTTTTGCATTTGGGTTGTGCATGGTAACTTGGAGTTTGACTGAGCCTGTCCTCCCAAGGAAAAAAATGCATGCTTGCTTCTCCCTTATACTCCTCTCTCACTTAATTGACAACTACTTCTGTCAAAACTAGGCTTATGCTCTTCCCTCTTCCCCCTCACCCATCCTTGGCAGGTCCTCTGTCTAGATGGTTTTAAATCTGATTTGGGATTTGAGTGTTATTTGGATTAACTCATTAGCAGGTCTCCATTCTGGCAAGCCTGCTAATCTGTGGCAGTGGTGCATAGCACTGTGACAATATTACACTGAAAATGAGAAATCTAATGAGATTAGCATTTTATGCATTCAGACAGGGCCCGGGTGTTTGAATGGTCTGCAGACATTTGGTATGAATCACAGTAGGCCCAGGAGACAAAGTAACTGGACTGCAACAGAGCACCCAAACACACAGAAGGAAGATTGCCAAGATGCACAGAACCATCAGTAGCTTTGTTGCGGAGAATTGAAACATCTCTGTCCCTAAGGGCTGACTTTGACAGGTATTCGTGTATGCACCCAACAGATGAGTTTCTTTTCCTAGGAATGGAGGAGGGCTGGTCTTTGTCCAGGGGGTTGCCTTGCAAGTTAGTCCTGCCCCTAACTAGTGGTGCGGGAGGAAGGTTTTGGTGGTTGCTTCCATGGTGAAGAAGGCTGCTGACTCTCAAGCTGTTTTTACACTGGGATGCAGTGCAAGATATACTTGTTAATGTTTGTGACTACCAGACTGCTCCA
Organism: Geospiza fortis; assembly: GCF_000277835.1. Taxonomy (NCBI): domain Eukaryota; kingdom Metazoa; phylum Chordata; class Aves; order Passeriformes; family Thraupidae; genus Geospiza; species Geospiza fortis. The sequence continues at coordinate 23,210,292 of NW_005054298.1, read as the reverse complement.
TTCTAAAATTACACCCGCAAAAGTAGCTGCCTGGAAAAATTCCAGTCCCACTTTTCCCTCTCAAAGGCATTTTTACTTCAAGTTTAAAGAAACAAAAGGATGAGCCAGTATCTGTCGCCTCCTTTGGCTGCAGGGATAGGGAGAACTCCACCTGATTTCTTGGGTACAGTGAGTAGAACAAGGCAGTCCCTCGTGCTGGGTGCGTGGGCTTCTCCTGCTCTACCACCCAACTAAAGCTTTTGTAGGTCACAAGGAGAGACTTTGGGAGAAGCTGAGAAGTGGCGCACCAGGGCTGGGAGTCACTCATAAGTGCTGTCCTAGCCTGCCACCCAGTGCTGGCTTCTGGCACTCAGAGCTGCTCATGCGCTCCAGTACTGCAGCTGGTACTTGGCATAGAACCTTCCATGTTCTTCCTGGTCTCTGTTGGAGTATTCCTTTCTGAGTTACTGAAACAGATGCTCATCTCCTGCTAGAAGTAAGCAATATTTTAAAATAGGCTGCTTTTGGAGAACCACATGACAACTTCCTCCAATTGCTTCTTGAGTTCTGTGGACTTAACAAGTAGCTGGGGCCTCCTGGATGGTGTGCACTAGGCAAGCGATGGGCTAGTGTCTGGTTTTTGTACCTCTTAAACAAGAAAGGAAGGTAATTAACTCTGGTATTTCCCCCCCACCCAGGACAGTTTAGAAATGATCAGAGTTTCACAATCACTTGGTATGGTGATGAATCCAAACCAAATACACCAAGAAAAGATGCTGAATTTGGCAATAGTGTTCAAATTTCTATCAGGGCGTCGTCTGTATAAAAAACAGCTAACAGAGCTAGGTAGAGGGATAATTCCTAAAGATATCACAAAAATACCTCAACCTAAGAAAAGTAGGGGAGGAAGGAATATTTTTGGGGGAAAGCAAGAATGGTTAACAGTACTGTGGGGCTGGTCTTTTCCTGGGAGAAATTGAAGTATGGTGGTGCAGAACATGGTTCGTTCACACAGCTCATCATGTCCACAAAATCACCCTCCTATCACAAAGTTAAAAGTGCTGTAGGGCGAAAAAAACTTTCTGTAAATTTCACATAAAATCTAGAGGAATAACATAGAGAACTTAAAACTTTTTTGAAGTGTTTGGTTTTGATTTCTTAAAAAAATTTTCTGTCACTTCACCATTGAATAGAAACTAGTAATTGAGTGCTGTCACCAGCAAAAAATATGTATTTACAATAGACTGCTTTAATTGGGTAAATGAGGTAAACATCTGGCACAGTCCTAGAAATTGCTGTTTGTCTGACTTTACAAGCAACTGACTATGGCTTATTATGGCATGGACTAAAGCTATCACACCAGTGCTTTATCAGCTAAAGAATTTAATAGAGCAGCAGCCTTTGTGACTGTGGCCTGATATTCAGTCTTGACAATACTGCCTGGATTTATCTCGGTGAGCAGATATATTGAGATTTTTCTCTGCATTTGTAGGAGGTGGCAGATGGGATGAGTGGTCATTTTTCTTGAAGTAGTGAGATAGTTTTTGCTGCCAGCTGAAAAGGAAGGGGCAGAGGAGAAAGAATGTGATGAGGAGGCCTTGTTTAAAGTGTGTGACGCACAGAGCACTGCCATAATATAGGAAAAGGTAAGTATAGCAGGAGAGGATGAAAAACAAAGGGGTATTTACTCTGAAGGGTGCTTAAATGCTATTAATATGTATCATAAATCTTTAAATGCTCTGTTATCCAAGCATTGTATTAAGTGGAAAGAAAAAAATCCCACTGCTACTGATTTGCATTTTGTTATTAATTCAGAGTAAAAGAGGAAAAATTGTCAGCAAGGTGCCTTAGTGAATCTTTGTATAATAGTAACAATTTATGTATGGGAAGCAAATACTTTAAAAATGAGTAAAATGAATAGAAATGTAATTCAAAGCAGCACTAGTATTTCATCTTCATGTAATGATATGGGCAAAGCCTGAATTCCAACATTTTGCAGTGAATTATGGGACATGGTAGAGTTTGCAAGTCTGCAGAAATAATACATGGTCAGTTATAATATCCCATTAGGAAAAGGTGATGTAATAAATTCTTCTTTCATGGCCTAGCAATGACATATCTAATTTTCTAGGTTATTCACCCCCTGGATAAAATTCATAATCATTCTCATATTGTGAAAATATCTCCTTAGATACATTTGTGGGGGATCTCATTAGAAGGGTTTGCTGAATGTATTTTTTTTTGTCACGGTTGAAAAGGCAGAGAGCTTCATTCACAGGGAAGCTGGACTAGGAGCCAGAAAACCTGTATTATATTCCTGATTCTGCTGCTGTATGATGCTGAGAGAGCACCCTTGGCTGCTGAGACTCTTTCCTGTGACTCTTCCAAGTCATCTGTCATCCATCAGCTGACATAGTAAAGACTCACTTATTTAAGATACTAAAGTCAATCCAGCTTATCTGTGTGAAATGTGCTGGGGTCTCTTAACCTGTCTCTCAGGGAGGTAATCTTCAGTGGGAAAGTTGATGCATAGCTGTGGAGAGGCCTGACTGTGGTAGCTCGGGCTGGGAGAGGACAGATGCCCAGAACTGTAAGGTATCAGTTCCTGGGTGTTAGACTTGCAGGAAGGGGTAGGATCCCTCCCTGATTTCTGGATGCTTCAGAGAAGCTGTCACTTACGTGGTTGTTTTCTTTTTTGCTCAGAGCATAGGCTGAGCTGTTATAAAGAAGACTGTCCTCTATGGGCCAAGTTTGGAGCTACTTTGCAGGAGGAAATTACTCCTTAGTGGCTTGACTGACTTGTGTACTTTTTTGGACTGGGGAAGCAAGAATGAACAAGATACTGTTCAACAGAGAGAATTGTTTCTAAAGGAATAGAATTGTTTCTATTTTAATTTGATTTTTTAAGTCCTGAAAGGAAGTTTGAGAATTCTTAAAAAGCTCACTTAGAAATACAGTTGGCTTGCTGGTTTAAAAAACACATCGCAATCGCCTTGTAATTTAATGTACTATGTAGCCTGTCTCTACTAACATGTATCTTCCTTCTAGCACAGCTCTACAGGTCTGTAAATATCCAAGATATAACTTTAATGAAAAATACAGTCTTTTTATATAAAGAAAACAACTATTAATATGCAAATGTTACAGTGCTATCTTTTTAGTTATCTCAGTTTTTTAAAATCAAGCTGTGGCCTTCAGTCCTATTTAAATGTAATAAAATAAAAAAAAGCCTTTCTCTCCAGAGATCCAAAAAGCTGAATATATTTTCCTAGCTGATTGATGCTTTTCCATTTATTTTTAAATGTAATTTTCCCTGGGTAAGGAATTGTTGTCTTGAATGTCAAGAAGGAAATATTTCCCAAATCATAGGCTGGGATTGGATGCCTTGAGACTAATGAGATAGCTCTGTTGAGAGGGGTAGGCTGGGGAAGCAGAGAACCGGAGTGATTTGTCATGCTGGTTTTCCAGCAACTGCTAAGGAGCTGCTTTGTAATGCCAGCCTGCCGAATCTCCTGGCCACAATCAAATTACTCCCTCCACATGCACACACATCCACACCCTGGCCCTTTAGATCTATCACTGACAGAATAGTTATTAAACAAAAACTCAGCCCCGGGAATTATTAATCGCCAGGCTTCATTTCTTTATCAAATGTGGTGGCCCGAAGGGAGAGCTCTTTAAGCTTTCAGAAAGACTGTAGCACATTAATCACTGAAGGGAAGCAGAGTGTGGGCTAGGCATTTGTAATATTTGTCAGATCAGAAATAAGAGACACAGAGATCAAAAGAGATGTTTATGACATGGAGGTGAAAGGGCTTCACTTGTTCTTCTTTGGGTCCTTTTTTTTCTTACTGTTTGTTTTGGGATTTTGTTTTTGGTTTTGCTTTATTAGTCTTATCCTAGAACTTACACTAACTCTGTGACTGTACCCTTGGTGCACACACTGTCCAGGAAGAGAAAGGCCATGAGTTCTGGATGCAACTTGCTGTGTACCCATCAGCAAAACATCAGCCACTGTTTTTGGGTGCCAGCCTGTTGTAGTGCTGTGCTTGTCCAGGCACTGAGCAGGACCCAAACTACAGTCAGCGCTGGGAAGTGGGGGTACTTGGGTGCTTTTCCGTGTAAACTACTTAAATTAAGGTATGCAGCACTGAAGATCAGTCCTGAAAGAATACCTGACTTCTTGAAAGTTTAATACTTGATTCACTATTAGGTGCAACAAATTTTTATACACGTACACTTAAAAAAATTATGACAATCATATCAGCTCCAGACCATATACAGGGCAGATTAAACCAGTGTTGTAGGCTGCCTGTGGCTGGAAGCACTTAACCTGTGATTAGTTAAAGCATTAATTAACATTGACCTTGTTCACTCTAATCCTGAGGCCTTTAGCCCTGGCAGTGTGTGGGGAGGTTGTTACTCCTGTCAGGGTACCCTGTGAGGAATGCAATGTAAGCTGTTGTTCAGTTGATATGTTTTTCCTCATAAAAGGATGGTGTATCAGCTGAAGGAAGTAGCCTTTATTGTAACTCTTCAGCAGCACAGCAATTAGCATTGCTGAATCTCTGTCACCTGAAGAGATTCCTCAAACTGCTGACTTTAGGAGCTGGGTTTGCTGGTACAAGTCATAGCCATCTATATACATAATCTTTACTGCACTGGAAAATTCCCTGGTTTCTTACTGACACCTTGGCTTGAAATATGTAACAATTTTAGTATATATTGTAAACAAACATCCACTTCCTATATGACCGGGAGCTGACTATCCAAATAGCCTGCTTCTTCAAAATAATACAAGTCTATATAAATATACCTAAAATATAAATATTTAGAGAAAGGGAAGGAATATGACTATAAAATCTGTGTATGAGCAGGTAAAATCAACTTAGAGATGTTGCAGATAAATGTCAGCTTTCCTTATGATAAGATTGCACCTTGAGTTTTGTACCACTAATTTCCTATTAGAGCTGTCCAGGGATTTGGCTGCAGTGAGAGCATGGCAGGTACACAGAAATTTCCTGTCTCACAGGAGCACTTGTGGGGGAAAAGAAGACCTTTAATTCTGCTGTATATACAAGAGGCTGTAGTGAGGATCCCAAGCTCATTGGAAAATGGGCTGTGTGTTGACATGCATTTGTACCATGGCACACAGCCTGATTTCATACAGTCCTGCAGTTAGCTGGAGCCTCTAAGCATCACTGTAATACTAATATTCTGGAAGAATAATAGGGCTATTTGTGGCTCTTGAGGGCAGCTAATGTATCTGGTATCCAGCATGTTTTTTGAGCCTTCATCTCTTATTTTTTCAAGCATCCAGCAAGAGAGAAGAAACAAACCACATTTTCTGTGCACAGACAGGAGGAATGAAAGGAGAGATAGATCACATCAAATAGACTTTGAGAGAGCCACAAAACACTTGTTGCATGTTGTCCTGACAATACAATATGATATTTGCATTGTGGTGTTGTATCATTATGTGAGATGGCCTGTCTTGGGAGCCTCATGTCTGGAAAGGCAGTTCTTAACTCACAGGCTCACTTCTTTTCAAGGGATTTTTGTCAGTATATGTGTAAACAGCAGCCAATTCTTTGGAATCTCCAGACCAATCCATGAAAGTTTAAGCACTGAAAAAGTTGAATGACCTATAATTCCACAGGCAAACAATTCAAATGATTAATTGCACTCTCAAGAATATCATATACTGAAAACCCCGTCAGCACACTACTGTGAGTAATTGTCAGGCTGCCTTCCTAATCAATAGCATGGCAAAAGAGTGTATGGGCTAAGAGCAATACTCAAGGAATCTGATTTGTCTGTCAAGAAGGGCCTGAAACCTCCATACCTTTGGAGAGGCTTTGCACAGCAGGAACTGTCTCTGTTCATTGTTAATTGAATCCAGCACTGAAGGAATTGTTTCCATGTCATTAAATGGGTTACCCCCTGTGTGATATCTTGGGGTTTTGACTGTTTTTTAGAAGAGGACCAAGTGTGTTGTCCTCCCATTTTTATGCCCAGTTTGTAGTTTTGTAAGAAACAGCATGCAAATGTTTTAATCCCCTGACTCCTGAAATACACTCCTATGAAGTGGTTTTGCTTTGATTATCAGGGTATATTGCAGTTAGTACTTGAAGAATTTTTGAATCAGGGGCATTTGATATAGAATTCTTCAGTAAAAGAGGGATTATTGGAAGGGAAATTCAGCATAACAAGTAGCATATTATATTTTGTTCTATCAGAGCCCTTATTCCACCATTCTGTGAGGAGCAGTGGGTGAATTTCTTCATGAGTATAGTCAGGGTACACATGCCTCCAACAGCTCAGATAACTAATAGAACCCAGGAAGCTTTAGGGTTTGAACATGTATTTGGTCATGAATGTTTTTCATTAACAATGCCTTTTCTTCCTTGAGCTCTGTCATGGTTTGCTTTGTATCTGCAGAATCCAACAACAGGTTCTTTGCACTCAGTGCTTTCCTTGCATCACATTACCTCAGGTTAGCTGCTCCACCATGACTGTTCTCAGGCTATGTCTTGTTCCCCTATGGCTGAGCTGAGGTACCTACTCTCAGAGCAGAGTGTGTGACCTCAAGGCACTACAATTATGGAACAATAAGATCTTGCACACAGGTTGTTCCTCTTAAATAGCTGATACACAGTAGGACAAATACAGGGCACTTGGACAAACTTAGCAGTTCCCACAATGACAGTAGGATCATTTCAGGTGAGGATGTGATGTGCCCCTTCAAGGTAGAGACAGTGGGTCGATGGCTGAACACAAGGAATTAGAGAAGCCTTGGGTCTGGGCAACAATTTCCTTCTAAAGCATTTTTAAATATATAATTCATGAGCATTGAAATAAAGTTTTTTCTCATCCTGCTCTGCATGTTTAATGGTAGTGGCTGGTATGTCTCAATGCAGGCTTTGCTTCAGTCTTGGAAGAGCTTTCTTGGGGCTCCCAATGAAACTATCTGCCTTATATTAATCAGTTCCTGGTAGAACCAGTCTTGAGCTAAGTTAAAAGCAGGGTTGTGTCTGCATTTATCTGTTTCCAGGGCTTAAGTTTTAGTGCAGGCCTGTGGCATCCAAGGTAAATTATTAATCTTAATGATAGTGATTACTAGTCATTTTGCTGAGTTTGTTTTTCCTCTCAGAAGATATGTATTCTATATTCATATATATGAAAATATTTCTATGCATATATATTTAGATCTTTAATATAAACTGTAGGTATAAATGTATGCATACATTGATTCTAAAGCAGGAGCCACTTCACAGCATAGAAGATAGGTAAAGATTCTTCTACCCTTAAAGATGCTACTCTGATGCAGAGGTAACATCCCACTGGGGTTTTTTTGACAGAAATATGAAGTCAGGAAGAATTCGCAACATTAATGTCTTCTATTCCTGCCTATTAGTTGTGTTATGGTAATGCTCAGCAGGCTGACTTGACATGGAAACAGTGTTAGAATTAGTGCTGGAGAGACACATGGCAAGATTGTCCTCAGCCTTCGATGTAAACAGGACTTAGCAGAGGACAGAGGCAGGAAGAGATCCATTAGTTTTGCCAAGCAGGTGGACAAGAGTCAGCAACAACCTTTCCTGGGACAGTTCATGCTCTCATGGAGCTATAGACTACTACTGTGAGACACAGCTCTCCTCCAACTAACTTGGTAGGATGCCCATGAGCCATTTTTATTTCTTCCATTATTAGTTCTGTGTTGCTGATTTATCATCAGCAACTGCAAGACCCTGTGTAAAGGCTGGAAGCTGCACAACCTAAGCTGTGAACAGAATGAAACACTGCTCAGCACATGCCAAGGAGATGTCTTGTGCAGAACCTCAGGAAACAGTACCATGAGTCCTTTCAGTTTATTTTTCTGTTTAACTAACATCAGCAATTCCTTGTCTTTCACTTATGCCCATGTATTTTTTCTCTCTGCTTATTCTCATCACTCAGCTCTAGAAGACTTCCAATTGAGCCACACTTTTCTTGACTTCTTGCTAATGCACCCTGGCTGGGAGCTGAGACTGAGGGAGGGAATGGGAATTCTGTGTTAGAGAAATCCCTGGTATCAAGATTTGCAAAGCAGAGATGGGGAAGAAGGGAAGAAAAGCAGAAGTTGGAGAATGTGACCAGAGACCTCCTGTAAGTTTCAGGGCAATTTGCTGGTATAAGGTCCAAGGTTTTTGCACTGAGAAGTGCAAAACAAAGCGCTTTTCAAAGAACTACTTAAACTACCCACAAGTATGCATGCATGCACATGCAGGGATTAGGTTTTATTCTGCTACAACTTCTATGGGGAAAAATAAAGGTGTCAATAAAGATATCCTCTCTATGTGCCGAACTGGTAAAAAATAAAAATCCAGTAAAAATGTTAGATTGTATGAAAGAGAGAAGAATAATGTAAAACATATTTTAATAGGATTATATTGATTGGTTTTATAGGTCCAACTAAACTACTAGATTCAGTTCTGGTGGCTTAATTTCTAAATAGCCATTGCAGAGACCAAGGCAGAGAAGACCCCAACAAAATTATTAAAGACACAGCATGAAGGAATGGAAGAGTCTATGCCAGATGAAGTTAAAAAGGACAAGGATTACTTAATCTGAAAAGTGCAAAGTAATAGAGAAGATAACAGATAAGAGATAATTAATTTCATTCTGTCCCATGGCCTAAATGCAAGTCATCTCTTGATGAAATAAAAAGGTACAAATTTAATATCAAAGGAAATTTTGTTCTCAGTGCAGCATAATGGCCAGATACCTTGGCCTGACTTCTGAGTGTCTTGCACAATTCAATGCAAGACAGAAATATGGCAGTATTTCTAAGCTATTTCTGATAAGAGTACCACTGCTTTGTGTCCTGGGCCAGATCTGCAGGCAGCAAGGTAACTGAGTCCTTGCTGACCACTCTGCTCCAGAAGGGTCAGCATTTTCCATTAGCTCCTGCTGCAGATAATCCTGCTTTGTAGTGTCACACTCTGTTAGATGCACAGGGTACTTCCCTAGTCATAGGTTTCTAGTACTCTCAAGTGTGTCTGAGCTAGTAATTGTCAACTCCCACTGAATAAATAGATCTTTCAAGAGAAGTGTTTTTTCATGTTGTGTTTCTGTAAAGAGGTAAACAGCATTTTTCACCTTTTGTTGTTGTCTGAACAATGTAAGCACAAATGTTGTGGAGGATCACAATGTCCGATGTATTCTGGGAATACATAATCTTTCAAAAATAAAACAGAGGTAGAAGCGAGAAAGCATTCTTAACAGTTGTAACTCTTACTTATTTCATGACTTTGCAAAACTGCCTCCCTGTGAGTTAATGTGTAGCTCCATTGACCAATGTCTCCAGGAGTTTATCTTGACTCAGCTAATACAGCTATTATCCAGAATATGCCAGCTGGTTTGAGAAAAGCTGAGGTCAAGAAAGTTAAACTTGATATTACACCAGTTCAAAGAAGAGGATAATGAAATCAAGAGGAATTTGGTGGACTTCCTTGAAGTTTCTCAATTTGCATTTACACTTCTGTAATAATTCTGTGGTTGTTTGAAGCTCCTTTTCAATCAAAAATCTCTTCCTGCCATCTTGGGAACATCTCTGAAGCTACCCAATTGGACTTTTTGGTTTTAATTAGGCTCAAAAAAGGATTCTCTTAATTAAAGGTCCCAATTGAAGAGATGTAGGAGCATTCCACAACTGTTGAAAGAGAGGAGGATTAGGAAGGAATTAACTCCCAAAGTTCTGGTTTTCTGGCCATCTGTGGTACTCTGCCAGCATTCAGCACTAATTGCTTAATGAACGAAACGGTTAGCATGGCAATTGTCCTTCCTTGTGTATTCTGATCCCTCTGGAGAAAAGAACAGAATCTTTATTATCAGAGCATGGCTGGTTCTATCCCCATGACCTTGTCTGTGCATAGATGTTATTGACAGTGTCCAGCAGTGTGAATTTGAATTGCATTAAGCAAATCTGCACCAGTGCATGCAATCAGAGAACTGCCACCACACAAAATCATGTGCTGTGCCTCAGGCACCAGAAGAGGAGTTGCAAAGCAGGTTGTAATTGCTAAATTCCAGTCACACATGGAATACTCCTACATGGCGCTCCGTCTCCACAGACAGGAGAGGGCAGCTGGGGAAGTATCTGTGGGGAGCTTGCGTGCCAGTTGTGAGTGGCCTGGCAAGGGGGATGCCAGACAACTCTGTAGATGTGACAAGGCACCCTAGGAAGGAAAAAATAATCCAATGCAATTGTGGAACTGGAAATAGTGGAATTCTTTATTGAGAGTGGTGCAGGCTGTTCATAAATTTGAAGACATAGTGGTATGGGGAAGAAAAATATTTATGTGGGGAAAATGTCAGGTATTTGGGGAGCTCTTTACACTCAGATGATAATACCTTCTAAGAAATTAGTAACCTGAAAGAACCTTAATTGCTTATAGAGAGAAAGGTTGAACTCTGTACTGTCAAAAACACAGGTTGAGGCCTTAAAGCTGCACTTTATAGAGGCAAAGCATTTTTTAATAAAAGAGTAGATTTTAAATGGTCATCCTTGAGGAACTGATGACTATTCAGATAGAGGAAAGCATTTGAAGCAAAACCAGCAAAGTCCAATACCAGAGAATTAATGGATTTGTGGGTTTAATAGACATCAGGATCATTCAAGTACACATGATGCTGAATAAGGTTATAAAGGGAACGTGGCAATTATAATAACTGAAGTTAAGTAATAGAAAAATGCTAGCATTGAAATGATATTTTACATCTGTACATGGCTGGTCCAAAGGGGTGTGTCTGGTTGGTCACAAAAATGTATTTATATATTGGTAGATAAAATGTGTTTTATAATGGTATCATACATGTAGAACTCAAAAGTTTGGGGTAGGGATTGAAATTTGATTTGAAATTACTTTAATTGAGGTTACTAAGCTTTTCAAAGAGGCAGGCACGGTTTTCAGTGTGGTTCAATCAGCAAATCTCTGTGCACTTTGTAACAGCCCTCTAAGTACAATTGAGTGAGGTGATTTTGCTTGGCTCACAAATCAAATTGCAGCGGCAGAACTGGGAGCAGGGTAGACAAATTAAAACTCTCAGCACTCCTTATTCCTGCCACTAGATCAAACTCATGCTTCCGCATTTCGGCACAGTGCAGCCTTCATTAGGAAAAACCACTTTAAACAAACAGATGAAGTGCACATAATATTTTTACTCTTCAAAATCTGGAATACTATATGCCATTAACACTGAGTCATTGAAATTGCTCCAAAATGAAATATTATAGTGTGTTGTGCCAATGCCTTGAAAGTCTTTGTGTTAAGATTTCAACAAGAGAAACAAACAAAATTCCAAACCTGAAATTTTCAGTCTAGGCATCACATTTCAGTCCTAATGTATGGGAAATATCAAAGTATTATGAGCCATCATGTCCACACAGAGAGGCAGATAAAAGTCTAAAGCTGACAAAGATCAGACTGCAAATAGGACACACATTTAACTGAAGATAATTAACCACTGGAACAGATGGTAAAGGGATGTGGTAAATTAATCGCCTAGAGTCTTTAAATCAAGATTGGATGTCCTTCCTTCTGAAAGAAATGGCACAGTTCAGCTATAAATTACTGGGCTTGATGGTGGTATTGCTGGGTGAAATGCTCTGGACTGTGTCATGTGCAGGAGGTCAGAGTGGATGAGCATAATAGTTCATCCCTCCAGACCTTGCTATCCATGAATCCATTTTGTTAGCTTAAAAAGTTTTCTATTTTAACAAAGCTGTTACAGACTGTTGGGCTCACAGTGCGTAGTTTTAAAAGATTTTAAATACTTTCAGTCTATATTCTAAAGGGTCTGAATTAATATTGTTAATATTGTTTAAAAGTATGCAAGTTTAAAATATAACATGCTTTCTTTTTAATACATTGATTTCCATATATCACTAAAATAAAGTGGTCTTCAGACAGCCTTGATTGTGTACTTCCCCCATATGTTAATTGCCCCAACTCTTGCGCAGGTAGGTGGTAGAAAAAATTCTGCATCTCTCTTGAGTGATGTGAAGGAAGTGAAATAACCTCGAGTAAACAGGAAGTCATCACTGGTGTATCTCCATTTTGGGTAGCTTGAAGAGTTATGTGGTAGAGGACTGCTCCATTGCTCATGGCTGTGAATAAGCTGTGGTCAGCTGTTCCCTCCACTGCTCTTTTTCACTGAAGTACCAGACTACCCTGTGATAGCTCTTATTTGTCTCTTCAGTGTTAGGTGAATGAATATGCTTTCAGTATCTTTTAGGTGAGACATGGGCTGGGATTCAGAGGCCTGACCACAGGCATCTAGTACCTTCTCAGACACTCTTGAACATTCTGTCTGAACTTCAGCTGTTGCCGTGAAGGGTGTGTCTACACCCAGAGTCTTCTGGAACAATAGCTGGAAACTAGGTAGACTAGCCAAGGCCTAAACACTTTGGAAATAATTTTGGTTATTAAAAATGCTAGTGAGCTCTTGATGAACTCTAAGAAACTGAACTAATCAGGCTGCACTTTGGACTATTACTTCCTGCCACCCAAATTTCATCCCCACAGTTTTATTTGCTTACAGTATCTCCTGTCCTTTATGTCCTCAGCTACTGTGCTGTGGTGCTGAACACCTCTGTGTGGTTGCTGAATTTCAGAATGCATTTATCTGTGTTGATCCTTAGTGACAGATACATTGTTTTGTTAAATGGTTTGGGATCAAAAGTCTATCTTAGTATATTTTCAATGTTTAAGATCCCACAAGAGTCTGTGAGAGCTATATAGAGAAAATAATGGGTTTTCCTCTATTATTACAGGACAAGGTTTATGATAGTTGGGGTTTCTGGTTTTTAACATTCAACTTCTCACTCTTCAGACACATTTGAAGGGTCAGTCAAAGACAGACTTTGTGAGTCCCTAAGGTAAGCAATCCACGGTACAAACACCCCAAAATTATAATTTTCTTCTTAAAAACCTTGGCCTTAGTGAATTTTCACTGCATTCTATGCACACATTAATACCTTTTTTGATTATGAGAAACAGCCTTGCATGTCTACAAAGCAGTTTTTAGTCAAGCACCAGGGAAATAACATTTTTAATATCTAGTCCCCTAATGCTGCTTAAATTAAATCAGTATCTCTCCTCTCCTTTCTCTTTTCTTAATTCTGATTGACCCTCCATACTCATTTGAATTACATTATTTTTCTGTCTTCGTCTATTCTCAAAGTTTATAGTCCCTTGGTTAGAAAACCATAAACATCCAGCTCCTCTCATATATAACCAAGATTAAAGCTGTGTATATAAATCTGGCAGCAGAGTCATATTTTTGCCCACTCTTGAATTGCAGCTGTATTTCTTCAGTAATGACTGAACAATAATTCATCATACTCACTTTTTCAATCCTCCATAAATGTGTAAATCAAAATTGCAACAAATATTTTTGCTGACAGGTGGCTATTGCAATGAAACAGCTGAGAAACTCAGGTTATATCTGTGAAAAAATGGGCTTATTGATTCTTTTCATGTTATTACAAGTAATTGTGTCACTTGCACGACAATTAGAAGTTGTACAGTAGATCACTTGGAAAGAAAGGCGATTGAGTCAACTTCCCTCCACACTATGCTGTATAGTATTGGTGATCTCTTGCTTAGGTATGTAGGAATCTAATCTGCCCTGTACTACTTCAAGCTCATTTATTTTCTGAATCTCACACCTTCTCCTGTACGTGTAATTGTGTTCAGCTTTATGGTGGATCCCACAGGTCTGCCTAGGCAAATCTGTGACATATGAATACACATATTGTGGGTGATATACGAATATGCTGTAAAGGTTGCTGTGTTCAAGGTCCCTGCACACCATTTCTAAAGCACAGCATTGCTTACTAAGGATGATAAACTTATCTCACCTGCTCATATTTTCAAGGCCCTCGCTGGCTTCAACCCTTATTGCTGCTTCAGGTCCGGTGGGAATGTGTGAAATCAAAGCTATGGATCCTTGCACAAGTTTTGCTGTGGGTTCTGTTTTGTTGGTGGTGACCTACAGGTTACAGCCTGGCTCCTTGTGACAGCCCTGGGAGAGAGGCACAAAGTCTAACACTGGTCAAGCACTGCAGGCTTCAGGAGCAAAGCTCTCCCAACTTTGCTTGGAATTGTTGAAGCACTGCACCAGTATGTGTTGTGGGCTATAAGTAGAAAAGTCTGTGACAGATAGCCAGACATCTCATACATGTGTAAGAGAAGACCCCATTTCTAGATGGCCCTCCTTTGAGAGTTTGCACCGGCAGCTCTCTGCACGGCAGTCTATTTTCTCCTACTTCATTTCCCAGAGCTGCTTTGGCTCACTCTCCCCCCATTCCCTCCTTCCAAGCTGCTGTTCTCCTCACAAGAATACCTCAGTAAGCTCTAGTCTCTAACCCACTTCAGACCTTAACAAGATGCTCTTTATCTATAAAAACAAGACACTGTCACTTGTGCTGCTTTAAAGTTCTTTGTGTAGCATTCTTGTTCATGCTGCACATTAACTGCCTTTTACATTCCCTGCTGCACCTGCATCTCTCTCTCTGCCCCCAGCGCCCAGCAGATGGGAAGATGTATCCATCTCTCTCACACACACAGAAATCTGTAAACAGAGTCTGGTCTGGCTGTCAGATAGTTCCACCACAAAGGTCTTCACTTTAAGTTAGATTAAATGCCCAAGGGGTTTGGCAGACTCATAGCCTCGGTTTTCACCCACTCAGTCCAGTTTTTAAAATTCTGCACACCAAACACAAATAAAGAGTGATTGAAGCTAATCTCTGCTTTATCTAATTTTGGGGTACAGACTCTTAGTCTGCTGAATAAGCTTGGATGACCTCTGTCCTAGAGAGAGTGCTTTCTGAACCTGAGCTTTCCCACAAATAAAAATAAATTACAGCTTCCTGGTTGCTAAAAAAAGGGAAAAAATGATGAATATACTGTATTTTCAAGCATAGATCTATAGGGAGAGGTATTGAGGTATTGTTTTGTACTGAGTCACACAAGATAGG
>NW_005054298.1:23179957-23192449 GCF_000277835.1 Geospiza fortis | reverse complement strand
CAGCAGGAAAATGGTACCTATAAAATCTGCAACACTTGTAGAGGAAGAGGTAAAATGAAACTCCAGCAGGATAATGGTAATAAGATGGGAGATCAGTGCGGTCCTTGGTCTGGTCAACTGAGCAGCAGATCAAGGATAGAAACTGACACTTCACTCTCACAGAGGTGTCTCTTCTGCTGTGACAAGAGGTAAAGGTTGCTGGAGGATGTGGGCTAAAACACCACTTCACCTGAGAACAGTCAGCAGCAATCAAGACCCTGGGATTTGGTTGCCACTATGGTTTCTGCTGCTGGAAATACATAGAAAAAGTCCTACATCACCTACCAACAGTAATTGTTTTCTTTTACTTGATCAAAATAAATCAATAAAATAAATTTAGCACAATTCATATTGCCCAAATCTGTTATCCTGGAGGCATGAAACCTTGCATTCCCTTGAATTCCTAATTCAGCATGAATTTACATTAATAGGAGTTAACATGTTCAGGTGACTGTGATTTTATGTGCTTTCCTAGATGGAAGTTGCCCAGTGAATATGGTTTCTTAATGTTTTTTTTTTCTTATGACAAAATTAGTTTGGGGCTGTCTTTCTTCTGAATGGAGGTTCTTTTACTATTGAATACCATTTCTCAAAAATATCTTTTCCTAATCAGCTTAATATTTAAACAGGTTTAAATTTTAAATCTTACTGTACAAATCTACTTAGATTTTCAAATTACAGTAATACTTCACCAGGTTTCATTTTTAAGGCAATGTAATATGTATAATTCATTCCATGAATCTTAGATCAGCTTGATATTATGCTACAGTGCAATTTGCTGCCTTGCAGTGAAGTTTTACAGCTGAGTTCTTCCACTTCAGGCTGTAGCTTTATTACAAAGGGCTTTAAAAGAAATAAAGATGAGAAATGAAGTGTTCCAGTAGCTGGAGAGCCCCATAACCAATGGCTCTTTTACCGTTTGTGCATGTTTGTGCAGTGCTCATGGCAAAGTGCTCCTCCACCTCACAGTTTCCTTGGGGCAAAGAGAATCTTTCATTGAATGAGTTCCCTTCATTACACCTTTGAACCAGCTATGTTCAGAGAAAAGCTCAGGGAAAAGGATAAACAACTGAGACTGAAAAGACTGATGATGTCCAAAAATAATAAAGCAAATACTCAGAACTTTTTAGAAGCTATGATTACTTTTCAGAACTTGAGCAGTTGGGTCCCAAATGTAATGCATTTAAAGATGGTACTCTTTTTTTTTTTCTTTCACTTTAATCTTGTTCCTAAAGCCACCAACCAAAACCAGTAAGAAAAGGACAGAAGTGCCTGAGTTCCAAATAAGCCAATGAACACAGTGCACGCAGACACCCTAGCTATTGTAACATTGTCTGCTCCAAGTCTTCTCTGCTGCTGAAACACTGACCTTAGTGAGTACCACTACAGGGTTTGCTAAAGTTTCCCAGTATTCCAGAACAACTGCTTGCAACCCCCTTTGATAGCCAGTCAGCAAGGAGAATTACTCAAGCTGGGCACCAAAAAATGGATATCTCCCAAATAACAAATTAATTCTGACCCTGGACCAGCTGGGTGCTGCTTGTATGACAGTAGTTGATTCAGGAGCCAGATGGCAAATGAACCTTATACTGTTACATGATGATGGAAAATCATTCAGCATCCAGATGGAGCTGGATTGCCAGTTTGACAGTCTTAATGCAGGCTACTTAGCACCTATTTTCCAACAGTGGCACAGTTCTCTCCAATGCTCAGAAAGGCTTTTGAAGCACTAAGAGTGAACACTCTGGGCAGGCCTGTAAGGATGCAAGAAGGTATTAGCATTAAGGTGAACAGGTGCCAACACTTCAGCATTACTCAGGTTGTCAGGCTGTGGTTCTGGCCTGCCCTAGCAGAAGTGTTATAATCAGCACTGTTGCAAGCCACATTTTTGCTCATAAACATTCACAAGATTTATTAGGGTAGGCACAAGTTGTAAGCACAGCTTCTGAAGCTTTCAGGCAGTAGCAATCTGGAAAAATTGATGTTTACACAGAAATCCTGCACCATTCATAATTTGAAGATGCTGCTGCCATGGTGTATTTCTGTCAGATTGCCCAGAATCAAATATATCAGTGATAACCCAGGGATAAGAACATCCAACTCATCATGGTGAGATGCAATCAACTGAATACAGAAATTCTTGGTTGACAAAGAAAGGAGGGGCATTGGAGGCATTATTAAAGAGATCTTCTGTATTCACCTTCAAAGACATTTCCTCTCTCTATATACTCTTCTTTCTTTTTTTAAGGAAGACCAGCTGAAAATTTCCAGAATTTTTCAGCTGTTTGGAAGATTCTGGTCTTATCTTGTTTTCCTTGGTTTTGTATAGGGGAAAAAAAGTGGTATGGTGACATTAAAACAGGCATGGCCAACATCTTAAAACAAGGGACATATGCATGGTTGTTAAAATCTGCTTTGCCCTTTTGTACAATGAAAGCCTGAAAGAGTGCGTAGATTTTTAAGAATTAGCTAATTTCAACCTGCTTTTTACATCAGAAATATCAGGACGGGCACCTCTTGTCTACTGTAGTTTTGTAGAAACTCTTGCAAGATGTTTAACGTTACATCTGTACTGACTCTTTAGCACTAAAACTCAATGTTTTTATGGGGGAAAACAAATTGCAGTGAATTTTAAACAAGCTGAGGAGAAACCTCATCCCTTCTGACTGTTCCACTTCTGGTCTTGCGGGTTTTATACTGTGATGATTTTGGTAACCAGTAATTGTGTAATTTTTCTGGGATGAAAGTAGCTGACATTTTCACACAGGAAAAAGCTTTGCTTTGAGGTAAGGATAACCCTTAAAGAAAGCAAACATTTTTTCAGACAATTCTACTACATCATAAGAAACAACACGAAGCCACATCATTGTGCATTTTGTCTGATGCCATTAGCCTAATAACACAACAGAAAGAGCTCCTTGATAAATCAATTGTGTACCTCTCTGAGCTCCCCTCTGCACAGTACTTCTGAGACTCACCTCTTATCCATCTTCTCTTAACCAAAAAAAGGAGGATTGATGTGGCTTACATTGCAAACATCATGAAACAACAATCTAAATATCTTTACATATAATAAATGTGTAGGAGGCCTTCCTCTACTACCTTTTTTCCCTCACAGCATCCTTGTTTGCAGTTCCTTTCTGAAGAAGTCTCCTAATATTAAATCCTGTTGGCAAAGCAGTGGGTTAAATGCATCCAAAAGGTTTTTGGGTGAGGTAGAGCTTTTTGCTGAGAAATAGTCTACTGTAGTGGTAATATCTGCATAATGAATTAAGCAAGAACCTGGAATGCAAACCCAACACTTATTTTCTAGTACCCAACACTATTTTTCTAGTGTGAAAAAGTCAGTCATGAGAAATACGCTCTCAGTTAATCTTCTGTACTGAGTAATGTTGCCAATACACTGATACCTGCTTCATAATGTTCCCTCTTGCATTTACTGTGGGTGTTCTCCTGACTGCAAAGTTTTTCCTGGCTGCATTTAAACTTTTTGAACATACATAAATTTTATATTTTAGATCTAATAGTTACTATGAAATCTGTAGGTAATAAAAAAGAGGCAACCATAAAAGTAGTTTTTTTTACCTTGATTGTGATGAAGATACAGCCTGCCTTTACGATTAATCTTTTATAGGTTGTAAAGCACACAGATTATATGGCATATGAGCCCACAGCAAATACCACAGAGCAGCTATCTAATACATATCACCAGAAACAATTTAGCAGTAAATTGTTTCCTGTTAACTAATAAATGCCACAAATATCCACCTTATATGTAAGTCTTGCTGGATATTTCAGGGCACACTGTCAAGTTATCTGGGGACATGGATTGGATTTGGGAAACAAAGGAATGTGAAAGACAAATAGGGTCAGGCAATTAATATCTGAAGATGTACAGAAGATTTTAATGTGTGGGTTTAGTTATATTTTCTATTTAAATTATCCTAAAAATATGCATTTCAGTTTGCAACACCCTGTGCTAGTGCAAAACAATGAGAAAATGCCACGGACTCTGAAGAGGTGAAACATTGTTGCCTGAATTTAAAAAAGACAGTAGTGCAGAAGAGCATCAGCAATGAACAGCTTGCTGGATGCTTATGGTGCCCCACCTTTTAGCCAGCTGTTTTAAGATGCTTGGAATAGAATAGGTTTTAAAAAATAGATGGATACAAATTATGTTCCAACTACGTTTAGGTAAGAAAAAGTACTCAAAAACTAAGTAACGTGAATAGAAATGCTTGCAGTGTGCACCTTTACCATGATTTTCATTCCTTTAATGCTCTTCTTCCAATAATTCAAATTACAAATATGGTCAGTAGAGTTTTCTAGCAATTAGAGGTGTATATTGATTGATTTAACTAGACAGGTTTTGTCTAGTAAGCACAGATAGTTTTAATTCCAATGCTTTTACATAAACCTATATGTATTTAGAAATACATTAGTTTTAGGGTTTTCTAACAAATTCAGTCCATGGAGATACCTGGACATGATTTTGCCTGTGTGAACTGGCAAAATCTGTAAATTTTCAAGTTTGCTATTGCTCTGTCTGTATCTGAGACCATAGTGAAGAAACAAGGGACACAGCGCCTGATTCTCCAAAGACTCATTCACTGTCAGAAGCTATGGCATGTTCTCTGTGATTCAGCACCTGTTAAACTAAATTTTTCTCAGGCCTGTGCATTCAAAGGACCATTTCAAAATTTTTTTCCACTATTGCAATTAAGACAACCCACCAAGTCTGCCATTTCTCTAGTACTTGGGAGCTAGTACAAGGCCAGTGTCTGAGGAGGAAGCAAGACAAGAGCAGACTTACCTGCCTTCAGGCTTTTGAACACCTTCAGCTTTATCCTTTGCCATTCCTCTGGCAATTCCTCAGAAAGATGCATCCCAGCCATCAACTGTGCAAGGAAGCAGCAGCACCTGTCCCATTTCACCTGGCTGCTCACAGCATGAGGGTGCAGAGGACAAGGTCCAGGCCTCTCATGCTGCTGCAGGACTTCAGCATGGCGTCGTCACTTTGTGTCAAATACTTTAAAGTCTCTCACTCACACTCTGGCACAGCTCAGTCACCATGGCTTCTAGGATTTCACCTGCTGTGTGTCATTGTTGTCACATAGAGAGCAGGGATGGGAACAGACTCAAACCAGTCAGTGCATTCCCTCCCTTTCGACACCTCGGCAGTGTCACTGAAGCCCAGACTGAGTCCACAAGATCAGCCCTCACAGACACACCTCACACACAGAAAGTTCTGGGTGCCCTGGTTTCTGTCCATCTGTACACCTTACTGCCTCATCTGCCCCTTGGGACTTTCCAAGCCAGGGCTCTGCTCCCCTCAGGTGGGGATTGCCCACTGTGACTTGCCCTCATGTACGGCCCTGCCGCCATCCTGCAGCCTCTGTGGGCAGCAGAAACTTGAGGAAACACTGTGAGTCCCCACCTTTTGCTGTGCCAGCTGCACTGCCCTGCTGCCTGATCCCAGCAGCCTTTCTCCCAGGCTGCCGTGCCCGCTGCCACAGGCACGCAGTTCCCCTGGCAGCAGGCAGCCATGGCATGTACCTCAGGGTCAGCGGCAGGGCCAGCCACCCCGCTGATCCCCTGAGGGGCTGTTGGGAAGTGCCTGGCACACAGAGACAGGGAGTGGGCTCCACCTGAGAAGATGAGTGCCTGCATTTTGCTGAGGAGATGGCAGCCAGCGCTATCCTGAGGATAGGAGTGCCAGGGCTGATAACAGCGGTCAGTGCCTGCTGAGGGGATGAGCACTGCCTCAGTAAGAAAATGGCCGACGGTGCCCTGCTGAGGAGATGGCCTCAGATACCTGGGAAGGTGGCAGGTGCTGCCTTCCTGAAGAAATGGATGACAGTGACCCTCTGAGGAGACAGATGGCCATACCCTTTGAAGAAATGTCTGCCAGTGCCTGCCAAGGAGATGTGTCCTGCCTTGCTGAAGAAATGGGTATTGATGGCCCACTGAGGAGGCTGTTGGTGACACAGCAGGAAGACGCCAGGTAACTGCTGGGTGCTGTGTGGCAGCCTCAGGGGAGGTCCAAACAGCAATTTTTTGGGGGGCCCTCAGGAATAAAGCTTATCCACACAAGTCCTTTATGTCCAGTGTTGACAAAAATAGGGAGAAGCTTGCGTTTGTTGCTTTGCTGTGGATTTAAACAAGCAATTTTAATACAATTACAAATCCTTCATAAAGCAGTGAGCAACTGCATGGACACAGGTATTGGAGCCATTGCAGGCTACATAAACCAGAAGGCATAGGAAAGGCCATGGTGACAAGCCATGCCAAACAAAAGCCCTTCTCAGGCAGAGCTGCATTCTTCAGATTGTGATTTACAGGAAGTAGTTGAACTATTTGAAATAATTAACCTATTTAATGAATTGAGCTTCATACTCACTTTTCAAATTGTCATTGAATACACTCTGAGTTTTGTAAACATACTTGCAATTATTTCAGAAGTGGCTGATAAGGGTTGTCATCCAATACATTTCTCATTAATTGTTTGCTGCTCTAGTTTGAGAGCAGACTGTCATACTCTATCTGTGTGCTTGATGGCCCAAGTTTTATAGCATTCCCCCAGAGCTCTCAGGCCTTTTTCAGCTTGTTTCTTGAACAGTTCCTCCACAAGTAGTCATGTAAATATGATATATCCATTTGCACATAGTGTTACAAGCCATTGTTGAGCATTTTGAATGGTTTTTTTTACAGCTACTAAGCAGCTAGTGTGCATGTTTGCAGAATAATAGGAGAGAATTTGGATGGAAGTGAGATTACCACTGAAAATAAGCCATTTTGTTCAAACAAATATGTTCCCCTTTCTCTTCCAGTTTTCATACAAATACATAGGTATTAGATACTTGGCCCTGCTCTGTCGCAAAATAATTCTTACAGTGTTAAATAGATGCAAGTCTACAATTCAACTGTGTCATCAAAATGTTTTTCATTTATGTAAACATAATGAGTAGCTGAAGAGTCTGTGGAACTCCTTGTGTCAGTACCACAAGGTTCTGGGAATGGCTTGTTGGGAGTGGGGGACCCCATTGTTCCTCCTCCATGGGTGAATAGCATCAATCTGTATGTGACAAGCTGTGTGTAAGATTAAGATTTTTCATTATACTCTGAAAAACTTGGAGAATCTAGAATCCTTCAGCATCACTTTGTGTGTTTATATACAAAAATAAGAAACAGACGATTCCTTTCTGTTAACTGTAGCTCCCAGATTGCAGATATATTTTTCATGCTAACTTCCTTTCCCAAACACTTTTTCTTTCAAAAATTAAAAGCATATGAATTCAAAAGTATCTCAGAGAAGCAGCCAAAAATCAGGTCATAGGCGCACTCAGATGGTGGAGTCTCTATTACCACTGTTGTTTGAGCTGAGGAGATAAAAATCTCTCTGAGTGACTTTGCATTCTCTGACTTCACACAACGCTGTTAAAATGTAGCACAATCCTTAGGATTCCTGAGCAAAACAAGGTTTTGTCTCCATCTTCTGCATTAACTATTCTCTCCGAAGTCCTGGAGTCTTTGGGGTGTGGTATCTTATTTTGCTGGTTGCTTTATACCAACGATAAAGCGTTTATGTTGCTGGAGTTAAATATCACTTAAGAACTTCAAAGCTGCTCCTTTGAGAGGAGGGTCCTTGACTTTACATCTGGGTGGAGGACACACATGGAAAGGGTTACCATGAGAAACAGTTTTTCCCAGCTGCTGCCTTTCTTAAATTACTGTAGCAGCAGCAGCCACAGTTATTCACTTATGCCAAACATTGTTTTTTGGCATATTTCAGCCTGATCAGTTCCTTGCAGAAATTCCCACAAGGGTAGAAGGGATATCCAGCTTGTTGAAGCCTCTTTTAAATAATTCAAGATGGCTCTGGGAGTTTCTGTAGCTTAAGTCAAGACTGGAAAATGGAATCTTCCAAAGTCAACAGCCATATTAAGTATGGAAAGGAATTTGTGTAAATAGTTGTTCCCACATTTTGAGTAACTCTGCATTTTCTGAAATAAGATACCTGCCTTTTGCATCAGATGTCTATGTGGCTTAAATAATATGTAGTCATTGTTCTTTTGCCTTCTACTTTTGGCTAGTGTTATAATTGTTTTGTCAAGAATTAATCTTAGATTTTTCTTAACTTCAGCATTGCTATTTATCACAAATTCACTGGTCAGGTAGGGTGAAGAGAAAAGACCAAGCCTGGCTTCTCATTCTAACTGTTTAGCAATGAAAATGTGTCTTAATTATATTCAGTTCCTGCACAAAAGGCTTAGTGTCTCAAAGCTAATAAGATCTAATGGCTGCCCACCCCACAGAGTGCTCAACCTGCAATGCAGCTCCTGCTCTGAGGCAGCTGTGTGATGGACAGGGTTGAGAAAGGTAGCAGCAAGAGTGGCTCTGAAGATAATTGTTAGCAGATCTAAGCGCCTTAGATTTCACTTGCTCATTTGAAAACAACCAGGGCCCCTTTAACAGCATTCAGGAAAATTTCTCAGAAGAGCAGACTCCTGCTCCAGACAATGATTAGCACCAAACCTTCATTATGTCAGCTGTAATGACAGTTACAGCTCCTTTTGATGTGCTGGTGCACGGCCTGGCCTGGCCTGTGCATCCAGCAGGCAGCTGGATGCCAAGGTGGGCAACAGTCTGCTCTGTGATTCCTGTAGACTTGCTAGTCTAGTTTGGATCAAAACTCGAACAGAACAAGGCATGTTCCCTCCAATCTTTTAGACTCTTCCTGTAGAAGTACTGTGGTTCTGTCTGCTCACTGAAAGCCCAGCACAGCCCAGAAGGGGCCTGGTCGAGGAAGAGACACAGGCAGTCAGTTGCCCATGGCAACTGTAGTCCCATGTTTTTGCCGGTTTGCAGTGCCCCGCAGAGCTATGGTTCTGACTGCTGATGGCTCCTGTTTTTTCTGAGAGAAAAGTGTGTGTGTGTATGTGGGTGTGTATGGAGATCTCTTTACTGTGGGATGGAGAGAAATGGGAGAGCAGAATTGGCTGTATGGTCAGCAGTGTTTGTTGCCCAAGCTGCTAGGCAGTCAGCAACAGTGGGAACAGCAAACCCAGATTCTAAGGTCTTTTCTGTCAGGCTTTACTATCCCACCTTAGCAGCCTAAGAGCACCCCAACTCCCTCTATCTGTCCTTGGGCTGGGAGTGTTCAAACTTATATTTGTTGCAGGGAAGCCTTGAATTTAATCTCAACTCAAGCATTTAATGAGCTGTATCTCCTTCTAGTCCAGGAAGATCAGTGATCTGAAATCTAGTTAAATTTAAATGTCTGACTGGTCTCTCACTTTCATTCTTAATCCTGAAAGGAAACAGGAGGAAATTGCTCTTGGAGTGTACAAGTCAGGAATTGCTGCAGGAAGTTCTTTTGGCTGGAATATAGAAGGCCAGACTAGATAATCAGGGTAAGCCTGTTACAAATCTATGAAACATCATGATGGAGGTGCTGGAAATGGGCTAAAGTTAAATCCTCTATAAGCCAATTCCTCTTTTAATTTCAGTTTTTATTTTTTGCTAAGTAAACCCTTTCTTGATCATAGTTAATGCCTTCTTAAGGGATCAAAAGAATTATTTTAAAGGACACTGCTTACTCACAAAATTCATTATGGTAATGCTCCATCATACTTGCCAAGCTGCTGTCTCTTTGATCTGCTGCTGTGGCCTTTTGTCTGTTTCTGCAGTTAATCTACATTTTGTTGGTGTCAGGTTTTTTTCATCTTTTACATCTCTGTTTTATTCAATATTATAGTAACCCTATGGAATTCCACCATCTAGTTTTGAAGTTGATTTCGGTTGAAGATTTTAAAAATGCCTCCATTATGAAAAAAGTAGGAGCCCTTGATTGATTATTGATAAGAACATTTGCTATTTTTAATTCAATAGTGTAACCTAGTAAACAGAGTTTCCTGTAATACAGGCTGCTGATCCCATAGTTGGGATTTATTTGTATATTTTAATGGATTCGGCTTATTTTGATAGGGAATCTTGTGACAATTTGTTCTTGTCAAATAGTTTGGGTCATGTTATGTGACACATTCCATGTGAGTCAAATTTTACAAAAGCCTTTTTCTTCAATATCTTCACATTACAGCTGTTCATTGTCACATCACTTTTGTTCTAATTTACTTTTAGTGGATGTTAGTACTTATGAATGGCAGTAAGATTGACAGCCTTAGACACTCCTGCTTACTATGAGAAGAGGACCTTGATAGCATAGACATTATTCAACAGACAGCTTGAAATACAATGCAATGACAAAAATCAGTAAGATACTGTAATTCCTGGCTATGAAGTATACCCAAAGGATAGCTTAGGTCACAGAGGTGTGAGGGGAGTCCTGTAACTTTAAAGAAAGAAATGACTATGAATAAACTAATGAGGTAAAATTTTAATGTAATTCATGTGACAGTCTGTATAGATAGAAATCTCCCACAGTCTGATTAGAGATGGACTAACAGCTTGTGCAAACAGCTTTTTCCTCAATAAATAGATACTGCATACATGCTGCTGAGGGGGATTTTGGAGAAATCAGTCAATGAAGCAGTAATAACAGGGGAATTGACACCAAACATACATGAACTATTTTGGGTATAACAAAAGCACAGGGGTTTAGAGCAGCAGCTTCATAGGTTGTGAAGCAGTTGTTCCAAGAGGATGGGTGACTCTAATTAACATGAAAGATTCCTATGGGAATTTGTTTGAGAAGGACCCTATAAGTCATTAAAAAATCCTACAATCACTTGGAGTTCAGTGTCCTTAGGGACACCAACAACTTACTAGTTAGTGTTTCATTGTAAGAAGAGAATTCCCAGAAGCAGACAGTACCAGTCAAGAAAGGCCTTTCACATAACAAAGGATCTGGCTGAAGAGTCAAAATGACATAGAGGGTCAAAATGTGTGAAAGCAGATGAAAGTGTGTTGGCAAACACAGAACAGAAAGAACATTTGTGACTTTGCTTTTCCCTGTCACTGAAGTTTCTGCCCAGGATGTGTGACCAGAAATAAATAGAGTTCACACTGAAGCATACCATGAATTTATAGAGTGGTGTTACAAAAATATAATTGTTTTTCTGTCCTCTTTCTCATTCATCATTAATGTTCCTTTCCTTTTTTAAAAAAAAAAGAAATAACCAGATGTTTTCCACTGAGAATGTCTCAAACATACTTAGGGGCTTGGGATGGGTTTTTTTGGGGTTTTTTTTGGCATTTCTACGGGGGGCGGGGGGGGGGTAGTTTAGTTTTTTTCTAGAGTAGTAAGAACTGATTTAGAACCCAGCTGTCTTGTTAAACCTGCCAATGTCCTTATGTATCAGAACAAAAGTGTGTGTGAGGTTCATATCCTTTCTTCCCATTTCAAGCCTAGCTCATTTGAACACAGTATTAGTGTTGGCTGACTGGAGTGCAGGGATAGAGTAGTTTGACTTTCTCATTTAAGATCATGTAGGGGGAGTTACTCCAACCTAAACACATTCATAAGTCTTACAAGTTCTTTGATTGTAGGAAGAAATCTGGATAATCTAGAAAGTTACAAGTAAAGGAACATGGGAAATAAGGAGCCTTTCTAGCAACTCAGCATCTCACCAGGATAAGCTAGTATTTTGCAATTACTTCAGTGTTCTGGTAGACCAGGTTTAATTCTAGACCAGACTGCCTTTTGCTGGTTTTGGAAGCATACATATCTTCAGAAATCTATGGACAGTTTCAGCTACAAAGAACTTGAAGTAGTCCTAGTTTGAATTTTCATAATAAAAGACAGGAATTTAATGAAGCCTCTCCCTTATTTTTACTCTTTTTTTTTTTCCCCTTTTGAGTTTTCAGCCGGGTTTAATGCCTGGGGGCCCCCAAGCCTGATTAAACAATAGACTTTTGCCACAGTTATTCTGTTTGGAGACATCATCCTTGACAACATTAGCTAGTAACACTTTTCAGCCAAAACTTTGCTGGCCATTGGAACTTATGTCACAAGTGTGATCTACGGAAAACTAATTTCTTATTGTAATATACAATGGTATTACAATGTGCAGTAAAGACATAATCTTATATGAAGCAATAGACCAAACTCTTTCAAGCCTGATAAGGTATTTTTTAAAGATCTGTAATGTTG
The DNA here is from genome assembly GCF_000277835.1 of Geospiza fortis. NCBI lineage: Eukaryota > Metazoa > Chordata > Aves > Passeriformes > Thraupidae > Geospiza > Geospiza fortis. The sequence goes on along the minus strand of NW_005054298.1, from coordinate 23,180,298 downwards.
AGAGGAGGAGCAACTAAATAGCATTTAAATGTGCTCTGCTCCTTAGTATGCCAATAATATTAAATATTACTACTCTGGGAACACAACTTTATGTACCTACATCACTGTCTCAATCCTGTGAGTGCATTTAAGGATGTGGTATCACATTGTCCAGATTTCTGGAGCACATACCTCTGCAGTGCTACATGCATGATGTTGTTTCATAAAACACACTGTAAATTTTTTCTTGTTCTCAGCAGGCCTGCTTATACCTGCAGGCTGCAAACAAGGATTCTGGGGAAGAAAAACAATGCACAAGTCCTTTAGCAGCATTAAAGAGATTTGGAAGAGTTTTTGGGGGC
>NW_005054298.1:23110614-23179836 GCF_000277835.1 Geospiza fortis | reverse complement strand
GGGGGGGGGGTAGTTTAGTTTTTTTCTAGAGTAGTAAGAACTGATTTAGAACCCAGCTGTCTTGTTAAACCTGCCAATGTCCTTATGTATCAGAACAAAAGTGTGTGTGAGGTTCATATCCTTTCTTCCCATTTCAAGCCTAGCTCATTTGAACACAGTATTAGTGTTGGCTGACTGGAGTGCAGGGATAGAGTAGTTTGACTTTCTCATTTAAGATCATGTAGGGGGAGTTACTCCAACCTAAACACATTCATAAGTCTTACAAGTTCTTTGATTGTAGGAAGAAATCTGGATAATCTAGAAAGTTACAAGTAAAGGAACATGGGAAATAAGGAGCCTTTCTAGCAACTCAGCATCTCACCAGGATAAGCTAGTATTTTGCAATTACTTCAGTGTTCTGGTAGACCAGGTTTAATTCTAGACCAGACTGCCTTTTGCTGGTTTTGGAAGCATACATATCTTCAGAAATCTATGGACAGTTTCAGCTACAAAGAACTTGAAGTAGTCCTAGTTTGAATTTTCATAATAAAAGACAGGAATTTAATGAAGCCTCTCCCTTATTTTTACTCTTTTTTTTTTTTCCCCTTATGAAGTTTCAGCCGAGTTTAATGCCTGAGGGCCTCACAGCACGATTACACAATAGACTTTTGCCACAGTTATTCTGTTTGGAGACATCATCCTTGACAACATTAGCTAGTAACACTTTTCAGCCAAAACTTTGCTGGCCATTGGAACTTATGTCACAAGTGTGATCTACGGAAAACTAATTTCTTATTGTAATATACAATGGTATTACAATGTGCAGTAAAGACATAATCTTATATGAAGCAATAGACCAAACTCTTTCAAGCCTGATAAGGTATTTTTTAAAGATCTGTAATGTTGAGAGGAGGAGCAACTAAATAGCATTTAAATGTGCTCTGCTCCTTAGTATGCCAATAATATTAAATATTACTACTCTGGGAACACAACTTTATGTACCTACATCACTGTCTCAATCCTGTGAGTGCATTTAAGGATGTGGTATCACATTGTCCAGATTTCTGGAGCACATACCTCTGCAGTGCTACATGCATGATGTTGTTTCATAAAACACACTGTAAATTTTTTCTTGTTCTCAGCAGGCCTGCTTATACCTGCAGGCTGCAAACAAGGATTCTGGGGAAGAAAAACAATGCACAAGTCCTTTAGCAGCATTAAAGAGATTTGGAAGAGTTTTTGGGGGCAGGAAAACCACACAGAAAATGTTGTGTTACTGGCATGGGCATCTTCTGCATAAGACAAGGGGTAAATATGTATTTTAGGCCTCCACTCCAAAAGGCATAAGTGCCACATGTGCCCAGTGTTTCCCTTTGATTTGTTTTAGATCTTTAGAAATTCTTAGCCACTGGACTCAGTGATTTAATGAGCTTTGAGACTGTCTGAAACTGGGCTTTCACATCTGTGGTACATCCTTTTCTATCTGCAGTCGTGTTGTCACACAAGTTGGCTGGCAACTTGTCCTTAGCTCTTTGTGGAAGATATTTTCCTATGTAATCTACTTGTGACGGTGGTCACAAGGGTTTTCAGGATGAGGGAAGAGACATAGATCTGACTCTATAATTAGAAGGCTTGATTTATTATTTTAAGATATATACACATACTAAGATATATACACATACTATAACTATACTAAAAAGAAAAAGAAAGAAAGGTTTCTAGAAGCTGCTAAGCTAAGAATAGGAAAAGTAAAGAATGATAACACACCAGCTAGCCTCGACAGACAGCGATAGCTAGCTCTGCTGTGACTAGTCACTGAACGAAAACATCTACACGAGACTAATCGCGGATCACTTTGTTGCATTCCACAGCAGCAGATAATTATTGTTTACCTTTTGTTTCTGGGGCCTCAGCTTCCCAGAAGGAAAAATCTTAAAGAAAGATTTTTCACAAAGAGATGTCTGTGACAATCTACTGATGGAGCTGCTTTTATGAGTGCTGCCTATCACATTTCACTCAAAATGAAGGGGGTTAGTGAAAGCCTGACATTTAAGCTGTGTCAGCTCACCTGATGACTGTGGCCATACAGGGCAAGCTTACTCAACAGCTCAGTTGATCTGCCTGAGCTGGAGAAGGCAGTACTGCTGCACAGAGAGCATGGTGGGGAAGCACAGTTGGGAAAGGTAAACATGGCTTCCTCAGCTGCCCTCCCAAGAGGACCTTTGTGTTTGGGACTTATCCTTCACACACCTGTGCAGGTCAAATAAGAAAGCTTGGAGTAGGACAGGAAGGCATAAAATGAGGTGCTATATTCTCCCACAGACTGCATGTCTACTGTAGAGTCTCAGGATTCATACACTCTGTTTCCTGTCTGAAGCAGAAGCTGTAATTCTGAGTCTTTCCAAGCAATGAGGTGAGTTCCTGCTGCATTTGGCTCCTTGGCAACCCTCTGGCTACAGTATGCTACAGGCAGTTCTAGCACTACAGCTCTCTGTCGTTTTGTTCAAGGAGCAGGGGCTGAAAAATCAGCAGCTTTAGTATGCATGTCACTTTCTCTAGAATTGGGCGCTGACCCTCTTTATTGTTACCAGTAAAATTAAACTGATGTGACAGTCTTCCATGGCAGGTTTCCAGCCCTCTGCTCTTCTTGAGGCAGGGGGGGATTACCCTGTCCTTAGAGAGAAGAAGGACTGGATACTTTCCAGGAGGGAAAGAAATCCTCCTGTGACCACTGTGAAACTGTAGATGAACCTACCTGCTTCTGAAAGAAGAAACTTACTGTAAATACAGTCTGGCAGTGCTAGGAGAAATAAATCACAGATTATAACTGGGACATCCCCTTTCCTCTCCTCAACAAACGTAGTATCTATGTTTAACCATAAAAAGCATGTATGCTTCTCTCCTGCATACTAAATAGGAACTGTCTGACTCATCTGTTTCTTAGAGTCAGAAGACTGATACATCTCTGCTCTTGAATTCTAATTTTTTACCGAGCAATACAATGTATTAGCAGATGTGCCAAGAAAGATGAATCCAGGTGGAAGGGGGAGACTGAGGCACTTATGTTGCCCCAGGTCGCAATATCACTTGGGAAAGATATTGTGTCATCAGGGTTTATCTGCAGTTGTGAATAACAGAGTTGACAGCAAGTCTCTGTTTTCCTGTGTGATGGTTGGTTTTTAAAGTAGTGGCAGGTTTGGAAAGCCAGGAATCGAGTCAGGGAGTTTTTTGTTTTTCTTGCAAGCTATTGCACTTAGGTACTTGGAGGCAGCTGCTCTGAGCTTGCTGGGGGTAGGAATGTGTTCTCTTTAATATATCCAGAGGAAGGTCTTACCATGAAAACCTTATCAGAAGTTCCATTCTTGACTTATTCCAGAATTCTGGGGGACTTCAAGCAAGGACACATCTGTTTTGTTCTGTCTCTGGTTCTTTCCTCTGACCTCATGGAAGGCTAGTGTCCACCATTAAAGGCAATTAATATCTTGCATTAATCTCCATGTGCAAAGCATTTCAGATCTCTTTAATCATCTGTTTCTTCAAATGCTGGCTCACATGAGAGGACTCACAGTGCAGGTCTGCAGCTGAGGCTGTGGCTGTGCTCAGTTACGTTCCAAGAGAGATGCTGAGGTGCCAAAGCACAGGTAGGTAGTGGAGTTCATAGTGGCGCTGACCCTGGCAAGTAATCTCATGTATTTTTTAGTGGGTCAGGGAACAGTCTAATCAGAGAGGAACATGGAGCCCTAGACAGAGACTAGCTCTGGTTTGGTGATGTAGAGTAACTCAGACACTTGCAGCAGGTGGGACTTGCCTTAGCGAAGCATATGGGTGCTGAGAAGCTCTGCTCTTGATTTCAGTCCTGATGCAGCAGGGCTTTTGCTGACCTAGGTATCCATAGCCCCTTGCTGGGACAGCATGAATTCCTGTAGGTCTACTCTAAGTCAAGGAGCAGCTAGAAACTTGCATACCAGCCAACCTCTTTCCAGAAACACTGGCCAGGAAAGCCTTTGAGCTTTTGGATAAAGAAAACAAGCCAAAATCAGGAGGAATACAAGGCAGTACTGGGCTTTTGTTCATGCTCTGTTCTGTTTAATTCCAGCACAAGCATTGTGAATTGTGAATGGTAAACTGAACACAGAGCTAATGTTATACAGTAACATACACAGATATATTTCTTGCCCCTCTTTTCCCTTCTGCCTGAGCAGTGAACACTTTCAGATGTGAAGTGCTCGGTTTCAACATCAGCATTTTTCACCAAAGCTGACTTCTGGTCATATTTGGCCTTGATGTCTCATTTAGTACTTCCTAAAAACCAGAATGGAAGCTTCTTAAGGAGTCCTTTTTGAATAGTGCTATTTGGCGATTTAAGCAGCAGAGGCAAGATAGGGAGGGGGGAAAAAGGCATTTTCTTCCAGTGTTAATTGTTGCTTCTATATTTTTATGGCTTCTGAAGTCAGGCAGACACTGTTGCTTGGTCCCAGCTGGACACTAATTCCTTCCTGCTGGGAATGCCTCGTGGCAGCTTTCAAAGTGCTCTGAAGCTGAATTTGTAATTGTAACTCAGAGCATACCAATTCCCTTTCCTTTCTGCAGTGAAATTTAGGTTCTGTTACAGACATGAAGATGTCCCAATGAACTAGCAGCATTAAAACACCAGAACCTGCCAGGCACCAGAAAACAGCATTACACAGGATGGTAGCTGGGGTTTGGGTAGATATGTTACAATAAAAGAAGTGCAAATAATAGAGCTTCAAATAGCTGAAACTCTCATTTCTTCATCTCATTGGTCTTATAGCAACAACCATGAGGGCTTTCTTGTCCTTGGGGTTATTAAGTCAAAGTTAAGAATGATTTCAAAATATTTCTCCTTTATTTTTAACTGTGGCTTGCTGCATTTTTGAAGCATCCTATTCCTCTACTACTTGTTCTTGCTTAGCCATGTAGCCTTAGATTATTCAGGAGTGGTCATCTGTAGCCTCTCAGACAGTGGTGTCTTTGGCATCCTGTGAGAGTCTGTCTGTCATGCAGCTTACCTATCAAAAATAAAACAGGATGATTTGTCTCTTATTAAATTCAGGGTCAACTAAAAAATACAGAATAATAGGTCTAGGCTATAGGTCTACCCAGGACTCAGGAGTGTATTGTCCAAGTTTTTAAAAGCTAAACAGAGCAGAATGAAAGTGCTACTCTATCTCTCTGCTCCATTACTGCACACCCTCTCCTAGTACTTCATTTCACATTGGTACTTCCTCTTCTTTTCAAAGCCTTTTGAGCAATGGAGCAGTTAGTAATACTGAAAGTATCCTGTTTGGAATCCAAACCGGATTGGACAGGAACAATTCAAAGCTGGCATTTCAGGCTATATGCAGACACAAGCAGCTCTTTTAAGCAGTGATACTTAGGCTGCTTTCTCACAGTTCCCTTTTCAATTGTTACACCTAGAAGTGTGCTTAAAAATGGAAAGTCTCTGGTGAGCAACTGAGACATCTGATTGTGTGTGTCACGTCCCATTGCCCATCCCCCACACCTCCACACCCAAAAAGAACACGTCTGCTCCTTTCGGGAATTGAAATTTTATGTTTTATGATAATTGCAACCATTTTCTGGCCTGCTCAGTCTAAGAAGTGCTTTCATATTGATTTCAAAGGAGCCATGATTTAGGCTTCTTTTATACTAGAATGGATGATGTGTGCTTCCACTTCAAACTGATGACATTTGTGACTTCTGAAGCTCATATTCAATATTAAGGATTTTATTATCTGGTCAGTGCTGCATTAAAATAACTGAGGAAGCTAAACTGTGCAGCAGAATTCTTGTCAGGCAGATTCAGCTTATATTTCTCTTCCCAGTGCACAGAGCACGGTCCACTAAGCTTTTGAATATCAAAGCATGAGACACTGGTGTCTGTCATTTAAAAGCAGCTGTTCCCAGAGGAGAGCTAGGGGGTGGTGGACAGTAGTGCTGGGATCAGATGTTCTGTCATATTAATGGGTTGATTTTGCAGCATGGTGCAGTGTAACAGCCTGCAGAGATGCTCCAGTTCATAGTCCCTGGAGAGTATTTGGAGGAGAAAAGTTTGAAGGGGAAGCAGAGTGTAAACAAGCCCCATTGGATGTAAGCATAAAAGTCAAACAAAGTGGACAAGGCTTTATAGTTACAGACTATGCAAACTGTACACTGAATAATGCAAGATGTAGCATTATTCTTAGCCTGTCACTGAGAAAGTCTGTTGCACTGCAGTCATCTCCAAGCAAAATCTATCTCATTAATTTCAACTGGAGCCTTTACAGAGCAAGCTCATCTGCCGATGGATTTTTAACTCTCAAAAGCCTGACAAAAGCCAAAATTACCAAAGACCACAGTGCCCACCCCACCCTCATATGCCCCTCCTGCCCCCCTTCTTTAATGCTTACAATGACAGTGAAATTACATTCCATTCCAGGCAGGGATCCCTTTGAAAATATATATCCTCCTCCAAATGGCTTTGCTTTTCCTAAATGAGCTAGAGACACTGTCTCATGATCTGCAGTAATTATCTTGACAGGTCAATTATTAAAAAAGAAATTAAAAAATTAAATTTAAAACATGATATAAGAGCTTGGCTGCTGGTTTTCCTTTTGCTGCTGTTTCTCTGCAGAATGCTTTTGGCACCAACTGACATGGGAAATGCATTGCACCAGAGAGGGAAGCTGTCTTCCCCTGTTTTGATGCCAGATTAAAGATAACCTCTAGGCAGACATTTCTCTCTACATTTGTGGGTATTCAGAGCAGGAACAGCACCCATTGGCACATGGCTGATTAGAGTTCCTGGACTATTAATCTGAATACTCATATCATTTACTTTATTGGCCTGCCAGAGAGAACTGCCTGTTTAGGAAAAGAAACTTGGCATGGTGAGAGAATGGATGGAGATAACCATTCTTGCTATTGAAAGGGCTTAAAGGAAGATGTGAATTTCCCCCTAACTGATATCTGAACAGTTTAATAATACTCACATATTAAACCTTACAAGGGTTTTTTTTTTAAAGAATCCCTTTGAGCCTGTATGTTGGTAATATGTGAGTAGTATGTACCTACAAGATTCACACTAGCAAGTAAATTCTTTGAGGCAAGCAGTGCATCTATTACTTCATTTTTCTTGCAAAATTGACATTAACATGCATTATTGCAAGATAAATACTTCAGCACATCATATAAACAGCTATTGAAAAAGGTACCAACTGGAGCCCTTAAGCTTCTACACCAGTGAAGGAATGCAGCATAAGGAAGAAACTGGGTCCTCAAGGTGCCTTTCAAGGCTGATTGAGACACTAACTTGACAAAGAATCTCCTCAAATCTTGTTTTCTGCCCTGCTCTGCTCCTCTCCTGGGTCCTGGGATAATTTGTAATTCAAGCTTGGAAGGAATCCTATGCTATTTCCTTCAGACTTATTCCTTCCACATGTGAAATCTGGTAATTTAAACACCTCATCTCCTTTCATAACTGAGGCAAAAAAAAAAAAAAAGCCCATGATCACTGATTGAATCCATATTTCCACAAAGTTCCAGTTATTTTGTTTGATGCTTAAGAAATAAAATTAAATGAAGGTAGTTAAAGGTATAAGTGCCCCTTTTAAAGAAATACAGATGGTTGTGGCAAATGAATCAGTACTAATCTGGACTTGCAAATAAATCCCTAAAAAGCTGCTGGCCCTATTCCTGGGGTGTGATATCAAGCAATGAATTTGAAACCAGAGACAGGTTTAGTAGTAAGTGCTGGTTCAGCTTCATAGGATGGGAAGCAGCTCAGAATGAGTGATGATGTATTTTGGCTTAAAGCTTTAAGAAGAGTATGGGATAAAGATTGAAATAAGCTCCATTACCTAATTACTTGGAGCTCAGTGGGAATTGAGGATGCTTAGTATCTTGGAGCAATATTTTTCAAACTTTTAAGAGTTAGCTCTTCCTCACAAAACCCAATCATGGATCTCCTGTGCTGCCTCATGGTTAAGGACGTAACCATAATCCAGATCTTCATAGTGCTCTTACTTAACCATACTCCTTAACCATTCTTACATGCAAGGACTACGGAGGAGCCAGTGGAATTGCTGGGTACCACAGTTCCAATGTGAACTGGCTTGCTTTGAAATGACAACAGCAGATCATGCATCTCAGAGCTGATATTTCAGGCTCTCTGCAAACTCCAGCAGAAAATTAATATTAATTGCATTTGAGTTGTGTTTCCACAGTTGTTTGGTTGGTGTATTTCTCTTTTCACAAACACTAAAAAGCTACAGAAAAAAAAGAAGAATGCTGAAACTAAAAAACAAGAAGGCGGCCTGAGCATTCTTTACATCTTCCTTGAAAAATGGCAGCTGCATGGCAAACTGGTTGTAAACTGAAGAACTTCCTTTTGAACTGCTTCCACTTCATACACAGAAACTTGTATCCCATTTGAAGGATGAATTCTTTGTTGCAAGTGGTGTCACTAAAGTGCAGGAAACTGAGGAGAGCAACAGAAGTTTTCCCATGAAGTTCAAATCTGTGTTTCCTAGCCTCCTACCCAGATTTTTTAAAGCAGTATCATTGTTGACCAGGGACTTTTTAAAACCAGAGGGGACCCTGGCTCATTCTGTACAGATTGTTGAAACAATGAAAATACCATAATTGCAGCCACATTGTAAAAGACAAATGGGTAACACTGGGGAGCTTCATTTTAGCCCTCTTCCTCCACATGGCATGTTTTCTGCAGCAATTCCCAACTGAGCCATGAGAGGAAGAACAAGATGTTTTTCCTGCATCAGCAAAGCCATTTTACATGTGCAAACTCCCAGGTTTAAAACAATCCATTTTTTAACTGTTGGCATTTGAGGTGGAAGGCACGTATTCCACCTGCCACCAGCTTTTCCCTTCCTTTCACACACTTGTAACTGTACTTTGGCTTACTTGTTCTAGCAGGGAATACAACAGCAGAAGGAGTAAGTACAGTTCTGCTTCGTAAAGCACTTCTAAATTATTTCTGCCTAATCCCAAACCAACTGCCAAACCCAGCTCTCCAGACACATTTAGTCAATGTGCAATGAGTGGTGTGGGATTAGCCTGTATTGTGTGGTAAAGCTCAATGCCTGCTCTGAGAGAGGTGGAAGGACTGGGTGCTCCTGTATAGTAAGATAAGGAACCATGCAGTGCTTGGGGAAGCTGCTCACTGCCCGCTTCTTTCATAACCCTCTCCAGTAGAACAAGAAAACAAAAATGGCACATTTGTATGTTGGCACAACCCTGCTTTCTCAAGTCCCAAGGTAGCCCAGAGAGGGTTTCCATGGCACTGAGGCCTCGGTATTACACTAAAGAGATGCTGATTTTTTTCCCTGAATGACACTATACTGGGTGTGTATGTAGCCCAAGATTTGCAGGCATATGAGTACTGGAGGTATTCCGTATTCATAAGGATTCCCAGATCTTCCCTAAAATGCAAAGGGTCCTTTACTAAACACTAACAAGACCACATTGCATTATGTGTTATTTTTCATTAGACAGCGACCTGGCTGTTCAGCAGAGTGCTGCTGGGTCACCAGGGATGCCAGGGTCCCTCTGCAGATCCTAGCCTTAGCTCCTCTCTAAGGATCACCTCTGTAAAATAGAGGGGATTTTTCCCTGTTTGCCAGAGCTGCAGGGAAGATAAGTTTCTTGTGCCTGCAGAAGACCATTATTGATAAGCCTGCTAGGATTTATGTGGTGTCCCCTTATCTAAGGCTCTTACAAAGACAGACGGGACAAGAGTTTCCACGTACTCCATTCACATAGAGAAGATATCCAGAAAACCTTGCAGGAGGCAAAACCTTATTCCACTAAACTAAACTGAAGGAAAGAAATTTATGAGCAGGAATATGGATACAGCTGGCGCATTATTTACCATTTTAAAAACCCAGTCTGCCTGCCTGTCTTACCTCTCTGAGATATTACTGCATTTTCAAATGGATGAAGACTATGCTGTAGAATCAGAAATCTCATCTCTACTTAGACCAGTCTTTCTAATGAGCTGTTTAACTAGTACAGAGTTCAGTCTACCTGATGTATAATAAAATTGAAAGCCTATTTAAGTTTTCATTAATTAAGACAGAAGAATAGAGACAGGAAATGGCCATGCCTGAGAAGGTATCAAATCACAATTCACTTCAATGAAGCTTCAACTGTATCACTGGTGTGTAGCTGTACACATTTCATCTTTTACCTGAAAAAAGAAGAAAACACATTCTAATAATAAAGAAATAAAACACCCCTTGTATTAATGCCTGACCACCCTGACCTTTCTGCAACGCATTATTGACAATTCCTTTAACATTTATTTAAACTTAATTTCCCAGAACAGAACATGACAGAAAGTGAAAAACATTCATTTCAATTGTAAAAGCTTTCACTGTAATGCATCTCTGAATTAATTGGGCACAGTCTTCATATCAAGTGAAATAAATGGGCTGATAATTGATTAGGACCTCAAGGAACAATGAGATCTGATTGGTTAGGAAAAGAGAAGTGACCTATAAAAGGTCAGGATTTTTTGAAATTGCTTTTTTAATAAAGCACGTTGATGAAGAAATTATCTGCAAGGCTTAGATGAATTATTCTGATTTGATATATAACTTCTGTCAGAGTGAAAATGGGATGTGATATAACTTAATTCTTGGAAAACTTGAAATCCCCTTTGAAGGAGATGAGTCCTTCTCTCAGTCCCAGTATTAGGCTTTGAAATGTTGATAGCCCAGCATGGCGTTCTTTAGCTTACCTTTCCATCTTTTTTCAAGAAAAGTCTTCCAGGTCTCCCCTTGTGCTGAAGAAATGAAAGGATCCAAAATGGATTTTGCTTGATTTTCTGCCTTGCTTATTATGGACAACGTGTTTCCCTTCTAAGATGTCTTTCCCCAACCCACAGCTGAGTCTTTAGTTGAGAAGCTGGGATGAGCAGATGGAATGTTGATGCTTTTGGTGAGGCTGATGGTCTCACCTTCATCCATGGCCAGGTCACTTTTCAAGCAACACCCTTTTCTCTTAGCTGGAATGTTCAGCCTGTCCTCAATCCTTGTCCTTCTCTCAGCTTCCCTTTTGGACTGTTGTGCTTTCTCTCCACACTCTTGTGCTGACACAGCACCACAGCAATTTTGTGAATATGGGAGTATTACAAGTGTGTCACCAGAGGAAGGTGTTTCCTTTTCTTGTGCTGCTGGCTCAAATGTCTATCCCAAGATGACAGATTATTGGTTCATCTTGACCTTCCTGCAAGATTCTGCCTCCCCACAAACAAAAAAAGAGTACTCACCAGGCCTTGTGCTGCGCTGGTTAAATCAATTAGAGCACACCGCTCCAAGGCATCTCTTCCTTGGGCTGAATCCCAACTAATCAGTGCAGCAATAATAAAATGCTGATCCCTGTGTGATGGACAGCCTCCCTCTCACCCATGAAGGGGCTGCTGGAAACACTGTGTTTCTGGGAAGCCTTCCAGTGCTGATGGCCACATACCCACAGCAAATGCTTTTTTGGCTGCTGTTTGTGTTGTAATGATGCGCATTGCACTCTTGCTGTAAGCACTTAGCACTCAGGTTTATCAAGAGGAGGTGCAACAAGCCTTACACTTGATGAGCACACAGCTCGGTCTGCTTCCTGAAAATACATAGTTTTTGCAGGAGACTTAATTACGTTGTTGTTATTGTCATCCTTGCCCCAGCAGAAGATGATCTCATTGCCTGCACCAGGTTTACCCTTGCCTTTTCTCAGACATTCCTGCCTGCACCTCTGGTTTGCCTATTTGTGAAACATCTTAAGAATTGCTGTGAATTACAGCTCAAACTGTTAAGGAAAACCCAAGTGACTGCCAGGAGTTAGTTCCCAAGAAGAGCAGGAGTACTGCTGGGAGAATCCCAGAGAGAATCCCTGGGAGAATGACAGAGTGGACAGCTGGGAACCTCTTGACACCTTTCCCAGAGTAAGGCATTTCCACAGACCCTCTTGTCTGTGGGATGACAAAAGTATGTAATTGGCAGAAAAGGTGAAAAAAATTAAATAGAAATGAACAACATTTGGACTTTCTGTCCTGTGGAAAACTTCAGCATGTCAGGAGATTTCTTATTACTGCTTAGGACAGAATGCTGATATGTCAACTATTGTTTTTTAAGAGAACAGAAATCATGCAGGAAACAAAATTTAAATGTTGGAACATTGCATTTTAATTTTTGAAATTAAAAACATGGGCTTTTACTACTGTGTGTTTCATAGCCAGTCTTTTCTTTTTGAAATAGCTTTCATTTTGTAGCAGCTGCTTTTCTTTTTCCCTTGCCTTTCATTCCCTTTTCCTTTTTGCCTTCCCCTTTCCCCTTTTTCAACGTCCCCTTTCTCCTCTCCTCTCCTCTCCTCTCCTCTCCTCTCCTCTCCTCTCCTCTCCTCTCCTCTCCTCTCCTCTCCCTCATTTTTCTCTCTGCAGATTTGTAACCACAAGACTCTTCTGTATGAAACATGCCCCTTTTTGTTCTAGAGTGACCCCAAGCACCATGCTGAGGAGCTGGTTAAAAGCTTCCCCTAGCCCTTGGTTTTTCTTTTAAAGTCTCCTAGTCAAGTGTTAACTGAGCTTAGTCCTAGTTTTAAGATCTAAGATCTCATCTTGCAATGATTTGACTCTAGGCATGAAACAAGTGTACTGATGTGTTAGCCACGCTTAGAGCTCCACTCATACATCACAGGCTGAGAGTCTGTCCTGTTCCTTTCAACAGCACCTTAGAACTGCTGCTACACCAGAGCAATGTAATAAGATTCTGTCTTAGCAGGAGTGTGGAAAAGGAGTTCAATTTGCTGCACAGATGGATGCATGCACTTCTTTCAGGAGAAAAAAAGGGTTAAAATGCAATATCAAAAGGGTAACTGGATTGTGCTTTTGTTATTCTAACACAGAAACAACTCTGAGCTTCATGTCTTACTGTCTAATGCTACACTGTGTAAATACAAGGGTTTGTTCCTGTGCAAACGGGGGGCAAATTCTTTAGTATAGTAATGTTGGCCTTCATTTTGCATTTTGCAGGTAGAAGAATACCTATGAAAAGTATACCATGGAGAAACAAAATCCTCCCTGATTACATAACAGTTTAGGAAGCAGAAGCATTAGAACATTTGTGCTTTTGGACTTTGGGGTGAAGTTGGTCCAAAATTGCACTATTTTTTTCAATATGAAGGTGTAGTCCAGCTCCCTGTCCTAAGGCATTTGCCCCTAAACCTATGTTGTTCTTTGAAAATATTTTATCTAATGTTTTTAGAAAACTTTGGTGATTTGATAGCCTCCCTAGAAGACATATTTATGGTACACTGCTGTTAGAATTTTTAATGATTAACCTGATGTTTGCAGTAATTTCAGTCTATTACAACTCATCTTGTCCACCACTGGTGGAAAAGCAAACTCACTGCTTCCTCTGAAGTTGCTCTTTCTGCATTTCAGGACTCAGCACAGCTCCCCTCCTTTTATCATCACTACACCAAACAACAATAGTTTATGCAGTCCTTATGCTGTCTTTTCTTGTCAATCTCCTTTTGTCTGCCAGCTCTGTCTGGGTGTCTTTTGCCTAGTTATTGCTCCAGGGGAGCCCTTAATAATAGGTTGAAAGCATTATTACATAAGATGCACATATTATGCTGTTGCTTGTACAGGAAGATATGTGCCCTTTTTCCTTTTCCTTTTTCTTCCCCATAAGGAATGGTATGGTGCTGTCAGCTCGTGTTCAGTTTGTGATCTTTTTCACAGAACTGCTGCCCAGCCTTGTTCTGTACAAACACAGTAGATTGTTTCTGGTTGATCTCTACCTCATTTGTAGCTTTGGTGTGTGTCTTTACTAATCTATCATCTAGGCCCAGTGAGAACATTAAATCATCCCTGTGGAACCTCACTAGGCCCATCTTTTTGCTTTGACAGTGAATGATTTTCCAACCAAGTCTGCACTGCCTGACCCTTTGAGTACTTTTGTCTGGCCCACATTTCCTCATTTGCTTTTTCAAAGTAAAATGTCAGTGTCAAAAACCTTACTGAAGTCAAGATACATGACACTTTTTCTTTTTCCCCTACAGCTATTCCCCTGTTACAGAAAGAAGTTATGCTGGTTTGACATGGTGTCTTTGTAACAAATCCATGTTGGCTATTACTCATTTTTTTGTTTTCTTCAAGTTATACGAGTAATTTTTTTATTTTTTCCAACATTTTTCTTGGAATTGAATTTTAGCTCTATTATTTCTTCTCAAGTATATTTTTTTTCCTTCAGATACAGGCGTTCTTGCCCTTTTGGAGTTTTCTGACGCATCACCTTTCTTTTTGGGGATCTTAGTGCTCAGAGACATCTTCGGCCAATTCTTGAAATACACTGGGGTTTTCATTAAGCCCATCTGATCTGAAAATATGTGAATTATCCCACTACTCTGTACAGCAGCCTCAGCATGCGTTCAGGACAGTGTCGTGCTAAGTGCTGGACACAAGTAATAAAGCCAGTCCTTTCACTGAAGACCTGATTAGCTGCACATACGAATACGTGAGACTAAGCAGAAGCCCCTGGCCAGGCAGAGAGGCAGCTTAAACAATGAAACATTCTTCATTAGCTTGAAAGATAAAAGTGTCTTCTTGTGCATGGTCTGGCTGTTCTGCAGGCATTTCAGCAGGGGTGGGGGTTTTAAAGCAGGAGTCAGAAGAGGACAGTGTTTTAGCAAGCCTGCCCTTTTTACACAAATCTGCCAAAGCAATGGAAGAGGCAGGGATAAAAACTAGACAAAAGAATGAGCATTAGGAACAAATTGTGATGAAGAGATCACCTGGACTGCTAGGCTGGCCACTGTGCACAGAGCTGGGAGCACAAGTCATGGGCTGAGGCAAAATTGTTAAAACAAGTAGGGGATAGGCCTCCTGCCACTTGCTGTCTGCCAGCAGCTGGGGTCCACTGGTGTGTTTGGTGGTGTGTCACTGGCAGGTGTTTTCACTCAGCACGTCTGCCCTGGAGCCCACTCAGAACACCTCCCATCCTGGTGCTACAGCTCTGGGGAAGCAGAGCCGTGCAGCTGAGCTGTGGTTTAAGTGAAACCTTATTTTGCCTTCTGTTTTCTCCCTCGTTTGGCACAGGGTTAAGCTTAAAGGACAGCTTTGCATGAAGGCACTAATGGGGTTCAGTGTGGACCAGGCACATTTGGCCTCTGATCTGTTCAGTGCTCAGCTGCAACTGCAGTCAGCTCATCAACCCAGGGGCCAGGTGGAGGTTTGACACTG
Organism: Geospiza fortis; assembly: GCF_000277835.1. Taxonomy (NCBI): domain Eukaryota; kingdom Metazoa; phylum Chordata; class Aves; order Passeriformes; family Thraupidae; genus Geospiza; species Geospiza fortis. Next base: position 23,164,604 of record NW_005054298.1, on the reverse strand, counting down.
AGAGCATGGCTGTAATTTTCTGCCTAGAATGCCTGACGTTATGGCACTGGGGCAGGGGAATGGGATGCACATCCTGGTGAGACAGCTGACCAGAACAGGGAAGAAAGAGGAGGCTGTGAGGAGTCATAGGCCAAAGGTGTTTTTCACTCAAAAGTTTTGGAGAGCTCTAGGTCCTGGGCAGGGTCTAAAACACTCAACAGTTCAGAGGTATCGTTCCTGGCTGCTGGAATAGCTGAATTCAACTTGGCCCAAGGTGGCTACAGACTAATTACCCCAGCCTTTTTTCTTCTGACACATCTGAGTCTGTTCTTGAAAATGACTATTTTATTAGTTGATTAATAAGTTGTGAGCCATAGGGGGTAATTAGTCTGCTAATCACCAGGTTCCACAACCTCACCAGCCGCTCAGATTGCTCTCCGTGGCAGCTCTTTTACCTCCATAATGCTAAACTGGCATTCAGGAACACTGTTAATGCTGTGATGCTCCAGTTGAGCTCAGCCTTGCCAAATAGCAATAAGCTACACATATACTCTTTCACACATGGGGCTCTTTGCTGTAGAGATTGTTTCTGCATTGGCCAGCTTCATTAATTCAGTCATTGCCTCTCGCCATCTAATGAGAGAGAAAAGTGCACTGGCTGAAGATTTCATCCTACTACCCAGAAGGTTTAAATAAACAACATAAAAATAAAGACCAAAGCCCTCTAGCCTCTATGTGTTGTGCATAACCCCAGCTGAGCTGGTTGGCTGTGCTTGCCAGACTGCTGCTGAACACTGCTGCAGGTGTTCTCTGTCACCACGACACATGTTTGAACCAGGTGCCCTGTGAAATCCGAAAAAGTGCACTTCCTCTGCTTTGTCAGCACAGCTCCCCTTTGCCTGCAAGGCTTTCAAAAGCATGAGGGAAATGACTCATCCAGCAGAATGTGGGAATTATCCTGTTTAGCTGCTCTGCTTTATCCTGTCAGAAACACACGATGAAAAACTCTAGTCACAAGAGACCGAGGGGGCTCCCATATAACTGACAGACACCAACTGTTTGAGAGCACTCAGATCCTGTTATCGAGAGGAGCCTGACCCCTGTGCTGCACCTCCATTTATCATCATTTTAATCCAATTGGAAGTCTTTTCAAAAGTCTCCATGTTCTTTCATCCTTCTCCCACTTTCTCTTACCCCAAATATTCTCTTTTTTCTCTTCTTCTTTTTTTCTTTTTTTTTTTTTGTGTACTTTTAAACTCACTGCCCTCCCAAATATTTTTTGTTCTTTTAACGTAGAAAAGTATACATTTTTAGACATGATCCCAGGCCAAAATTTCTCTGTTCAAGTGGTATAAAGAGAAGATTACTTCACCAAAATCAATGGAGTCAGTCCAGATTTAGCTGTCAAACTGGGTAGAACTCATCTGGCTAAGTGACTTTTCATTTTTTTCTTTTTCATCTTCAAAGTGATCCTGAAAGGTTCCAGGTAACAACTGAAAATAGTTTATTCATACAAGCTAGGGCCCAAATTTCTCCATCCCCTGTTTGTCATTTAGGTAGTGTTACTCTGACAGGTATTTTTTATATTCAGAGTGAGAGATGGTTCTTATCCTTGAGGTCTAAGCTTTTCTTCATGAAGGCATTTAAATGCCTGAGCACTTTCGAAGTGCTCAGGGAAATTTTGTGTTTAACTTCCTATATCTGTCTAAATGTATTCTGAATCAGTGTCCAAAAGACTAAGGGAAAAAATGTTGCTTTTGCTATTCCAATTTTGCAGAAAGATGAATGATTCTAAATTATTCTGTCCCTTGAAAATAGTATCTTGCTATTGATATGCTGACAGAGTCCTGACTGTATTGTTTACCCACAGTTGGACCTTAGTCAGGATCTGGCTGTGGTGACACTAGGATGTGGTTGTGGAATTTATTTTATTTTTGAGTCTCCATTCAGCGCAGAGAAAGCCACAGGAGACTGTGGAAGTTGTGAGGGCACCATCCTCTTTTCTGCTACCTGGCTAGTAGGTAATGCTTACATGGTTGTCCTGTGTCTTGGAGCCAGCAAGAACCCTAGGATGCCTCAGAATGCAGCTCTGGGAAAGTGGGGAAGAACTGCTGACACCTGCACTCAGAGCAGCAGGTTTGAGGAATAATAGCACAAGTACCTGCTAAGCAGGTACAGATATGTCCCTGGAGTATGGAACTAAGGTACTGCCTAGTTCTATAAATAGTCTGGAGTAGTTATAATGCAGCATATAGCCTGAAGAAATTGAGAGGAGACTGTAGTTTTCAAATTGTTTTGTTTTTTTCATTAGGGGAAAAAAAAATCAGCTGATAAAATTCCTCAGAAATCAGGAACAGAAAGAGCAAGCTTAAGCTCAGAAAATTTTTACTTTGCCTCAAATCTGGCACAAGCTCGGTAAGGACTACAAGAAACATCTTGGTTTTCATGGTGTCAAACACTAGTCACACTTTGTCCTTGTATGTACTTTGATGCTAGCTAGACCCATCAGGGTTTCTCCAGTGCTTTTTCCCCAGTGTTATTGTAAAGCTGCTGACAATAAAGTCATGCTTTCTGCAAACAAAACACTAAGACCAAATTGTTTTACCATGGTTTTTTGTCAAAGTATATATTATACATTTTATCTAAATCATGACTGCTCCTGCCACCAAAAAAATAAAGAAAAAAAGAAAGTAGTCAAAGTAGATTTCTCCTAAGCATTCCTTCCTCTCCCTCACCTTTTGGTGCCAATGAAGGTGTCTGCAATCAGCATCTCTGATGCCTCAGCTCTTTGCACTTGCTGGCTCTGTGGGTGTATGGTGTGGCTTGAATTGTCAAGGCACAGGGCCCTTTTCTGTGAGTAAAGGTGCAGGAGAGCTGGGGCAAGTGCAGAGCTCCTGGGGCACAGTGCCTTCCTCTGTAAAGAAGAAATCCCTTCCCTTCCCTTCCCTTCCCTTCCCTATTTCAGGTTTCTAGTGATTGTTTATCAGCCCTGACATGAATAATAAACAGATGTGAAGTTATTCAGGTTCCGTAAAAACTTGGTTGGAAACTTTGTATAATTCTCTCAGTTAGTGTTTGGGGAAGAAGAGATGGCAAAAATACATCTGAAACACCAACATAAAGCAGGAAATTGTGTTTAGTCAGACTGCTCAACAGAGGCTCATGAGAAGAAAGGAACTTCACAACGACTCCCTCTCATGGGATTATGGGAAGCCTGAAGTCTCCTCTCTGGTTCCCCTTGTATTTCCCTGGCTGAAACAAAGCTAATATAAAGTATTTTTTAATATTCGAGATATTCAAAGATCAAAAATCAAAGTGTGACCATCCACTGTGCCTGGCAATACTGCAGGTTTTCCAAAGGCAGCTGTAGGGAGAGGTATATAATATCTATCGCTGCTAAGCCAGAGCATCCTGCACTTCTCCTTTTGCCTCTGTCTTTTACCTTCAGGTCAGGATCTACTCCTCTCTATTTACTTATTTATTTCACGATTTACACCATGCACCTACACAAGTTTTCTATCAAGAGTCAATATGTAACACAGGGGAAAAAAACAAATTTAAAATCTGTAATAAGGAACATATCCATTCAGCCCATTTTTTCAGGTGGTGAAAAACAGAGTGTATAAATCAATTGTACACCATAAATCAATTGTACACTGTCTTTAAAGCATTGCAAACACAGTTATGGATTTGAATGGTAAAAATTTCATCTTACAAGGACATTACAATTGTCACTTACATGAGGATATTCTTAGAATGTAATGAAAAGGGAGAGCTTGAAATATTTATTGTAGAGTTTAAATTATTTCCATGTGAACTCTTCTGAATTGATAAGACTGCCCTTTAAAGTAATGTTAATAGAAATGTATAATTTAGAAGTCCTAAACCCACAAAATGCATGAAAAGTTTTTGGTGTCATTTGAAACTTTAGATTCATCTGAATCTGAAATGTGGTTGGGTAAAACTGAAGTCTTGCTCTCATGATTTGGTCATTGTTTGCATTTGCTGACTTTTCTGGCAAAAATGTCTTGCATTGCTTGAGAGTCTCACTCAAACATTGAAATATCCAGGGAAGAGGATTGCCTCCAATTCCTTTCACTGTGTGACAAGAAAAATATTCTTGATAGTTCATTGTCACTTTAGCACCTGTGCAAATCTACTTCATAAACTGGAGGCAGTACAGCTCCCTGTACTATACTGAGGGCTGTAGAGCTTTTCTTGCTTTCTTGGAGGCTAAAGAGATCTAAAGGAATCCAGCATGACTCTGATCCCAGGCTCAGTTTATAGTGCTGGTGGTTGTGAGGAGATCCATACAATAGCTGCCCTATCCAGAATCTGAACAGGTCTCTTCATCAAAAATAAACCTGGAGCCCCAGAAACACTAACACTTCTACAGCTTCCCTTCCTAAGCTTTTAGAAGTCTGCCATGGAGTCAGAAAGGAATCATTCTTAATAAAGAATTCCTTTAACAATTCTTCTTTTTTTCCTATTCACAAATAGTTGTGAAATTCTTACATTGATTCATTATTTGAAATTGTTTTCCAGTGAGTTTATGAATAAATACTAAGGTTTCAGATTCTGTCAGTTGGAAATATTAGAATTAACTCTGCCTTCACACTGTGAAGCACATTACAAAGTTGAATTGCATAACTTGAGCTATACAAATAATCACGTATCTAATAACATGCAAATGATGCAGTACAGACCTTTTTTGGGGTAGTCTGTGTTAGTTCTGTAAATCACCTGATCAAGCCTGGGAAATAAAATCACAATGGATAACCAGTTATGATTTGGATTTTAGCTGGGAGGTAGGAGTTTCATAATACTAACACATACTAAAAGCATAGGTGTAGCTGCCAAATATGTTCTTGTAAGAACAGTGGAGGATACTTCTGGGACTTCCTGTGTACCCTGGTGTTTCTGTTTTATTTTTTCTTTTTTAATCTAAAGCATTAGAACTGTGCATACTGATATTTTAATGGTGATGTTTTAAGGGAGAGGGAACATATTCTCAAGCCACCTCTACCTTTAACTGCATTTTTCAGCATGGAATTCATTAGACTTTGTGTACACTGGGAGTGATAAAAGGGTTTTATTTTGTGGGGTTTTTCTCATGATTGTAACTCAGAAGAATTTCAGAATGTATTTTCTGGTCTATTTAAGAAGGGCATACTTTACCTTCAGTGCTCAGGGAGTGTGTAACTTTCATGACATCTCATAAGTAGACCCCAGGAGAGTTGTAGAAGATTTGGTTTTGTTTCTTATATCAGTGTGAAAACAAATGTACCTGAGAATTTATTAAAGTTTAAAAGTCACCTGGATAAACTGGAGAGTTTATTGCAATAAACTATATTTATTTGCTCATGGTAACCATCTTAGCAGCTAACCAGTGTTTGCAATCTTTTAAGCTGAGCTATCACAGTCCCAGTTTTCTCTCTAGCTATCAGGCAGGTATTTGAGCTGGAATTTTTCCCATGGTTGATGTAGACTGACAGCCAATCTCACAAAAACCGTGGGATAAGAACTTCAATAGACCATAACTGAGTTTGCCAGAGATGCTGAGTATCAAGAGTGCAGTGTTAGTTTCAGGGAAATTTGCACCTGCTTACACCAGATTTGCACTTCTCTCCAGCAAAGAGGCTCTGCATGTGGCTAAGCTTCCAGCCGCAGGGCTCCGTGGGATGTGGCTGTTCTGCCTGCTGGGAAGGCGCTCAGGGTAGGGCCCAATGAGCTGACCAAAACATGAACCAGACATCCCAGCTGTCTTGTAAAGGCCCTGGTAACTCATGTTAAGGTAAACAACTTACTTGAAATCAGGCATTTGCTGTAACATATGTTCCTACAGATTTGCCTACAGGCTGAAGTAGTGACAATACAGCGTCAGGTCCAGGGACTCCGTGCAGGGCAAGTCCCTGTGCTTCCAGCCTAACCAACTGCTCCTCTTCTCGTTGTCTGGTTCACTGCTGCTGAATCATCAATGTAGCTGATAAAACAAAAATGGGGAGCTCATTTATCATTTTTTAGATATGTCTAGACATTCACTTCCCTGCCTGAAGTAAGCCAATGGACCAGAAGAGTTCTGCACACATCCTCTTAACACATCTACTTGTAGGGGATATTTCAGCCTGTAATATTGTTGTTGCAAACTCTCTCCACTACAGACTATCTTAAGAGCCTTGAAGTTTTCTCACAGGCCTCTGCATGCACACAGCCCAGGTTTGTGTAGCAGGTAACGTGGCCTCCTGTGGTCAGCATTATGCAAGCGACATCACTGTCACTGCTACTACTGTTTACCCATGACTACTATTAAAGAGCTCTTCACTGGAGCATGCCATTATCTTCACTACTTGCTTCTTTTTGTTTTATCCAACCTGTTCATTTTGTATAATAAGGGACAGAAACACAGGAATTCCTTCTAAGAGGGTCCTTCTAATACCAAGCCGACAAACAGGAAACTCTTCATTCCAGAGACAGCTTTCACATAACCCACCTGGGAGCAGTGTCAGACCTAAGCCACTGAGCAGGTGACTCCTTTCCATGCTATCTCCCATCAGTCTCTCTGAAGGATTCCCTGTTATCCAGCTGAGATGATCTATCTTGTGCAACGTGCTTATTGCAGTAAGTCTTGAAGAGGAATGAAATTATGTGGTAGCAGAGCTGTGGTAGGGCATTCCTTTGGCTGATATGTGCTTTGTGGTACTTTAGACCTGTTCTGGACTACATAAGGCATAAAATTCAGGCAAGAACTGCCCTCTAGAGGTTTGAGGATCTGTTGATGTTTGCACCTGTGAATTCTTGCAGGTGTGGGATGCATTGCTTGCAAAGATGTAAGTCCACTACTTGGCTTCTTGACTGACCAGAATATTTATATTTCCTTCAAGTCTCACTCTGTTGAAGAGAAGCCCACGCAGTAGGTCATCCTCTTGATCAAGAAACCTGCTTGAGAATAAAGTGGTGGCTGTAAGGCACCTAAAGAAGCTTTTCCTTCTGTCTGTGGGCAGAAGTGGCAATTCTGAGGTAAAAATACACATGTGCTAGCACCTGAACAGGCCAAGGGAGTCTCCCAGGCTTAATGTAGAGGCTGGCCTCTGGCCTTCTATACATATTGCCATTGCCTCTCTTTGCAAAGTGAGGCAATTTTGTAGAGTTTTCCCAGGATTGTCATGGCATCCATCCATCCCTCCTTCATTGCAAAGGAGTGGGCACCTGGCAGATGGAGGCTCCATGGCTATCACAGAGAAAAGCAGAGCCTCTCCCATGACTGTTCTCATGTGCCACATCTCAGAAACAGGTAAGTCTCTCTTGCTGCTGTCTTCCTCCAGAACTGCAAGACTGTCTTAGGTCAGATGCAGTGACGTTTTGTCTGTCTCTGCTATCTCCTTGAGCAGGAATTGTTGTATCCATCCTTTGCTCTCCCCTGCTCTCTTTACTGAAAATAAAGGAGTCTTTGTTCCTAAGTCCCACAGTCAACCCAAAAGGACCAGAACAGGCTCTTTTGGCCCAGCCACTTCTCTGTGTCAACATGCTGATTTTTTGTAGGTGTGTGCCTGTCACAAGAGATCACAGGGTAATGCCTCCTGCTTAGCTATGAAATACTCTGAAAAACACCAATATTTGTGTCCCTGTTGTATTTTTTTCTGACCAACTCTGAACCACAAGATGCATAAAAGTCAGGAGAGGAGTCTCATTCGTGAGAGCTTTCATGTTCCCTTAGCACCTCCTATGTGCCTCTCTTTTCACCTTTGGACAGAAATGGAGTGCTTCAGATCAAGGCTGAAAGTATGGAATGCTGTTTTCCTGTCTGTGAAAGAGAGTTGTTTTTCTGTAGTTTTTTTTTTTTTGGGGGGGGGGGTTTGTTGTTTGTTTGGGGTTTTTTTGGTTTTTTGTTTGTTTGTTTGTTTGTTTTGGGGAGGTTGGGGTTTTTTTGGGGTTTTTTTGTGTTCTGGTTGTTGTTGGGGTTTTGTTGTTGTTGTTTGTTTGTTTTTAAACCAGCATAACCAAACTTATGAGATACCTACAGAGGTTTGGCTTAAGGAGTCCAGAGTAAAAGCTGTGGTGTATGAAGGTGCGTGCTAATGGTAGGTTCTGTCCAGTCTCTCAGGTTAGGGTGAGAAGTGAGAAGTGCCAGTTGGTGTTATGAAGTCTAAGTAACAGCACACAAAGGTTTTCTTATCTAATTGTCTTACATGTGTAGCATGTAAGAGATGGAGCAAAGGGAATTCATGGGTTTACCTGGTAGGAGCATGGTGCTCTAATAGAGTTCCATAAAATGAACAGCTGAACAGCCTTATTGGGATATGATTTATCTCCTCTCTCCCATGTGCAGACAACAGAATGAAACTTCAGCTTTCAAAAGGAAGATGGTCTCTAAGGACAGTGTTTTGCACAAGATAAGGCAAGCTCCCCCTGCCTGATCAGAGACACCAGCCTCTCTGAGAAGGTGGTAAACCACACAGCTGCAGCAAAGCGTAGGAGCCCCATTTTCCCACCAGCCTCCTTTTGGGAGGTGTTGCTGGTAGCTTTTCTTGTGGCAAATGAGAGTGCAAGGTACTGTGTTGTGGTTCCTGGGCTGTTTCTCTGCTCCCTAGCTGCCACAGCCTCTTAGGGCTTTTTTGTGCATTGCTCTGTCTGAAGCAATGTCATGTTATGAGACACACACTTTATATCTGCTGATGTCAGCATGAAAAGAAGGAAATCTTCTTTTCACTTAAAGTGTTGTAAATCAGCCCAGTAAGCCAGACTATACATTATGCTTTTGTTACCAAGAGTTAAATTACAAGGAGAAGTGAATGGTGTAGAATAATTCCCAATGTCACTAAATTCTCCACTTCTCAGCAAAATAGTCTCTCACACAAACAGGTTTACTCTGCTCATGCCATTGCTGGGGAGGAGGCGCGCTCTAGTGGCTTTTTGTCTGAAAAATTGCTGCTGGGTGGTGGCAGGGCAGCTCAAAATAGATTCATCTAAATGTGGAGAGGTTGATTGTGAGAAGAAGTTGTATTCAGATAAGTCATGTTATTCTAGTCCAAGATTATATTTTGTGAACTAATATATTCACACAAGTACTAGGGGGTTGTTTTGTATTTATTGAAGGCATTATTAGTTAAACTGTGAGCTCGTGTTTATCATGGTTGCAGCCTTATTCCAACAAGGACAACATGGTAACAAACATTTCAATTTTAAAAATAAGTGTTTATTTCGGTTCCAAATTGCATTTTGTGATAAACACCTCTAGGGCAGTGCTTGCTTCAGCTGAGTTTGGTGGCTGAAGACTGCAGAGTGAATGTCCACTGCTGGTGATCCCTAAAACTAAGCTTCAAAACAGACAAAAGGAGGTCCACATCTACATATCTCAGGTGGTCATTTGTATGTGCAACATATATGCACAAATGTGTACAGCTAGGTATAACTAATCTTTCATGCCAGATTTACAAATACCTATAGCTACTGTTGTCAAAAAGAATATTAAATAAGAATCTGATCATCTGTGACTGTCCCAGGAGAATGTCAGCTAAGAAAGGGGGATCCTTCATAAGTCATTCTCTCAGGCAGGAAGGGCACCCAGAAAAAGGGTTTTGTTTTTAGCATTCCTACCCCTCCTCACACCTTTCATCCCCCTGCAGAACCAGGCTGTGCTCAGACAAGGATGTGTCAGCAGGGAAAGGGGGGGCAGAGACAGGGTGGCATGCATGTCACATCTTTTCAATCTCCTAAGCTTGAGCCTAGAAGGTGTCTGAAAATTCAGGAGACCTTTCTCTGATATGGGTCCTTTGAGAAGGATGACAACAAAGAGAGACTGAGGGGAAAGTTTAACTGGAAACAAAAGCAGGTATGGAAGCTTCAAGGCTCTGAGCTTTTTCCTTGTCCCTTAGAAGTCCTGTGGCAACTGCTAGCTTTAGGCAGTTAGCCTTACAAGCCTGCTGTGCCAGGACAGTTCAGTTAAGGGATGGTTTTGGCACAATGTCCTGCTGCAGGATGATGGTATGAAGGGTATGAGCTGGCTTGTGTTTGCTAGCAAAGATGATATTTGCCCAGCCCATCTGAATTCAACTTGATCACAAACTTGAAGACTGAGAAAAGCTTGCTAGAGATACGTAACTTGCAGGCCAAGTCAATGAAAGTACTATCCCTTCTCAGCCTACTTGCCTTTCTTGTCTTCATTTCCTACCAGAGGCTTAAAAGTGATGTTACTTCAGAGCTTTTTTGTGGAAGGTAGTGTCTGCATTCTAATCTGACTTTTGAAGCTGTGGGCTTCAGAACCTGGTCTCCTAGAATGGAGTTCTTCCACCCCCAGTGTCCACACCATGCATGTATGATTCTAGCTTTATGTCAAACTAATACCTTTAAAGACAACCAGTCAGGCTCAAAAGCTACCACACCTTAATCTTGGTGAAACATTTTAAGACCTTCACTCATAAGACTGATGCAGTTACTGGCTCCAAATGGTCTTTGGCCCCACTCCTGAGTGGTGCTGCTGTCTGTGGAACTGCTTGTGAAACAACTCCTGCAATGCTCAGTTTTACAGCTCAGTGCTAATAACGAGATTTTACCAGTGTATTCAGGACATGAGAAATACACTGCAGCACTTCAGGTTCAGCTTCATTTCTATAGCTCAGCTGCTCCTGTCATAGGGGAGGAAGCCTCCAAGGGATATGGAAAGCAGGACTGAAGGGCTGCTACTCTTCAAATTTAATCCAGCCCTTCCATAAGTCAACACCCTTCACTTTGTGTTGTCTGTCTGTTGGAGTGTCCAGCCAGTATAAGCACAGGAAAATGCAATCAGGGTACTTTGTTGTCTAAGAATCTATTGTCTGCATTTTGCACAAGGGTGGACATTTATAATGTGAGGAAATGAGAGATTAAAGGATGGCAATATATGAAGAATTTATTATCTGAGCTTGTAAGCAGAGGAAGAAATGGCTCTTCATTTGTAAACCTTTTCCCCCCTCTAATAAACACCGCAAGACATCATTTTGTGTTAAAAACTAATGTATGTAGCTCCTTTTCTAAGGGTAAGAAAAGAAAGAAAGAAAGAAAGAAAGAAAATGCTTTGTTTCTCAGAGGCACCATATGTACCACATGCTGCAGTTGCTATGGTAATTATTCGTATTATTGAATAGCACTGCAAGGGGTTATACAGAAATGAATCTGACTGGCCGAAGTGCTTGTTAGAATGAGTATGTCCAGTTATTTATAAAAGCCTCCACGAAGCACTTGAGGAAATAAGAACATGAGGGAGAAGGAGGGAGGGGAAGAAGACGATAGGAGAAGACTCATAAAGTCGAGACCAACACACTGACATAACATCTTTCTTTCTCAGTGGAAAGTGCAATTCCACAGGCCTTCTTGCAGAAGAAAATGTAGGACACTAACTTGTGTTTACTTAAGTTATAAGTTGTTAGTCAGCAAAATGTAGAGTAATTTCTTCACGAAAATACTAGTGGGGAGCCAAGTTTTGAGGCTCCAGTAGAACATAAAGGGTTAACTTTGATTTGCCAGACTTGACGGTTATGTTTACTTGTCCCTGCATTAGTCAGTCCTTGTGTGCTGTAAGAGCAACTTTTCAATGGGAGTACACACGTCCTGAGCCAACTGAAATACGGAGAATTACCTGTGAGATAACAGTTTCCAGCATTGTGAGCTTGTAGAGTTCTCCAGCTTGTTTTCCAGTGTTGGTCAAAGCTGATGTGATTTGAGATTGCAGTCTAAGCATGATCTACAACTGAACAACTATACTTTGGAGTTTCTCTGAAACATAACATTGCAGTTAATGGAGCTATCCATAGAAGAAATATTCCTAGGCAATGTAAATAAATTAACAGGAATTAATTTAGCTAATTAATTTGATTGCTGTAAATTGATAGAATTTTACCAAATGCATAAATCATGTCTGTTATTTTCGGTAGGGAGATGATTAATGTGCCTTCATGCCAGAGGCATAGATAAAGCTCAAGACCTTGTTGTACTTAAATCTAGAGAAATATACACTTCCAGTGACTAGAGAAATTATGTTCTTGGACTGTGTGTAGTTAAAGGCATTTCTGTGTAGATTGGCATTTGCAGTGACCAAATTTTGTAGACTTGGGAAGGAGGAAGGCCACTTACAGATCTGAGATACTAAAGTTCTAATTAACGTTGGCAGCAGATTTTTTTGGCAATTACCACCAACTAGAACTCTGCCATGGTTTGCCAGATATCTGGAGACTCACGGGTGCTTTGGGGGTTCACAGCAAAGGAGTACTTGTGGATACAGCAGCAGCCAGAGCACTCTTTCTAGCTACCAATACAAAGTATAGCCCTGTGGGGGCTGCTATAGGAAAATGAACTCCATCTCAGCTGGATCCAGTACTATGTCAAAGGAGAACTTTGTGGTTTCAGGGCCCAGTGTCAGAGTGCTGCAGATGGGGTGAAGCCTAGCTTGAGATTTAAAAGTGTTGACAAGGCTAGCAAGCTCTGCTGGAGTAGAATCATCTTTTAGTGCTGTGCTTGCACAGCACCCATTATGGTGGGGCTGTGGTGCATGAATAGGTGCTGGAGGGAAGGAGTCTTGTATCTCTTCAGTAAATGACACAATTGTTGTGTCTCCTAGTTAAATTTGCAGGTGGCACCAGGCACAGAGGGTCTATGGGCACACTGCTTAGCAGGAAGAGAACTCAAAAAGATATTTCCAGTTTGGAAACGTGATCTGAAAAACAGTAGAATTCAATTCTGTAAGAACAAGGTAGAAATGTCTGTATCTTATTAGGAATAATCTGTAGCAAAAATGTCAGATGGGGGACAAAGAAACAGATAGAGATAGCATCTTTGCAGAGCCAGGAGTCAAAAATATGTGATGCAGCTCATCTTAAAAATTAGCAAATTAGCATTCAATCAATTCATTATGCTAAATATAAAGCTACCATATATATATATATATATATATATACATACAAACACACACACACATATATATACACACATATCTATTAATTAATTAATTAATTATATTTTAAATGTCAATAAATTAGGGGCAACACTTTCTTTCTTATTCCTGCTTATTCAGTACTTGAAGTAAGTATCCAGTTTGGGGTTCTGTAATTCAAAGTATGGATTGCCTTGGTGGGGAGAAGAGGTGACTAGCAGCAACCAACAGAAATTCAGAAAAGATGGCTGGTAAAGACAGACTGAAGGATTTAAGGTTGTTCAGTCTCCCAGAAGGTACTTAGGGGAGATATGAGAACTCTACAAACTTGAAACACTTGCTTCAAAGAAAATGGAATCATCTATTTTCCTTACCCATAAATAGAAATGAAGAGAAACAATGGGCTTAATGGAGCATGAGATTTAAGCCATGATTAGGAGAACATTTTGCATTGTAAGGATTGTGGAAGACAGAGTAAAGCTGGAGGCTCCTGTCTTTGAGGTATGAAATGGGTAGAGATTTTCCTGCTCTAGAAAGAGGAGATAAACAGTGTCATCCTCAGGGGTCTTCATGCTCCACTTCCCGTGATTATAAATAAATCCTCATGAGTCCATAACATATAATGTAATATGTATAATGACTCACAATTCTTATTAATTGAAATTGAAATCTTGCATCGGGGCTGGGCATTTGGATCCAATTCTTTATGGACTGGTCTGCTTTGAAAGAGTCTCTCAAGGAAGTTATTTACTGAGAGAAGTGGAGCAAGGGGAAAAGTAGAGAAGAATTCCCTAGGAATCAGTGTCTGCCAAACAGAAGGAATCCCGTTAGGCTGCCTTAATTTGAGAAGTATTGTAGGAGTACTCTCCTCTCCAGAAAGAAGGTTGTTTTCTGACTGAACATGCATATGAATTACTTTGAATTAACCACCTTGTCAGCTTTGGGAAAGAGTCTCTCCACAGATTGAGAGAGGAATAGATGGATACAGACAGAAGCTATTGCCCCATGTCTGGTAGGTCAGATTTTCAGGTGAGAAGAAAGAATGTCTGAAGTGTAAGAGAACAGCGCTCCTGTGGTTGCTCTGTGCTCTGCAAAGTGCTCTGTGCAATGGTGCACTTGGCCACCCTAGGCAAAGCAAGGGGTGTGAATGTCCAGGAGGAGTAGCTCTCTTTCTCTTCCCCCTGCAATATTTTTACCATGAGTATAGACCACAATCTGCCCCTATGTCTTAGCTTCACCCACATGAAGCAGTTGGCCTTGGTTTGGGTGCATAGCAGTGACCATGTGTGGCACCCAGCTGAGGAAGAATGGAGGTGGAGCCCCACTGTGAGGTCATCCAGGGAGCAGATGTCATCTCATGCCACTGAGTGCACTCCTCTGGTAATCAAGGAGATTGCTTTAATAAGCTGTCCTCAGGGGTGTCTCAACACCAAGGACTCTTCTGGCTCAAGTGTTTGTGCTTGGTTGAGATTGGATTTAGAAATTGCTTTTTTCCTCTACTCTTAGCTTCCTCTTTGTGCAACAGAGGAGATGTGTTGTGTCTGAGCATGGGATTTGGTCTACCACCTTTGGAGAGCCATCTTCCAAGCAGATGGAAGTGAGACTCAGAAAGCAACCCCTGCAGCCAGAGACAGGAGAGTTTTTTAGCTGGCAAGCGGGGAGCTTCTTTTGCCTGCAAGTCTGTGTCCATCTCCTCACCAGCTCCCACTAATTATGTCAGCTTGTCTTTCACCCAACTTCCAGCCACTCCTTTTCAATGCCCACATCTGTGACTACCAATTAACAAACAACAAGTCAGAACAGCACTACCAGGCAGCCCCCTGTAGCCATAATGGCATTAAAATACTGTTGAGACCTGAATGAATGCTCTTTGTTGGACAGTTACAGCCTTATGGAGCCTATAATTACAATGGTATCCTTAGTTCTGCAGATATAATTTAGCGGCGATGTACTGAGAACAAACAAGATTACAAGGCAGACCATATGCCCAAATATTCACCAGTTAGATCATTTAAAAATCTTTAAGAAATCATTGCAGCTGAAGCTGTAATGTACAGTGTGTGATTACATGCTCACTGTTAACAGCATAGCTTGTCACTTGCTATGGGAAACGGGCAGCACACAGCAGAATATAGCTTTGAGCAGCACATGACATAAATAGTAATCTTCAAGGAGTTCACCATTAAAAACAACACCAGAAACTCCACTGCAATCTGAAGTATTTGGTGAAGCAATATTTTGCAAAGAGATTGTAGTTTAACACATAAAATATCTAGATAAGGCACTAAAAATGTGCTCGGCTTCCCAGAAACTCAGAGGGCATCTGACAATGCATTATTAACAGCTTTGACGTTCAGTGGTGGGAGGGTGGGAGAGTGGAATCGAGACAGAGGGAAAGCTTATGTTGGGTAAAGAGATTTTGTAGTAAGCTCTCCAAAGCCTGGGCTTGGAGGGGAGTGGAGGCAAAGAAAGCTGGTGACTTAATAGCAAAGGTGCCCACCAGCCATCACTATAACAATGACGACTGACTGGAAGGCAAATTCAAGTTGCTGATGGCAGAAATATCAGAGAAAAGGATGCCTGAGGGCAGCTGAGAGGCTCAAGGAACTGATAATTTAATTGGGAATTGAGAATGGATTGACAACTTTTCACCATTTTTTGCAACCAGGTAATTATTGCTCTGAGAAGACCAATTTGAAAGCTTAGGGTAGGCTTAGTCTGCTGCTGAATACCTGTCTGCCAAACCCAGCCCATAGTTATCTTGCTCCCAGTGAGCTCTTCCTCAGAAATAGATACTGACTACTTCCTTGCAATCTAGAAAAGCCCTCAAGTGCCTGCTTTGGGCCAGAGTAGCCCAGCAAGCAGCAGCATACAATAGCCTGCTAGATGCCTCAGTAGATGGGCACTAGAGCCCTGTTGTGAGTCCCTAACACAGAATCCCTGCTGCAGGAAGATGGGCACAGGGGCAGGGCTGAGTCAGGATCCCTGTGCTGCTGCTTTTCAGTGTATCAGTGTGTGCATGGGCAACTGCAGCCTTGGGGGCTGCCAACCAGCAGCTCCCCTGGACACTAGATGTACTTTAAAATTTAAATCTCTAGACTTTCCAAGTCTTTCTGAATGAATAACTTTCTCTGGAAAGAATTAATGAGATTGTTTATGGAGGTTGTGTCATTTGCTGGCTAGTGACCTGGAGACATGCAATATATTTCGGATTAAGTTAAGTTGACCTGTACAATCAGAAAGAAAAGGAAACAAAAAAAAAATTGTGCTTTAAAAAGGAAATTAAAATGCTTAAAGCTTCTTTATTATGTAAACTTAACAGAACTGCAAAGCAGTAACTGTTTTTGAAAGGCTCTGTGAAAAACCTATGTCTTTCACTAGTGCTAAAAGACAGGGATCTTAATAGAAAGTACAGGGAGCCAGGCAGATTTTAACTTTATAGCTTTGCATGCCAGATTTTTCAGACACAATGCTTTGCATGTATGACATCCTGCCCTTCAGTTATTGCCACAAGTTTCCATGACAAGATCTGGAGAAGCACTTTTAAGGGGAAGTGTGTAAATTTTCATATTCCTGGGAAATGAAATATAACTCAGTGCAGATATATCTAGAAAAAGGAACGAATATGATGGAGAACTAAGCTGAGGAAGAAAGAGATGTGGAGGGTTCTTTGATTATCACCGAATTTTGGTTTTCAGCCATAAACATATTAATAAAATAGTTTTTCTTAATGTTTTCAGAAATAAGGCATTCTCAAATGAACCAAAAAGAAGATATTAAAGTATTTCAGCTTTGTATTCAAGCATTTCAAAGATTTTTTGAAACACCTGGAAAATTAAAACAAGGACAAGTCATATCAATCTCACACAATTTTTCTGATTGTATGCTCAATTATCTCGCTGAGGTCACTAATGAAATAAAAGATGTGTCGGACAGATCAACACTGGGTCCTGCTTAAAGCATTCCTCCAGCTGGAGAGAGCTCCACTAACAGTATTTGTTCATTGTCAGTGATTTTTAATCAGTCTGGTACTCATTTCCCAGTGATTTCTTCAAAGCTCTGTGTTCATAGTTATTTGGTAGAGCATCAGAGACCCTCATAGTGCATGCTGTCCCCAGATCCTGTCACTACTCTGAGTGGCTACCAATGGGACAAGATGCCATTTGGACAGATGGAGGCAAAGGATGTTTCAGTGATGAAAATGAGAAATCATGAGTCTGCATGAAACCTTGGCAAAAGAGGAAACATTTAGAGATGCTACACTGAAAGTCATGTGTAAAGCCTGTGTTTAGGCTGGGCTGGATACTGAGGGGAAGATCCCAATCAGAGACATCACTTGGATGGTCAGGATGGGGATAAGATTCAGCACAATTGAACAAAAGGAAGTGAGGGAGCCTTGAAGTACAGGAAGATGAAAAGTCTCATTCTAAAACAGCTGAAACACATGCTTAAAATACAACATTTGAAATACAAATTGACAAGACATTCTGACACTTTCTAAGTAGAGTAATTTCAGGTATGTATCATGAACTTAGAACAGATAGCAAACAATTTCAGACAGAAAGAAAAGAAATAATGAGGGAGCATTGTTTTTGAAATGCTGGTTTGTTTAAAACAAACTTTCTTTCTTTTTTCCATTTTTTGTACCGATGAAACTATGTTGTCAAAGTGTTCCATACAAACTCACAGTTTGGAGCCACCTGAAAAACCTCTTCTTTGGCAAATGGTGCTTTTGTTGAAATTGCTTTAACTTGATTTGACATCATGAAATGCAGGTGGGAACTTCCATGAGCATAATGATGCAAAGGAAGGGAGGAGTTGAAAACAGCAGAGGTTTAAGATGTAAGATAAGAGTGGGAATGAAAATAGTAGCATTACAATTTCTGTGTGGCAAGAAACTGTAAGAAGGATAGCATGAGGGCACATGGGATAAGTATCTTGAGGGGCCTGATAAGTGAAACAGAGAACACCTTTCTCTATGTGGAGACATATGCAGAAAGCAAGGGACCTGTGGAAGCCATGGAAAAGATGCAGTGAGGATCCTGTCCTCCCATATATTTTCATCATTTTTTAAATACAACTTTTGTGCTCTACACATTCCATGAATCAGTAAATCTTCTTTGCTTGTCCTCTTAGTGAACAATTAATTTTGCTTCTTGCAGCAAAATTGGAACCAAGTATAATTATTGTCTGGCGCCTCTGGGAAGTTACCTGTACCTTCCAGCAGGGCCCTGGGTTTGTCTCAGAGACTCTTCTGCTCTCTTCCTCTGGGTGATGTGGCTCCCAATAAGAAAATTTCCTGAAAGGCTTCTAAACTTCCCTGTAGGGTGGGTTTCTTCTTTCAGGCCTCAAGGTTTTGCAGCAACACACTCAACCTTGCTTTCAGAACAGCTTATGCTGGCTCTGCTCTTTTCTCTTCCCTTTGGATATTCTTTTATTCAAACAACTCCTGCAATATGTATTATTTCAATTACCCTGGAGGTTTACACAGTGCTTACAATGAACTGAGCTGTGCTTCCAACTTCTGCCCATTATATTCTGACAAAGAGGCTCAGAGGCAAGGCTATGTGACTGGCGAACAGTGTGTGAGGCAAGGTTCAAAGGGAAGAATCTTATACAATTGTTACTCATAACTCTTCCCCTTTCCACAGTCTAGCTCTGTCTTTTAATACTGAAATTCAAGCTACAATCAGGGCCTGAGAGACTTTATCTTAGAAAAGGTTTTTGCTAAAGATAATAGGGGAAATGTAAATTGGCTGTTTGTTTATGCTTCTGGACAGTGAGAACATAGGCTATTGTTGTTCCAAATATTCACTAAATACACTGAAGAGTTTTTCTTATAGAAGAGGCATTTAACTGAAGATTACCCAACATGCAAGGGACTGCTTCATGGGAACTTCTATATCTATAGGGCTTTTGGGTTGTTTCAATGTTTGCCAGCCCCCTAGCCATTGTCCCTTCCCCATCAAAGTTCCAATTGTACCAGCCCTAGAGGCCTGGAAAATTGCCCATTGTAACCAAAGGTTCCATACGTTATTTAAAACCAGAGGAAGAACAATTCTTTGATACAGGGAAACTGTTAGTGTCTCCTGTGACTGGCAGTCCCTAAAAATCAAATGCACTGCACACACGTGGAACATCTCCTGCTTTTCGAAATGAGGATTCCCCAGATGGGTGCCTTTGAAAGTAATTTAGTGTAGCCCTAGTCCTTACATTCATCAGTGTGTGCAATCTGGTAACATCTTGCAAGCACATCTGGCCAGTAGAGAGGATTGTATTATAAATGCCTAACAAAAGGATCTCCCTTCCCTGTCTCTCCTCCTTCTGCACTTACTAAGCTAATTACTTCATTTTTATAAAGGGAGAAGCTCATCTCTCTTCATCCTTCACATGCCTACCATCTCTCTGGCTCAATCTTCGAATGCTGTGTGCTTCGACTGTGAAATGCAAGGTAAAAAAGCTCACTTTCACTTTCCAGTTGGAATTTGAAGGCTGGGTATTTTTCTAACCCAGCTTTCAGCTGTTAGTCAAGGGTCAGTTCACTGTAGACAAAAGCTTTCAAACTTCAGAAGAGATAATTCACAACACTGATTGAGGTGCTGATGGAAAGGAGGTCTGATCATGTTTCCCTTTGCTTAAGGATGACAGTGCAGATAAGAACATGTTAATGGATGTAACCTTTTACCTTCTGACACCTTACTTGGTCAGGATTACCTTATTGTCACCTTGGATGACCATTCCCCTGAATATCAGGGACTTGAATAGAGGGTCTGCTTCTATGATTACAGCTGAGCTATCAAAAGGAAAGGAGTCTAGGTACAGCCTAACATGGCTATTTTTGCCTTGAAACAATAATACTTTGATGGGTTTTAGATTTCTGAAGTCTTTTTCCCCATGTGCTACTGCCTAACTTAGTGATAACTGCACCCAGGGTGGGACAGACCACCATGTTCCTACAAAAGGCTGCCTCTTCAAAAAGATATTTTGGGGAATAACAGCAGGAGCATTAGCAATCAGCTCAGGGATAGCAGGTGTGCCAATGTTGTTCTGGAAATTCATTGCTGCTTCTCTACTAATGCTTGCTTGCATGTCGTCTCTTGCACAGCTTGACTGGACAGGGAAGAATTAATACTTTGTATTTAATTAAAAAGCTACTGAGGTAGTAAACAAATTCAGCAAGCAGGTTTTCCTTACCTTCAGAATGAGTTTTTATTATTGGTGATGCTGTGACAACTCAAAGCTCTGCTCAATTTAGGACCTCTCTGGCGTCTTAAGGAAAGAAAGAGATTTCATAGCTTACACATTCCCTTTGGATAGAACAGGCCAGAATCCTAACCTTTGGTGGCTTCACTTTCCAGTCCAGATCCTGTGCAGGCAGAGACTGCTCTGCAGCACTTTAGGCTGTCATTAGCCATCCTAGTTCTGTGGTGGATGTCTGTCTCCCATACTGACAGACAAATAGACTGTACTGCACATGCACAACCATTATTTGTCCTTGCTTTTCCCACCAATTACTTGCCAACCTTTTACCCACAATCAACTCAACCTTGCAATCAATCCTTCTTTTTTTTTTTCCTTTTTTCTTGAACTGGGAGTTTTGAGTGTGCAAAAACTAAAACCCAAGGAACTGAAATTTCAATCCTTTATTGCTAAAAGTCATAGGTCTTAGTACAATCTTTTGATGTATGGCCTTTTAATGGGTAAACACCAATGTAGCAATGCTAGGAAAATAAATTTCCTTAGCTCCATTTTGTAGCCAGACGTATATCCCTTATTTTTCCTTCTTGGCATGTTTCTCATAATGTTGATCTGCCAGACCCTCATAGACAGCATTTTCCCCCTTTGCTATACATGCTTCATCAACCCAACTAGATCTCTCTCCAATCATGGTACCCTTTGCTGCTGCCTTTCTGCCCTTTCTTCCTCAGACAACATAAAACCCATCTGTCAGAAAGTAAAATTACTTGTTCTGTGAAGTGAAATCTTCAAAGCCCTTCAAATATCTAGTGTATGAAAACTCCTTTCTTCATCCCATTTAGGATTACAGCCCAAAGAAAGAAAAAAAAGACAAGAAAGTTCCTTCCTTGCAGAGAAAATAGTTATTAACCTCCAGGATAAAAGCAGATAGAATTTCAATGATGGACTTTTTTTTACAAAGGAATTGTGAGGAAGGTAAGTGCTGAGGACAGCAACAAGCAAGGTGTAGAGGACCAACAGCTCCCACAAAGATTTGTCACACTTAAATAAGAGAGTAAAATAAGCAATCTAACACTGGCCTACTTCGGAGCCATCAGAAATTCCAGTTTGCAGCAGTGATTTGCACATGTCCCTTTCCTGACACTGTGTCAAGTAAAACATTTGCAGCTCAGCAGTTGCATCTGAATGTGGTGACTTTCACCAACATCTAAAAGGCATGATTTGAGAAGTGTTTGAAGCAGAGATTTTTGGATTAAGTTTCAAGTCACTCAATAGTCACTTTTAAAAGAGCAATATATTCATATATTCATATTACTGGCTTTCATTTTGTTATTTTTATACTCATTGAGACATGACAAGGCTGATTAGAATCAGTGGCCCAAAACCAAATGTCAATAAGTCTCAGAGGGGAGTTGTAAAACAAACATGTCTGAATACTTGGAAAATCTTTGCAGAGAAGGTTCATACTGCTTTGGAAAGGTGAACCCTTGTGCCTCAAGCTTCTTACATCTACCCTATAGAAACTGTGTAACAGCAATTTGTAGGACATGATGAAAAGGATAAATAGGCAGAGCAGTAGGATGATTTGCCCAAAATCTCCATGAAAGTGGAGAGAGAATATAAAGAAACACAGCTTGAACCACATATGCTGATAAGAGAACTACAAAAAACAGAGATGCAGTGCCACGAAGCTTTAAGAGGTTTAGAGAATACAGTTTGCAATGAGCATTTAAGTCAACACAAGTTTAAAAGAACCACATCAGCATCTAACTTGCTTTTTCTTACTATTCTTCAGATTTTACTAAACCCCTGAGCCATCCAGATTCTCCACATATTTTTACACTCCCAGGGATAAAATTGGTGTCAGTTTTGCAGCCAGAAGTGGTTTCTACCCTTGGAACTTTCCCACACTGATTTTTTTTTGGCTATTTATTCACTTCAGCACTTGCAGGTTTGGCATATAAGACAGTCATTTGGACCCTCATTCTGCTGCTTTTGGTGAAGGCACTGACAAATCTTTTTGGCCTGAGGATTGATATGATCCCTTTTGGGAATAAGCAAGAGCAAGTCCACGTTCCAAGAAAAGACCAAATTATTTGGTCAGTGCCTTGTCCAGAGAGAAGAATGCAGGTGTCCCACACTGCTGACAGTTCCTACCCTTCTGATTTACCTACACACAGGAACAAAACAGCAGCAGGTAGACTCTCTTCCCAGCAGATGAGAAATAGTTAAGTCTTAGACAAAGCTGAAAGGAGATAAAAACATTTCAAACCTCCCTAACAGGGACTGCTCTCCTGATCATATTACTAGTACCAAAGTAATGCAACTCTGCACTGCAGCAGGTCTTGCTCTTTTCAGGGATTCATTTATTAGTATTAGCCTTGGAGGTGCTCATTTTGCTGAGTCAATACTGGGTCACACAGATGCAACTACATATTTATCAATTTTTATTATTCTGTTCATGGATTTATACACATATTTGTGATTAAATTTAACTAAGTATATCTTAAGTCCCTACTTGTAGGGGCAGGCAGAAGGGCATCCTGTAAGTTGCTGCAGGAACTTCTGGGCTTTGAGCTGTGCTGATCTCATTTGATCTATGTGGCTGCTGAATGGCCTCAACTAAGCTTCTTGACAGCTTGTGTGGAATAAAAAACACTGTCAGCAGGGGCTTGTTCCCTAAACACAGTTTCCATCAGACCAAGGAATGACAAATTATCTTCTCTTTCCCAATGATGAGAGTATCACAAAAACCCCTACTGCTGCACTTCTCCCTTATTTTCCAAGATGAGGTAGAGGCTGAGAATAGAGGGTGTTGAAGTTAGAGCCATTTTTCTTTTCTTTTACCTGTCCTCAGGTATCAGTCACCACATGGGTGAAGAACACGAGCTGTCAGCTGGTTTGTGTGGTACGTATACACAGCAAGATCTGCCAGCGGTTGCTGCAGAAAATGGATGTGTTTTCTTATGGAGGAGCAGTCCCAAGGGCAGCTGCTGGCTGTTGACTGGGTTTCCAAGGCAAGCACCCCAGCTTTGAGTGCTCTAGAGGACAGTCTGAATGTGCATCTGACCTCTGCAATTTGCACTTCAGCTGCAGTGCACTCACAGAGTTTCTTTCCAGAATGCTTATAAATATGGTATTTTCTGATTTTCAAAAGACCTTTAAAACACTACAGGATGCTCCAGACATTCAGGGAGGTTCTTCATCCTAGGCATTAACCTAGCTGGGCTGTGACCCCATCTCTTTCTTATAGGGTGACAGGGAGGGAAGAACGAGGCTAAAGCTTTGGATGTGGTGACTTCAATTTCCTAAAATGGAAAAGGCTGGTGCAATGCTGTTTATTTTAACTGAAGGTATTTCCATGGCCCTTATCACTGCAGCATCTGAACCAAGTCCAAAACTCCATTTTCCTGTCAGGTCTGCAAGGCTGGAAGCAGACAGCTGAGGGATTAGTGTCTGGTGAGTGGATGCAGCTGGAGTTAACATGTGAGGCTCACTGAAACATTCAAAAGGAGGAAGAGAAAAGGAGTGGATAATGAGAGTGAAGTTTGGGAAGGGATTTGATGCTGTCTTTGGATCCTGGCACATGACTTTTTATTGTGTGTCATATCTCTCAGACACAGAAGGATCTTTTGCTCTGAACGAACAGAGCATGTTTCTGTGGCATGCTGTTTCCCACCATCAGCAGTTCCCTCAGTCCTTCATCTGCCCTGGAGAATATGTGAGCTCCTTTATGCCCAGGAGGAAACAGGGATCTAAATTGGCATGTCCTTGGTATGGGAGATAGCTTGGCCCCTCCAAGCAGAGCATGGTGAAGAATATGGTCCTCAGCATGTCCTAAGGGATATTCAGAAGGTGGTTTTTTACCCTGAAAAAAATGTGGGGTTTGTGAGGAACTACTTAGTGTGAGCCCAGTTTAGCAAAGGAGTTTGTGTTCACTTCTCTTTGTACCAACAAGAATCCTTCTCCCTAACTGGTAACTTACTTGAGGGCTGATTTCCTCTGACCCTCAGAGTCCCATGCAAAGATCTCAGCTTTCAAAAGTACAGTCTCCTCCTTGCAAGGTTATCAGGAAAAGCCTGGCAATTTGGTTTCCATCTTCTCTTTTGGGAATGCTGCTGGCTTGTCTTTTCTGAGGGGTCTCTCTCTGCATGGTTTCCTGGCCTGAACAGAGGCTGTGCTCCATGCTGCTCAAGTCAGATTTTTTAGTTATTTTTGGGGGTAGACTTGAAATTGTTCTACAGAAATAGCTAATCTAGGCCTTGACTCTTACATGACTGCATTCTGCCAACTGCTGGCTTTATAATTACCCTCTTTCTTGAGGCTTTCCTCCTATACCTTGTTACACTAATTAGCTGTCTTGTCTTGATTTGGACAGTCTAGTCCCTCTTAGTGTGCCTTTCCTAACTTAGTTTCTATCACTGAGGCTTTCTGGAAGGAAAAAAATTGTCATATATAGTGGCAGTAGATGAGAAGAAATTGGTTTTGCATTTAAAAAAAGCTATTGAGTGGCCCTTAAATGCCACTGAATAGAGATACTGCTGTGTAGTTAATAGAGACCTGGTGGTTGGGGAGGTGGAAAGCCTAGAAATATGAGTTCAGTTCCTGTGTCAGCAAGTCATGACACTTCTGTGGGCCTTAGCTTGCTTTTATAGAACAGAGGTACAGTTTTCTTAAATTGTCAGTGCTTTGGATCAGAGACTATATGCATTTATATGCATGTAAGAGCCCTGTTTCTGGATCTTAGTGCAAAATTACAAGAGTAATAATGTGAGAGGCTGTCACAGGAGGAAAAGAGCCATTTCACTGTGGTATTTGCAGCTCCTCTCAATGTTCCTACCACTGACCTATAGACAGGGAAGACCTGGTCTTAGGAGGGTTTGGTTGAATCTCATTTCTACAGCATACAGTGGGCACATGAAAATGCTTTGGACTACAGCAGTCACTTCATCAAAGATCAAAAGACAATGCTGTGTGACTGTAGTGATCAGTGATACCACAGAAGTGATGAATTGTCAGCTGATTACTGAGCTTGTCACAGATTTACAGGCTGAAATGGGCTTTATAAAAAACTGCCTGATGAATTACATGGGACAAAGAAGGTATATGTATTTTTTACTAACTTTGAAAGCGAACTAAATCCACCAAAATCCGTTGCGTACTACAAATCATGCAAAGACACAGAGTCTGATTTTTAAACTTAATACATGTAAGAATCTTGGCAGTGTTTCATGCTGGTTTTATCTGAAGTAAAGGATTAACTGTCCCCCAGTAGTTCTTGCAGTGTGAGTCAGGAGCTAGTCTGAAATTAGGACTCTGGGATAAATCCAGAAAGGCTCCACAATGTGTTCCTCATTGCAGCACGGAATTTTTCATCACATCCATTTTTTTAAATGTCTATCTCCATGGAAAACACAAAGCTGTGTCCATAATACAAAGTGATGATTTTGAGTTGTTTTTGGGGTTTTTTTCAGCGAAAAAAACCAGTGTCTGTCGTAAACTGTTCTGCCTTTGTCTTAATTCAGAAATCTCTCTCATCTTTGGGCTCACAAAAACTGCGACTTATCAAAATTGTTCAGCTTATGGTCTCGACTCTGAGACAAAAAGAAGAAATGAAAACTGAAGTGTACAAAGTAACCTTTCCCCTGGTACCTCCCTACTGTATCTGTAATCAGGGGCTTAAGGAGTGTGTGTAGCAGGGCCTGCAGCTGAGCTCCCCCTTCAGGACCCTGATTCTACACCATTACCATCTGGTAGGCTTGTTTAATTAACAGGGGGAGGTTTGGCATTTTATTACTACCCCATCTGCTTAATCCTTTGTATTTTCTTTGCATCTTCAGTTAAGTCTAATGACATTTTCAAATCGAAGCCAACAATTGTCTAGAAAAGTGTTTCTCCAAAACAATGGCAATTATGAAGAGCGTTTTGAAATTGGAAGGGTAGCAGTTCCTTCCCCCTTTACTGAAACTTATTTTTTTCCTCATGGCATTCATTTCCTTGTGAAGGGAGTCACGCATATTTAATTGCTTATTTCTGTCTCTCAATTGCTTTTTTGGCTTATCTTACCACCCTGATCAGTTCTGGATATTTCTGTTTAATTTCCCAACAATATTTTTGGGTTTGATTTTTTGGTCTGGATCTGCGAATACTTGCTCATGTACATACCCAGCCTCAGCCTGGGGTGTAGAAAATGCAAGTGCCTTCTATGAAGAGGAGCCACCCTTGCACAGGGAAGTGCAGCAGTGAGGGCAAAGGTTGTGACAACTCTTGAGAAAACATGCTCAGTGTGTCTTTCATTGCGGCATGGCTGATTGCTTTGTAGCTTGCTTCTCTGTAGACTTCTCCCTGTTTCTGCTTATTTTTCTTTTTCCTGGACACTCATGTTCAACGCTGATATTCCAGAGACTGGTCTTTGAACAGCTGCCTGCTACTCCCCTGGGTACTGACTTGGCTTTTTTGTGCTATCTGAAAAACAAATATGAAACAATTAACAGGAAGATCAAAATCACTCAGTGCTTTTGGAGTCTCTGAAATTATTCTGTCTGACTTAAGTACATGCCAAGGCTGACTAATTTTTTTCATTTTTTCTTTTTTTCTATTCTTATCCACTTCAGTTTCTCTTTGTTCCACAAAAGATTTTCCTCTGTTACCCTGCAACTAAGTAATATCAAAATTTATGCCAGCTGATTAAAAACTGCCAATTACATTTTTGCTATCTCTGATCAATCACTCTGCCAAGGCCCAGTGAAGATTTGGGACTGGCTGGTACCATATTCTTTTCTGCCACTGGCCCACTGGATGATGGTGCTGAAGCCATTTCTCTCCTTCCTGCTGCAGTTTCTGAGTCAGTAAAACACTGCTTTATCTGTTCCAGAATCACAGGAAAAAAATAATTCTAAGGCAGAGCTTTACTGTACAGATGGTGATGGTTGTTTTATATAATCATCATGACAGAAAATCGCGTTTCAAGAAAATTGTTTGGAGGGTCTGTTTGTTACCAATTGTTTGGAAAACTGTTTGGCATGCTTTCCCTTTTTTTTTTTTTGTTTTCCCTGTGGGATTCAGGTTTTTTTGTGGCAGAATATTCTTCTTTATTCCAGCAGAAATGTTATAGCCTTTTACAACAAACATCTCTTACAGCTATGTCTTTACTTTGTCACCTTTATCAAATTCTTCATGAGGGAAAATTATAAATTCTCTCCAGTTATTTGTTTTGTCAATTTTTAGTAAATCTGAACTCAGATAATTTGAAACATAACCATTCCTCACTCCTTCAAGCTCAATCCTATCTTGGTTTTCTTGACCAGTGCATGAAAAATTTGCCCTGTGAAGAAGGCAGTTGCCCACAGCTGCTTCACAGCTGGTAGGGTCAGGAGACATTTGCTCAGGCTCAGGGCCGGAAAAACATGAGACTGGAGACACCCAGTAAAGGTGGGGGAGGATATGCAGAGGTTTCACCTGTTCCAGCTTTGTAGATGTGACCTAAATAGACCAGGATGAAGAACCAGTGGTCCCACTTTTAAACACAGTTTTCACATAAGAACACCTCTTACAGAACTTTCCTCTCTAAACCTTCCTTCAGCCATTCTTATTCCAGGTCCTAGGAAAGCCCTTGGCAAAAGTCTTTGCTGCAGGAGTTGGTAGATACATTCTGAAGACACTTCGGTACTTCTTGTTTGAGTGGGACTTCTCACAGGCAGCAGTCAAGGTGAGCCAGAATGTAACAGATGTGTGAAATGCAGGTAGCATTGTCCACTACACTTTCAGAATCCTTTGCTTAAGAAGAAAGATCTAAGTCAGCAAAAACTTAAGCCAAGATTTTTAGTTGTCATTCTTCTCCCTCATGCTGCTTTGTGGGCAGTGATTTGTGCTTGGCTGGCTGTTTCAGATGTAAAGCCTGCTGAGTTTCTTCCTGGAACATCCTGGCACAGTAAACAAGGGAAAGCAAAGCAAAGGCAAAGCTTTTCCTGTGCAGCAGCTGGAGGGCCTGTGCTTTCTCACTTCTTCGTGCATTCTTACCCCTGACCCCAGTGTGCTATCCAGTTCCCTCTGTCAGGTTCTCCTGAAAGCTGTGATTTCCTCTCCTGACAGGCAGCAGGAAGATCAGAAAGCTGTTGGGCAACCTTTGCTCTGGAGAGAATTGGAGGGTTATTAACAAAGCATGCCTGACAGGCAGGGTTTAGGAAATAGTGATAACATCAGGAAGAGGGAGGAAAGCAAACAGTTCAGTAGCTAAGAGTGTGTTTGTCATTGTAAAATCAGCCCAGGCTAGCACCTTTATAAGCTGTCCTTTCCCTTGCAGTGTCACTGTCACAGGCTTGGTGCTGCATATGAAGTCACAACATTTCCACCAGCACCTGAGATGGGTTCAATACCTTAGATGGGACTGTTCTGAACAAGTCCAAAGGTTGGAGATGTTTTGGCTTGGTTTCAGCACCACAGAAGACAATAAAATGACTGAACTTATTTGGTCCTTGGGTGTGAGGGTGTGGCAAAAGGGTCTGCCTCCTAACCACTGCAAGGAGAAGTCACCTATTTTACAAGGAAATCAAAGCCAGGAATGGAACTCATGTCACTAACATCCACTAACCTGGCTTGGTAAAAGCCAGCTAGGACATTTAATTGGGAGCTATGAAATCCCATCCTCTGGGCAGTTTGCAGCTCAGCTTTTGATATAGGCTTTGTCTAATTATCACTGACAGGCAGATCGAGGGTAAGATTATACATTTGAGTTCTTGTTTTTTCCCTTCCCTCCCCTTCTTCATATCATGTGTCAGCTCTAGTTTCCAAATACATTTCCATGTCAAAGCACTAAACTTCATCCATCATGAGCACATTTGTGCAAGTCCTAACAAAATAACCCTGATGCCATGTCTCTCTGGGAAGGTGGAGACTCCAGTCATAATGTAATATGACAATGCAGGCATCATGAGACTGGGTAGAGATTATATCTTTTCCATTTGTGCAGTAACTGTTGTTTAGCATGGCTTGTCAGTCTGTCAGATAAGGGCACACAGCCATCTATAAAGAATAATTAATGAAGATTCAGACTTTTTTTTTGCTGGAAACGGATCACTTCACTCTTCATTTCACTGACTTTTTACATTAGAAAACTAAAAATAGCCCTGAGTTTATAAGGAAGGACCTTCAATATCTGGCAGGTTTTGCCTTTCCTGTAGTCCGTTCCCCAGAGAAAGGTTAAGTACACAAACCCTTTTCCTAGTGGTCTGAGCTGAGCATTTCAGAGCCATAAACACGAATACAAGGTGTGTATCTTTGTTAAGCATATTCAGTCCACCAAGCCCACTTATCATCCAAACAAAAAGCAAAGACCAAAAAATCCCTCCGGCCTCTGATAATTTACACTTTTGAGGAAAAGGGAAGTTAAGAAAAAGAAGTGCTAATCACACTAGCTTGGATAAATTTGTTGTTGCCAAATGCTGTACCACTTTCACCACTTTTCCCTGCCAATGTAGCTCAGTCCTTCCAAAGCAGCCCTGCTGTCACAAAGCTGGGCTGTGCTGAAGCAACACCTTCCTTTTGTTTCAGGACATGTCAGAGGATGCTAGGGGCATGAGAACCGTGCCGGGGCTGAAGAGTGTTCCACAGGTTCCACAGGCAGCTGTCTCTTGATGATCCACATTATTGCTTTATAACTTAGAAAACTTATTTCTACACATGACCTTGACAGGGCTTGCCTTCTGGCTTTTGAAAATAAATGGCTGAAACCTGGAAATATTATTGTCTGTTAAAGAGGGCTTTTTTCCTGGCTCTCCCCTGCAACACAGAGGAACTGCTAGATCCCCAGAACTTCTGGGTTTCGGATGGGAGAAAGTATGTGCGGTTGTGGTACTATCTTCCCATTCTCCATCAGGATGAGAGTGAGATATTCATCTGCTGAGGATGAGCAGCTCTTTCCAACAGACACACACCAAAGGCACAAGAATAGGTGTGCAACAGGATGCCACCTCCCTAAGTAGCCAGAGAATGTCCCTGTATACACTGGTATGTGTGCACACACTACTTCAGAGACCACATAAGAAGTGGGAGATTCACTTTTCACCATCATTAGAGGATGGGATAGAGCTCATGTCCGAATGCATGATCCTTAGATGTGCCTTTGCATGGCACAGGGCAAAGTTTCCATGCAACAATGGCCAACACTGAAATCCCAAGAAAAGGAAAGAAGATCAGACTCTTCTCTCGGCTAAAGAATCTGAATGTGGCTCCACACAATTTAACGTTACTAACTGATCCTCTCAGATATACCAGAGCTGTATTTTACCATTAGTGCTTTCCAAAACCAAATCAAGTGCTTTGCTCTGCAGTGCAAAGCAAAACAAAACCACAAAAAGTTCAAATGTAGTCACCAGAAAAAAATTTGCTAAGTACCAGCAGAAATGAGGAGCTAATGGGTCCCATATGTGGCAGCTAACCTGGACTTTATAAGATTTTCCATGAGATTTCTGAAAAAATTTCTATAGCAGCAAATAAGAACAAAAATCAATTTTCTTGTTAAACTGGACAGCTAACATTAAAGCTGCATTTTTTCCCCATAGTTGAGTCTATAAATACAAGGTAACAAACCTGGATATGATTCTCACTCTGAAAGACCGGATGACAGCCTCTAGTATTCCTGAACAGGAAGACACTTAAAGCTTTAATCAGCTTTTCAACAAGATGAGATCTGAAACAGTTCAGAAAATATTTACCTTTTACCTTACTCTACACCTTGTGGAGATGTAGTGTTTTTGTCATCCTAGATGTTTTTGTATTCGTACGTTGCAGTTAGATCACATGCCTTCCTTCTTGTACAGTGCACACACAACTCATATAATTTGTTGAACTTGGTGATGCCTTCAACAGATGTTCCAGTGTTGCTGTAGCACTCACTGTGTTTAATCCTTACTGGGATGGAAATGTATTGTCTTAGAGTGTAATAAACCTGAGGAGGCTGGGTTTGGTTTGGTTTTTTCTCCATACATTTTAAGTGTGCTTGGATCAGCAGGGATAAGAAATATTGTTTTCATGTGCTGACATGACTTCAGTGAGAAAGGTCAAACTACTGGAATTCTGCTAACCATTGCATAAGAGGAGGATCAGTAGGTTAGGTCTGAAAACTAAAAAGTAACATGTTTCTCCCAATGATTGCCTGGAGTGCAGATGTGCTGGGGGATTTTAACTGTGTGATTCTGAGGGCTTAGGCTGGCAGAAGTAGCATTTGGGGAATTTTGAGCTAGAAGTGTTGACAAAGAATGTCTCCCAAGGCAAATTGGTGACAAAAATACTACAGGCTGAATCAACATCTTTTTCTCTTGGTACCTCTGCAGTTGCCATGCTGGCATTCAGAAGATTGTCTTTTGATCATTTCCATGTTTTTAGCACAACTTCATATACAATTAGGAGGGCTCTTCAAATGTCTCTCACATTCCTGCAGGGAAGCTCATCAGTGTAGAAGCTAGCAATCATGCCCAAGAGCAGGAGAGAGAGTTGCTGTTCCTTTGAGACCACTTGCAGAACTTGCTTTAACATTTTTGGGGGGACCTTTAGCCTCTATAGAGGTTAGAAGTTTAAACATAATCAATAGATGACTTGCCGCATTATCACATTCTCAGTTTCTCTTGACTCTGAGATTCTGGGTGGCTTCATTTATTTCTGTCTGTAGCCTTCTGTGGGATCTTCAGGTGGAAAGCTCCCAAAAAGTGTGAAGTGTTTCTGCTGAAGAAAAACTATCAGAGACGAAGAATGCAGCAAAGTGTGAGGGCAAACTGCAGGTGTTTATCCGGGAGATATTATTTTGTTGAGTCACCCTATATTACAGTCTGAGCTGACCTTGGAGATTTATCAGTTCCTGTATTACTTTCCCAGAAACAGGTAACAAAGAGATGAACAATTAAGAGCAGCCTACAGTTCTGTCAGGGTGGAGATAAATGGAAACAGAAAAAGAGAAGCTCTGTGAGTAAGAAGATGCCATGATGACAGGCAAAGTGGAGAATCCTGCAAGACAATCCTCAATAAAAAATCACAAGAACAGCCAGGGAGGCCAGCATGAAATTGTGTCGGTGGGTGATGTAGGAGGAAGATATGGGTACAAGTTTCCCATATCTTGCTGTCCTGTAAGGGATGCACCAAAGAACATCTTTGTCATGCCTCCTGGCAAAGCCATGTGGTGACTTCAATGGGCATGGGAAAGATAGCTCAGAAGCTGAGGCCAAAGAAAACTGAATCTCAC
The DNA here is from genome assembly GCF_000277835.1 of Geospiza fortis. Classification (NCBI taxonomy): domain Eukaryota; kingdom Metazoa; phylum Chordata; class Aves; order Passeriformes; family Thraupidae; genus Geospiza; species Geospiza fortis. Next base: position 23,132,295 of record NW_005054298.1, on the reverse strand, counting down.
AATTAAGAGACTGCCTTATTTGGCCAGAATTAGCAGCCTGTTCATGCCTTTTGAACTGCCCTGGGGCTGTAGCAGGGAGGTTGACTGTAGGTGGAGCAGGTTTCTCTGTGGCAGGCAGAGGACCAGGTCACTGAAGCAGCATAGAGCAATCAGTGCTGTAGCTCTCTGGGATGATGATGATTGCTTGGATGTGGGAGAAGAATCAGTATTTCATAGGACTCTACAGTTTCATTAGTGGTCTGGAGAGCAGAGGGGAAAGCAGCCTGAACTGCATGTGGCCACAAGTTGTGCTGTCCCACTGAATGTATTGTCAGTGCTTCTGTGCAACTGAGAACCTGTTTGGTAGAGGAGACAGAGATGAAACAAGCTGGAGAGGATCTACACAGCTCTCTGCAGAGTGGCGTGTGCCCCCTACGCTGGCAGACTGACAGTGAAATACCACAGTGCCACCAGACAAGCTCCAGATGCAGAGACCAAGGCCAAGAAGGGAGGAGGTTGAAATTTAGGACGTGTGAAGAGTCAGTATGATCCACCCAGATAATGCAAGTATTCTGTCTGAGGAAAGACAATGATTGCTTTTGGTGTAACAGATCAGAGATTAGGCACTCCCATCTGAAATCTGCCATGCTGGAAACAGTAGCTTCCTGTCTTGATGCTGAATATTTGAATTGGAGATTGTAACAGTCCACAACATCCTCCTCCATTTATCTCTAAAGAGAAAGAATTAAATTTTCCATCCAGCTTAAGTTAATTTTGAACTTGAAAACACTGCTACTTCTTTCTTCTCTCTCTGATCATTTCCTTACTGATGAATGGAGGAGATCGAGTAAAGCAAACCAGAAGGAGCAGCAGAGGCTCTGCCAGCTGGGGACATGTGGGGGAGCACTGATTTAGGAGAACTTGCTGTTGACCTCCTGGGAGAGTTTGTAGCAATGTCTGTAGTGCCCTGCTCTCTGGTGTAGACAAGGAAAAGCGAACTGAAGAAAGTGACTAGCAGGTCTCCTTTTCATCTCACACATCGTTGCTATAGTTTTGTTTTCTCTTGAAGTGCTATTACTGAGCAGGGTGCTATATAACACTCAGCTTGCTATATAAAGCAAGAGAGCCAGGGAGCTGTAAATGAAAAGTAGTTAAAGTCTGTTTTGGTTCCGTCCCGGCCTGAGGAAGCAAGCACAGCTTTAGTCTGTTTTTATATCTGCTTCATCAATGCACTGCACAGATCCATGCCCAGAGACATGTTACAACCTCACCTCCCTCTAACACACCAGCACGTGCACCAGCATAAATGCAAAACAAAGAATTGGCTTATTTTGTCCCCGTGAATTTATTCCTCCCCCTCGCCATTCCCCACAAGCCTCACGACCCTTTTGCCCCCCTTTGGCAAACACCTTACACTTGTACTCTGGAAAAACAGTAGTAGCTAACATTTTTGCCTTTGGCAATAAAACCACAGGCCTCGTAAACCCCAAATGGCAAAAAGACATTTCCATTCCAATCCCAGTTTTAAATTAAACTGTAATGAAAAATCAGCAGTGGCAGCTGGGACCAGAGACATTGATTGTCTCGAGGAACAAAAAAAAAGGGAAGGAGGAGGAGAGAGGGAGAGACTGCAAGGAAAGCTCAGTCTGGTAATAAAGCAGCTGGTAAACCTTGAAGTAAAAAGAAATTAGAAAAACAAATGTAGCCGAGAGGGAAGCAGACGCCCGCCCTTCGGCACGGCGCGCTGGAGGAGGCCGGGCGGGAGCGGCAGTGCAGTGGGGACACCTGGAGGAGCCGGGAGCGCCGGGCTCGGTTCCTTCCCGCCGGCACGGCCGAGGGCCCGCGGCCGGAGCGGTACCGCACCGCGGGGACAGCCACAGCACCGCGGGGACAGCCGCAGCACCGCGGGGACAGCCACAGCGCTCCGGGAGCGGGACATGCGGCCGCGCAGCGCGCAGCCAGCCCGTAGCGCTGCTCCGCCACTCCCGGTGGAAAGCTAGCCATCAGAACTGTCGGGACTGTACTCCGTGTGTCAGGTCTTCAAAAACTCAAAGCTTTCTTTGGCAAGCAGACACGCTTTTTTTGGCCTAGTGGGAGGTTAAAACACGGAAGACAGACCAACTTTGCAAGGGGTGTGGGTCTGCAATGTGAGATTTGTTTGAGGGTTTGAATTTTTTTTCTTAATAATGTATGCAGCAATTCAGCCAAAGACCCGACTTGCATTTTTCTGGCATACCTTAAAGAGACAATTGCAAGAATATTATGGTCCATCTTGTTGTCATGGTCAAAATTATAACACCCATGAACTACAAAAGAATTTATAAGCTTTTGTTTTTCTCAGTTGTTATTATGTTTTGTATTTCACCACCCCTGCGTGAGACTGAAGGATGAAAAAATGAGAAACCTTCTGCTCTAAAGAATTTGCAGCGAGAGAAAGCAGGCCTTGGCAGAGGAAGTAGAAGTGCAGGGGAGCACAGGGGTGCTCCAGAAGTCATGTAGCACATGAATAACATTTCTAAGAAAAGAACTGAGGCCTCTGGAGAATCTTTTTAGTGCCCCATGCACAGGACTACACAGGCTTTCCAGGGCCTCTGCCCCTCCTGTGGTCTAATGTAGATCTGATAGGGTGACACTGCAGGGTTTCTGGTACTTGCATGCTGTGCAGGTTGGTGCTTTACTCTCTCCCACAGATGAAAGTGTGCCTTTAAGTCAGGTGACAGTAAACAACCACAGGGTCTCACCATGCACTGGCCTGTAGTGTTTTGCAGTCAGCACACACAGGTACAGGGGGTGCACATTCACATTTACGCTGCCAGACCTTCATGGGAGTTGCAAGTTTTAGTCATGTGTCTTGTAGACCGCAGAAAGAAGTGTCGATTCAAAACAAATTTGTAGTTTCATTGATCTTTAATTTTGAAAAGTATTTGGAAAAACAGTGAGCTGCTAGCCAAGTGTTCTCCCTATATTGTCTGTAAGATACATGGTCAAACTGATACCTGAAATTAAGATCCCAATCTGGGTTCCTCTAAAAGAGTTAGGTGGCTAAATCCTCTGGAAGTCACAGAGTAGGAAGCACCGGAGCAGCCCAAACTTCCAGACTCTTGAACACCATAAGCTTTTTCACTGAAGCCATAGGAAAAACCCTTACATATTTGAAAATTAGACTAATTATATTTGCATTAAAATAAGAGCTTAGAGCTCACATTTAATTCAGAGAAACTGTTCCCCTACTTAGAGTGTTCCCCTACTTAGAGAAGTCTGAGCTTCTCTCTGCCTCGGTTCTACTAGATGATGGTAACTGCTGTAGTGTCTACTTGTAGAATATACTGCAATCTATGCAGCAAATAAAAGGGTGTGGCTCTACATTTTTGTGATTTTTTCCAAAAAGCTGTTCAGGTAATTTGTTATAGGATAAAAGAATTAGATACCCAGTTTCCACAGAATTGATTGTGCTTCATTCCTTGGCAGTCTATTAGAGGAGGAAAAAAATGATAGACGAGGTTTCAGAATATCTCGCTGCTGTATCCTATTCTCTGTTCTCCACCCTGAGATTCACACAGGCAAACCTCTCCTGTTGAGCTCCTGCTCCTGTGTGTACAATGAGTGTGGTGTGGGTGAGGGCAGTTCTGCTAAACAGCGCCTTGGCTACCACACACACTTCTGTTTGGGTGAAATGCTTAGGATGCAGGTGATTCATTCAGCTCTGGGGAGCTTCTGCTGGTGCACATCACTTGGAAGTGTACACAAGAATTCAGAAGTATGTCACCACTTGATCTCTGGGCCTTTCAACACATTGGACAGGCTTTGCTCAAAATCTCTATTCCTAATGGGATTTTTAGTCATACTGTAAAATGAAGTGTTACCTCTGCTTGCTTCTTTACTCATTGTGTTGGCCTTAATGTTACTGCTTCTGAGCTTACACTTTTGGAGGGGGGAAGAGAGACATTCAATCAAGGCTGCAGCTATATTTCACAGCTGGGTTTATCTGTGCTGTTTGTTTGCTTTTCATACAAGCCATGTTGGTATATTTGCATGATAATGCACTTTTGAAGGTGCTCTTGGATGGGACTGGGTCCTTTTTGTTTGTACAGTGGTTTGAGCCTTTCACAGTTGTGCATTGGCCAGAGGCCAAAATTCTGCCGTCTGTTCTGTGCCAACAACTTCCACTGACTCCTAGACAATACAGAAGCCCTGGGAGCTGCCTATGGCTGTGTTTGTGTGGAGACAGAGCTTAAAACTCAATCAGTGAGTTGTTAATTCTGTACAAAGTTGTAAGTAAAGCAATCCCAGAAATCAAAATAAACTCTTGTGAAAACTTGAGACAGATACAATCTCTATTGTTGCTGCTTTGGTGAACTTTTGCTTTTTAAACACGGCAACTTGATTATTGAGACCAAATCTGAGGCACCATAACTTCTTCCCTGTAATTATTTTCTGTTGTAGAACCTCTGTAAAAAAATTAATATGAGATTTCTCTGTGAAAGGTCTACAGACCCTGAACCATATCAAAGAGGTTTCCTGAGTTATTTAAATTGCAGGAGGTCACATCTAACCCTGGATATGCAACAGATCTAGCAGGCAAAGGTTTTTATGCTGTGGAAATTACTCTGGGCACATACAAACATTCCTGTATCTTTTGATCTATGGTTAGGGCTCAGAAAACAGTGCAGCTATTAGCTAGAAAGACATAAGAATAGGGGTAAACTTGAATCTGTTTGTAGTTCTGTCAAAGCCAGTGGCAAACGTCCCATCAATTTTCCAGAGATCAGGTTCAAGCCTCAACAGGCTCAGCAGATAACGCTCATAACAGGGGGTGGGTAAGCAATATCTCCCTGAAGGCAGAGTCCAGAACTGGGCTGCATGGACATTCAACATTAGAAATAGGGTTGGGATCTCTTGGGACTGCTGACTTTCTGCTCCCTGCCCAAACCAGAGATGTCTCTTAAACATTCCTCTGCACAGGACAGTCATAGATTTATAGCACGAACATTGAAGAAGGGCAAGTTCGTTTATAGCACAAACATTGAAGAAGGGCAATTCGAGTAGTTTTCTGAACTACTGTGAGTCAGCATATCCTTACTCAGCCTTTCCTCAGAGTATTGATTCTCCAGTTCTTTAATCAACTTTGTGGCCATTAGCTGGACTCTTCCACTATGTCCATGTCTCTCCTGGACTGGGGAGCCCAGAACTGGACACAACTCCAGGAGTGGCCTCACCAATGCTCATAAGAGGGGATGGATGACTTTGCATGATCTGCTGGCAGTAATTTGCTAAATGCTGCTCTGGCTACTGTTAACCTTCTTTGCTGCAAGGGCACTGTTGGCTAATGGTCAGCCTGGTGTCTACCAGGAGCCCCCAGGTTCCTTTTCTGCTGATCTGCTCTCTAGCTGGGCAGTCCCAAGCATAAATTCTGACTCTGTAGGAAACTTGGTTTGTTGAGGCATCATTCTTTGAAAGCCAAAGCCCCATTCTCTCCCACCTCCAAGTTTGTTGGGACTGGTTTTTTGGGGTTTTTTTGCTGAAAACTGACAAGGAATTCAGCTGAAATTTGCTGCAGACAGTTGTCTCTTGATCAGGGAGAGAAATCAGATGTTATTTTAGAAGCTCAGAATTTGCTCATATTCTTGCAAATCCAGCAGATAACAGCTTGCTCAGTGCCATTCACACAGCTGTAGGGGAGAATATTAAAAACCTTTCAAATTCTATTTATTAAACTTCCTAGACAACTTGTCAGAGGAAAAAAAACCCATGTCTTCAGTAACTCCATTGTCTGAGCTCATGTGAGATGCCACGGTAGCAAAAGAAATGTCTGCAGCTTTACTGGAGAAAGTGAAGTGTTTGAGTAATAGAGCAGGAATTGGGACTCCTGCCTCATTCTGTCACTGCCTTGGATTATTTCTGAGCAGCTCTTACCTGGGCTGGGCCAATGCCACTGTTGCCTGACCCGTTCAAGTAGTCAAGATGACTGAAAGACTGATTTGTCCAGAGTTCATCTGATAGTGATGCATGATAACAGCATCTGGCTGTTTTGCATGTAACAAGTGATTCTGGATGGTCAAACTGGTTTGAGACCTTTAGAGTAAAAAGAACTTCATAATTACAAAGAGCCCATGTTTTAGCTATCCTGTACCGGCAAGTTCTTTGTAAAATACAATTTTAATTGCTATAAAAAACAGGTATCTTCCCTCCACCTTGAAAATAAAAAAAGATTAAAAATCTCTAGCACATTCTTCCTTATTTTTCAAGAAAATTTGGCTCCATTTTTGAAGCTGCTCTAAGTGAACAACAACAAAAATGTTCATCATTTTCACAGCCAACTTTGTAGAAGCTCAAAATATAGGTCTCAGCCTTTAAGACTCTTGATCTATTTCACAAGTCATTTCAAGTTCATATCAAACTAACTGACTCGCAGGGTTTCTTCTTTTTTTCCTCTTTGTTTTTTTCCAGAGCTGTATTTAAAATGAGTCTATTTCATTCCCATTGGTATGGTGGTCATAATTTATCCATTTTCTTTATCTGAGAGGAATGGGAGGGAATAATTTGACAGAAACAGTAATCCATTTGAGAAAGCCGAAGGCTGTTTGATATTAATATGGGGAATGATTAATCAAAGAAAGAGAAGCCCTTCAGTAATAAGCAAAAAATGAGGTCATTATCTGGGCAGCAGAGACCAGGGAGCACTTAAGGATATGCAGTGGGGTCAAGAGTGAATAAGGAAACTGCAGGAGTTTTCAGTCCTTTAGAACTGAAATGGCCTTACTGAGTTAGATCAAAGATCCCTCTTGCTATGTTCCTGACACTGTCTAGTAGCAGATATTTTGGAAAACAGGAAAGTTGAGAGTATTCCTTCGTTGCTATATAACTTTTCAAAAGTTGCTGGATTAAGGACCTTGTAAGCGTATAAATCATTGTGTTTAAAAACCACCGTAGCCTCCACCAGTTATGATGGCAAAGAACTGCCCAGTGCAACTGGGCACAGTGTGAAGTAGAAACTGCAATACAATGCCATCAGTCGACAAATGTCAGAGTCAGGAAGCACCTTGTGTTTCTTTAGGTCATTTCTCTAGTGTCTGTTAAAGACAGAGTGTGCCTGCTTCCCCACAAACCGGCTTCTACAAGCTTATAGATAGCACATGTGCTCCAGTAATTGGTGAGTTCTTCAGGCCTCATTTTTGCTGTATGTTAGTGCTTCCAGATCAGTGTCTGAAGGGCATTGGCTGAAAATGAATGCATCAGATGGATGCTCAAGTACAGGAATTGTGTCCAGAGGTATAGACTACAGAAAGTGATAGGAAATGGAAGGACTGGATGGTATCAAGTGTGTGAACCAGAAAGCTGAAACCAGTTTTGAATGATGTGCTGAATGCCCTTGGCACAGGTACTCCTGAAAGCTATCTTGCTTTTAGTTCAGAACAGACAGGCTGATAGAGTGTGGGTTGTGGACTCCAAGCCTGAGCTCTCCACCAGAGGATCAGTAGGCCCCAGTCCAGTCAGTCTGGTGGTTCTTTCTCTCTCTGGGAGATTTCACCACTTGTGTGGTGTGGCTCAGAGACCAGGCTGATTCCTTGTCCCACTGAGCATGCCCAGACATGGGAATGAGCCCTTACTCAAAGACAGAAGAGAGTGCTCAGAGGATGGCTTTGTCTGGACTTAGACATCCACAAAGGTTTGAATCCTGCAGCAGTGTCTGCCCAGGCACTGAAATCGGTGAAACTGAGCAGATGCAGGAATTGATCCTGCACTTGGATCCAGCCACAGGAACAGGGACCCTTCTGGGTCAGAGACAAATTGCAGATAAATGTGCCTTCACACACCCAGGGTTCCTGTCTTAGCTGTGTTACACTTGCAAGGCGACAGTTGAATGCATCCAAGTCTCCTTGAAGCCCCCCTCCCTTTACACTGCATATATTAAATACAAAGCAGATTTCATCTGTAATAATTCTTAAAAGTCAAAACAACAAGTGCATTTGTTCCATCTATTTTTAGGTTTGCCGCTTGTTTAAATCTTGGGTTCTTGACACTGCTTAGATCTGTGATGAAGGCAGACAGCAAGAACTTTATCATGCTTTGATAGGGCTGGTTTTTGTCACACACTCTCTCCTTTGTCGTTAGCCTTAGAAGACAAAAAGCTGGAAATGATTCATTGGGAAATAACTGAAATTTGTTCTGTCAAAGGAAGAAAAAAAGAAACACAAAGAAAATAAAAAATGAAAAAGACCTTTCAAACTGTCTATGACAGTCCCCTCATGATGAGGGGTACCAAACCCTGAAAGTGACTCAGCCCTTTCCAGAATCAGGCCCAAGAACAGCTTGTCTGCTTTGCACAGGAGTATAAACACCTGCCCAAATCCTGACAGAAAAGCACAAGACTTTGAGATGGTTGTCTGCATCTCTCCCCCAAGCCTCAGATGTATACATCAGATTCTACCTGATGGGAAGGGAGATACCAGCATCTTTTATTCACCTAAATCCTTCTTCCTCTTCACTTCTGTGTGAGGACATGAGCCATCTTCTTCTTGTCTTCTACAAAAGTCATTCACTCTTAGCTTCTGCCTTCTTGTAGTGAGCAATGAGCCTTCCTGTAACCTCTTCCTCTCTGTTCCCCACACCAGACTGGGGGGAAAAGGCATCCATCCTGGTCATGCCAGTTATATATTCTGGTACCACACAGTAAGATAAAGGCAGACCTTGCATTGGGGTCACTCTGCTGTTTGCCATAAATCCCACAACCATTTGCCCTGGTTAAGGTCTGATGTTCTCTATACAGCAAGGACTGGACCAGCAGGATCTAGCTCACACAGACTAAACAGCACCTGCCATGGATGATGGAGGAGCACTGTGAAACCCTGCAGGTACTGATCCTTGTGCATTGCTCCAGTGATTGTGCTCTTTGTGAGGTTTAGAGAGAGAAATTAGATTTTTTTCTTAGCTCAAAGGGAAGATTCCTGAAGAGAGGGGTAAAGGACTAGTTCCTATTTTTCTGCTTTTTTTTTTGTAGTCTGTAGAGCCCTTCCTGGGGTCACAGCACCTTTTTACCTGACAGGACCAATTTTTCTAGGTTGATGGAGTAATTCTGACTTCTCTTGAACTCCTCCTGTGGTCTATTGTACTTTTGGGGTGTCTGTTGTGAAGGTCATAGGCCTGCATTTTAAAGTGTCTGAGTTTTATTAGTAAGGAGAGAGATCTGTGCTTGGTTTGCATGTACTGAAGTAGAAGGCAGGTGTACAAATTCAACCCTGAATGGACGTTAAGGAGGGAAGAACTTTACAAAGGGTTTTACAAATGATTTGGAGCCTGTACAGGCTTTTGATACCCTAGAAAATAGGTGGTCTGGAGGCACTGCTTTTGCAGTGGAGAAAGGGTTTGCTTGTTCTTTCACCACTATACTCTGAACAGCATTGATATGATGTGAAAGTTTGGATTCATAGCTCTTCATCTCAACCAACTGCTGGCACCAACAACTCCTACAGCTCTGCAGTTGAATACGACTTCTATAAAATGATGGTTTATTTCCCTGATACAAAAGACACTGGGCTGTGACATGTGCCCCATTCCTAGCCCTACTCATGCCTCATGGGTACATATGAATTTTTGCATGGGCACACAGTGATAGGACAAGGGGGAAGAGTTTTAAACTAAAAAAGGAGATATTTAGATTAGATGTTATGAAGAAATTCTTTACTCAGAGTGTAGTAAGGCACTGGAACATGTTGCCCAAAGAAGCTGTGGCTGCCCCATCCCTGGCAGTGTTCAAAGCAAGATTGGTTGGGACCTTGAGCAACCTGATTCAGTGAGTAGCATTCCCCCCCATGGCTGAGGAGTTGGCACTGGATGATCTTTAAGGTGCCTTTAGCCCAAGCCTTTCTATGATGATGCTCTAATTCTATGACATGTGAAGGTCACTCAGCATCTGGATTTCATTTTCTTTTCCCTGAAATTTTGTATGAGAGAAATGTCATAAACTCAGAGTCACACTCTTAGCTCCTACAATTGAGTTACTCAACACGTTTGGCTATTTCATCTTCTACATGCAAATGCTTAATTTGTGCTTGCAATCACATCTCTTGTTTCTATGCAATTAGGTGCACACTTTTTAGAAACCCAGACTTCTTAAAAAATAGCCAAAACCAGCTGTAGCTAACAACTGAGTGGGTAAGTTATTCCATGTCTTTTTATTTAAAACAAAACAAAACAAAACAAAACAAAACAGGGAGAGAAGAGATAAAGCACATTCCTGAAGGGAGGCCATGAAGCTCAATTTCTTAATATTTGATAATTATCTTTTAGTGACAGAGAGGAAAATACATTAAGACACATGCAGTGTTATGACTTGCACTGACTAAAAGTAGCATGTGCCAAGAACACAATGTATTAAAAATGCCTGTTATTGTTATAATACCATCGGCTAGGATGGCTGTGAAGGATTTGTTTTTATGTCTCAGCCTTTAATTTCAATATGATTTTTAAAAATTCCCAGAGACTGTTGCAGCTGCTACAGCATTAACAGTCTTGAAATAGAAATGTTACTTAGCAAGATACAGCTGCAGAGGAGAAAAAAATTCCCCAAACAATCCCAACATTTAGATTGATTAATCTACCAAGACTGTTATTCGTATTTTAAATTAATGTTGTTTAAACCGAAATCTGTTTGCCTTCCAGCCATTTTATTTAGTTATGTTTTTCCTAAAGAGGTAACAATTTCCAAGATCTGCATAAATAATGAATGCCGCGCAAGCAGCTCAGCAGCTCCTGCCGCTTGTGGGCTCCTGCTTGTTTAAGTGTGAGAAACTGAGCCACTGGGATTGCTCCCCTGAGGCTCTTCATCCACAGTGGTGTAAATAACTATTCCTTCTTACTTTGCCCTTTCTGTAATGTTTCCACCATCTTTGGCCTTTCCTACGTATGGGGGATTTCATACCATAATTATTAGAGGTTGGGAAAACACAAAGTATTTGCACGTGTCCAGGTATAGAAGACATAAGGGAGCAATAGGAGAAGTTCAGCAGTTCCCAGATTGATTATCACCCACTCCAGCTCTGCTGTTCCAGAGCATATTTCTGCTTCCTTTGCTTCCAGTGCCATAAAATCATTGTTATCTCATGAATTTACTAGAGTCCTTCACTGTGTAGGTCTTGCATTACAAAAGCCTGTCTCAGTGTCTCTTCCTGCACCTTAGATAAACAAGGGAACCTCTCTAACAACTGCTATCAGAAGAAGGGGTCTCAGAGAGAGCAGACAATTCTTCTTCTCAAGATTTGCTGAGAGCCGCGAGAGACCTGTTGTGACTTGAGGACAAGGTGTGAAAACTCCTTTGCCTGCCAGGCACGGTGGGACACGATACTGGTCCCTGCTCAGCTGGTGGCCAGGCTCAAAGTGAAGCAGTCCCTGCTGGCCCTGCACATCCCTCAGCCAGAACTGATTTCTCCAGGGGCCAACAGAGAGCTCCCTGCATTACATGGCAGAGGCCACCTCTTTTCCTGCCCTTCCTCTAGAGATGCCATTGAGAACTGACTCTGAGCAGACCCAAAGGTGCCTGACTCAGGTACCATCCCCGCTCCACAGCAGCACTGAACCTTCCTCAACTCCACCTCAGAGCTGGCCCTTCATGCATGGGGGTGTGGAGAGTATCTTGCTGGAGGAACCTCAGTTTAGACATTATCCATGGCTGTAACCCCACACAGCCTTTCACATATGGTACTAGTGAGATGTGGTTAGGAAAGGAAACAAAAGAATAACAGAAAGCATCAAGCAGGGAAGAATTTTCCTTCCAACACATCCTGTGAGGATTCATTCCATAGTGTCTCCATCCACAGGAAGATGAGAGAAACATGACTTCTGAAAAAAATTGTGCTACCACAGGGGTGTTCCTGGAAGCACAGCATGAGAACAGGCAGTCCCAAAAAAACAATGTTTCAGACCTCCTGACATGCTCTGATATCCAGGGGATTTCCTCCTGCAGGCCATAATATTCATGGGTTTTGGAGAACTGTTATCCCTTCTGGTCCTGTGAGACCACCTAATTTATAGAAAACTGAGAAAACAGGAAATCTTTGGCATTTCCCAGCCCTCTCACATTTTTTGTGCTGATGCTATAATTCCATTTTCACGATCCAGAGAGAAATACATCTTTTGGTCACTGATTATCGTGTAGCATTTAATACTACTCATGTCATTGACTCCTACAGTCATGCATTATGCAGGCAATCGTGCTTTACCTACAGTACAACACTTACAGAAACCCAGCTGGATTAATATTTTATTCCTTATTTAAAAAGAACTGCCCAAGGTTATCTTATCCTGTCAAACCGTACTTTCTCCCCTCTCTAAATAATTCCTTTGCCCTCATATTGTTTCAACTTTTTATGTAGCAGCTCAACATTTCTCTCCCAGCTAATTTATTCCTTGAAGTGCCTCATCAGTTCTTTTAGTTTGTCTGTTCTTTGTTGATGACATTCATGCACCCTAGCTCAAATAGGCTATGGCAGCTTTTTCTTCTCTCAGAAGTTGCCTGCAGTACTTTAATAAGTCCTATAATCTCCTTTTTTTTTTTTTAAGAATGCAGATTCAGTTTACCTAACCTTTCTAAATACTGCTGTGTCTGAGTCATATCTGTTGCCCTCTGGTACTTTTCCATAATATCCTTCTTTTATAAGGTGCTCAGAAAGGCATACAGCATGTCAACTGTGACCTCATATGTACTTAAGCAATGCCATAATAATTTCCTGTGACTTATAATTGATGCTGCAATATTAATGTTTCCCATGATTTTGCAGAGCAATGAGGTTACATTCCTTTTTCTTAAGGCTTCCCCCAAATGCACTCTTCCAAGCTGGCCCACAGTCTTCTGCTGTTAGCCAGATAATTCCACTGTCTCCTTATGCAAGTCTTGACAAGATGCTGGGAATCATGCTTCTCTTTACCCTTTCTGTCCTGTTAGTAGGCACTCCTCTTTTAAAAGAACAGGTGTCACTTTCCATATATCCTTCATGTTGAAGGGTTAATGTTCCAACAGTCTTTTTCATTCAGCTCTGTTCCCCATGACTTTGATTACCTCCAGACTCCAGAGATGCCTGTGCTGTGTTGCACTGATTTAGGTACTTACTGTTCTCTGGACAGGACATGATCTGAGTCTCCTTCTTTTGAATCTTGTATTGGATCTGACTGGTGGAGAATAAGCACAGAGTAGCTCTAACAGTAAGGAAAGGAGTAAGTCTGGGGAAAGAATGAGAAATTACTTCTACAACAGTAGTTGTAGAAGTTGAATAAAACATAAACCTATGCTTGATGCTTTCTGTAAAGTTCAAGGAATTCTTGACCACTCATCACCCAGCAAACTGCAAAATTCAAAGGATAAAATCTGGCTCTTTGTGCTAGAAAATATATCAGATTTTTTTCAAGTGACTCTTGGCTTTTTCAAGTCTGAGAGAATGATTCTATAAAGATAAAGAGTAGAATTTATGGTATATTACTATTCACCCTCACAGGTATTAAACCAAGTATCTCTAGCCTCAACATTCTTGAAGGCAAATTTCAATGTGGATAAAGGGAATCCCTTTCAATTTTACAAAGTAATTGTGCATATTTATCTAGACACTCCAGACTGCAGACTCCAAGTGCTATTAACCTACAAGGCAGCCACTTGTGTGTGTACATAATGTGCTTTTCTGGCTTTCCTGCTTGAACAATAAGTACACAACTATGCACCTGTACACATGGCCTCCTTTTATTCATATAATTACATCCCTTGAGTAGACATTAAAGCAGGTGTGTTTGTTGTTTTGTAAAAAACAGCCTGGCTGGCTGGCTGAAGAGCTACTGACTGAGGTTTTGTTCTTACTCAGTGCATATGACAGCGCTGCAACCAGGTCACAGGTCTACAGCGCATACATAGGTGAAAATATGATTTGTTCAGAGTTTGATTGCAGCTCCCAGTCTATAATCACTTCATCCTCAAGTGTACTTGTTACATAATTATCAGGAGGCCTGTGGTGACAGGGCAAAAAAGGACACTTAAGAGGTGGAAAAATGACCTGTGATCTATTCAAATGAGTGCTTGCTAATTAATTTCACTGCAACTCTGTGCTACTCTAAGACTTTGAAGACTACTCCAAACCTACCAGTAGCTAAGCAAGATTTCAATGGGTGGTATTTCACAGCACTGCAGAGTGGCTGAGGTTGGCAGGCATCTCTGGAGACCATGTAGTCCACCCCCTCTTCCCAAACAGACTGCTCAGGACTGCCCCATTGCACTCCTAGTGAAAAAGCTATTTCTGTGTTTAAATTGAATTCCCTATATTTAATTTGTGCCCATTGTTTTTTGTGCAGCCACTGGGCACCACTGAGAAATCCCTGTTTCTGTCATCTTTACTTCCACCATCAGATATTTATAAAGACTTAGAAGATCCCTATGAGCTTTTCCTTCTTCAGGCCAAATAATTCCAGCTCTCTCAGCTTCCCCTTGTACAATAGATTCCTAGATCCCTTTATTATTTTTTTGTCCCCACCTTCAGATAGAGGAGTTGTTCTGGTAGCAGCATCACATGCTTTGCTGAGCCCTTCTCAGAGCAGGTAGAGTGAGAGCCTTCTGCTTCACACACAGGAACACTAAACTAGATCTTCTTAGGTTCCCTCAGTAGAAAGGAACAAACTGCAGTTCCTTTATGCTTGTGGATTTGTGAACTACTTTTTGGGTTTGCATAACCAGTTTGATTTTCCAAATTTTCTGTGAACTTCAGCTATGCTTTATTCAGGGATGACTTGTGTTAAAAACAGGCCCACTTTTCTAGCTACATTTCTGCGAGCTGAAGGCTATCTGTTAAAACCTTGGGTGCCCCAGATGAATGCCCTTTCCCTAGACTGAGTCCTTGGCGAGCTTGGATGGACACAGCTGCACTGACATGAGTGAGTGCTCAAGGAGCAGGGCTGTTTTATTTTCTCCCTAACATCCTCTCACTTTATTCCCTGATTCTCTTCTACAAGAGCTGTTGGTTGCCCTCTGACTGTGCAGCACATCACTCTCCCTTTCCTTCAGCCCTTTGTAAGATTTTCAGCCAGATCCTTAGCTATCATGATAGTTCATTGCTCCACTGAGTTTAGTTTGGCTTTACTTGCCAGAATTGTGCCAATTCTTAACAATGGATGATTTAGCCACTTTTTTTCACCTCTTGTTACACCATCTCCCTTGTTCTTCTTGGATATTCAAGTTCTATGGTGCTTGCTGCAAGAAAAGCATTCTCCTTTCTCCCAGCAATTTCTTTGTGAATAATAGAAAATAAATACCCATTGATGATGCAGACATCTTACTGGAGCTGTCTGACTTATCCCCATCTGGCCAACAGGCAGACATGGTTCAGAGTGAGTTTCCTAGTACTTCAGGACAGTCATGAGACAACATGTTTTGTGCAATTTTTTAAAAATTTCCTCTGTAACTACCTGTCTCTAGCTCTTTTAAATTAGATTTTTTTTTCTCATTAATTAAGTCCTGTGGCCTTTATGAGAAAATTAAAGGAATATTATCTTTTTAAACCAAATTGGTCTTTTAAAGGTCTAATAAGTAAAAGTATGACTAGAAAATTAAACATAATATTTCATCTTTGTCTGCTGTGCTCATTAAATATTTAATTAAATTCCAGGCTGAGATGACTTGATGGTTGAGAGGAGGGGGTTTTGAATTGCCCTTGCATCCACAGAAATCTTTTTGAAGGACTAAGGATTTTGTCAGGAGAGCAAGCCTTTAAAGCCCAACTGTATGACACCAGTGCTGTTGAAACAGTGAATTGTAACTCATTAATTCAGTCCATCTTAACTAAACCTTTTATTCACCTTACCCCCTCTCCTGGCTCTGCCTAAAGAAATTAGGGGAAGGGAGTGACTGTAGCACATCCACTTGTGTACTCTGATTTATGGTGTCCTCCAGGCTTGGTTGACCCAATGGACAACTACTGCTCTCCTCTAGTTCAGAAGGCAGAGTGAGATTTTCTTTTGCTCAGCTCTATGGGGCCAGAACTTAGTGAATTCAGGTAATTCTTCATCATCTTTCTCATTCCTTTATTCTGGAATTCTCCCTGCTGGTGTCAGTCTGGTCCACTCCAGATTCATTAGTTTTTATCGCCTTCCTCTTGTGATGCCAGGCAAACAGAGACTCACCACAGTGCTGCCTGCATTGGCCAGAGCTCTTCACTGCTTGGAGGCTGGGAGCAAGCACCAGATATTTAGTTTGTGGTCTTAGGAATGCCAGGTTAGTATGAAGCAAGTCTCAGCGTCCCTGTGAAAACAGTGCCACAGCCAATATCTTTTCCATTTCAACATGTGCACCATTTGTTCATGTTCAAAGTATATGAATATGAAATAAAGACTGTAATTAACCATTTCCTAACCACCCTATACACAAATTCATAATCAGGTCAGACCCCACTTGAAGGGAATCCACATTAGATAGGAATCCTCTTATTCTGGAGAGCTGATTTTCGTTTAAGTGTATTCGTTATTGATTAAGACCTATCTTTTCCTGTGCTGACCTTATTCTTCAATGTAAACAGTTATTCCCTATGGGGACAGGCCTGTAACAATGTGTCAGTACACAGCAATCTGCTCCATAATCTTCTCCAGACCTGTTCCAGTCTGAAACTTTGCCTTGAATGGGTTTGGCCAATATTTCAACTGAAGTCTCAGTACTTGCCTGCCGACATCAATGCTTCCTTAGTTTCTTTGGAAACCTTTCACCCAGAACTTCTTAATTTTTTGCCATATCACATATTAGGAGCCATATTACATTGCTGGTGGTGATTGTATACAGTAGTGATCATATACAATATACCCAGGCTTTTCTCCTTCTTAGTAATTTCCAGCTATTGAGCCAAAGCTTGCAGTAAGGATTCAGTTACTGGTCCTTAAGTGCATGACTTCACATTGCATAACTTTATTTCATTTCTGATTTTTGAGTTCTTCCCACTTAAGATAGTGATAGTCTTTTTTTTTTTACTGACAATGCCTTCTGACTTTGTGCATCTGTTAATCACTTCTGCATACACTGGCTCTTCATGCCAAGGTCATCAAAACACAGAAGACACAGAATGAGATTGATTTCAATAGCAGCTGTTGAGGCCTGACCCTATGAAACCTCTTACCAGAAATATCTTCTGCACCGAGGGCCAACTGCCTCATTCCCTTTAATAAGCTGTCACAAGTTCTCTTACAATGTTAAAGCTGTCCAATTTCTACACTTAAACCCATATCTTTCTATATTGTATCATATTAAATGAATTGTTGAAGCCAAATTAGTAAAAAGCTGATCATTGCCTTGAAAAGTAAAACTTCTTGTTGCATTTTTTGTAACTTAATGTCAGTTGTTTATAATTGTAAAATAAGTTCTTTAACCTCGCATAGCATAAGGATCAGGTTAGCCCACTGCTCTGCTGGAAAAATGAATGTAAAAAATGTACCTAGAATGTGAAGTTGGTTGGCTATGCATTCATATTTTGTATCCTTTACTATCTAGATGCAATGTCAGCACTTAACAAGTACGAATGAATTCTGTGTGCTAGTGTTACGACTGAGAGAAAGTAACAGAAACAGGCAGAATAAGCTGGTATTAAATGCTAAATCATATGGCAGCTCATGAGCTCACCTTTCACCTCTGGCAAGCTGGTTTTAATAGAAATCTATTGGAGGAGAAAAAATATGCCTTCAGCTCCTCTGCAGTTATGCATACCCCAGGTAGTTGAGGTGTGTTGCTGGGGGACACATGCCAGAGCAAACAGGTAAAGCTCTTGCAGATGCAGCAGCTTGCACAGGGCTCCTCTCTGTGAGGCCTCTGCTATCGAGGCCTATCCAACCTCATCAAGCTCACATAAAGCAGGAGCTGCTGCAAGGAAGGAACTGTGCAATCTCATTCACTCACCTTGATTTTTCTTGCATAGGTGTTGGGAAAATTCACACACACAGACAGCAGTAAGGCTGATGTGTACTCCTCATACATCACTCTTGCTGTTTCCTTCCCACCCAATCTCCTACCATCATTTGTTGTTCAGGGGTTCTGCACCAGACTGATCCTGAGAAACAGCTGATCTCTTCCACTGTGCCCTTTCACAGCCAGCCTAGATGCTCTTGCCTGTCTCAGTCTCCCTTGGGCTATTATTTGATCACTGCTGGTTTGGCCTGTCAGTTCTTCTTGCAGGCAAGTGATCTGCCCAGTCATTTAATGTCCTTTATTTTCTGGATTACATTGTTCTCCTGAGTACGTTGCCTGACTTGCATGAAGCAGTATCTCCCTTTCTGCCTTAGTTATTCAAAGTATCAATCACTCCACAACCACCTTTACTGCTATTAACCTTCTTCCTGTCTTCCAAATCAAAACCCATTTCTCACTTCCATATGTCGACACCAGCAACAAACATCAATTAAATGTCTTTCATTTTTAAAGCACACAGCCTTGCTACCCTTGCTTATATCTTAATGCTTCCCATATGCTTCTCATCAGACTCTAAATTCCTCTGTTTGCTTCCTCTGAGAAGTCATTCTTCATTATAATAAGTTGCCCCAAGTAAATTTATTCATCATCTTTTTCTATGACAGCCACGTTCTTTCACTACGGGAAATTAAACACTGTACCATATGGCCAGAGCAGCAAACTTTAGTACTCACTTGCTCAATTGTTTTAACACTTTGCCGCCTTCGTACAACAGTCTGTTTGCCACTAGAGTGTCAGCCTTCCTCCTGACATATGCATTAGGCACATTAATAGGAAGGAGGAAATTAAGTGAAGTTGACAATGTGAAGAAAGAACAGTATGATCCCATTAAGTTCCAAAAATTCACTATTTCTACTATTTTTCTCTGGATTGGGGGAAAAAAAAAAGCCCTTAAACTAATTCCTCTGAATATGCTATATCATTAGCCTGCTGTGCCGCCATATGACACCTTTCAAAAGCAGAACAATGTGAGAATTCAGAAGTCTGGGGACAGCATATACATGGTTCTGCTGTGCATCCCTTTTATGAGCCTTGTACCATCATTAGCTTTACTTTGCAAGCTGCAGTTGTTGCTCAAGCCTCACTAAGCCCTGTTAATTAATGGCACACCATGCAGTGCCACTAGAAGCTTAATTTTCTCCATGTTTGTCTCAGGAATTTGGCTCTCATGACAGAAGCTTTTTGATAAATGTAGAAAATTGCATGTAATAATTTAGGAGGCATACAGACTTCCTTCCCTGGAGTCCTGAAGTCTTTTCTAATGTTGGCTTATTGAATATCTTTCTTATATATTCATGGATCTCTTCTCAGGAGATAAAGACAAATTTTAAAATTTGGGGTTGAAGATAGGTAAATGCTACATGCATTTTATTTCCTCGCATGAGAATGTAATTATTTTGCTTTGGTCATTATCTATCTATGGGCCAAATCTTAGAAGGTGACACCCCTGCCCCTACAGGCAGGAGAATTACAACTGCTTATGCTAGGGCTGAATTTGGCCCTTCTCTTCAAAATTCTGTCTACTTATTTATTGAATTTATATTTTGGTCAGGCAACTAGGAAAAAATCAGTACATTCAACTACACTGAGTTTCTATTCCTGTTTGTGATTTACAGCTGGGAGTCATGTGAGAGCTGAGCAGCCCCCAGCTAAGATGGCTGTCAAGCTCCTTGGATGTGGCTCTTTGCTCCCTCACAGCAGAGGAGCTGTGACTTACTGCTGGCTGAGGCTCTGCAGGTGGATTTCCTGGGAGCTCCTCAGCAGAGCCCAGGCTGCTGGATGGAGCCGCTGCGTGAGTCTGCAGAACTTTAGATTTCCCAGTGCCTGTTGCTCAAGCTCCCAGCTCTTTGATTTTGTCTCATGATAGAGGATGTACTTTTGTTCAGCAGTTGTGTGGAGCAGCTAGGGATGGTCTCAGCAAGGCAGCCACACCACTGAGCACTGTGGAAAGATTATGAAGTCAGTGTGGCATGTGACTCCTGTGGGCTACTGCTATTTGTACTCTGTCAAATATCCAGCAGGCATTTTTCTCAAAAAATGTTTTTCTGAAATTATAAGGTTTTGAAATGATCAAAACTTTACAAAAATTTATTGATTTTTTACTCTGCTGAACATGGGAAAAAATTAATAGCTTTACCAGCATTATTTATGCATCAGATAATACATAGTTTTGCATTTTATCAGTTCAGTGTTATCCTGTGGGAACTGAACTTGACTACGCTATTATTCCTGCTGTTGTAAGTTAAGTATTGACAGTGTTCTCAGCAGTTTATTTAAGAGAAAAAAAAAGGTAAAATAATACAGCAAAAAAGCATTTTGCATCCAGCATGGGGCTGCAGAAGTCACTGTGAATAACCTGTGATCTTAAGGAAAAATCAATGCCAATTTCTGAAAGTTCAAGATTGGTTTTCAAGGCTGTTGCTAGGGGGAAAGATTAGCTGGTGCTCCTGGACTTCCAGGCAGCTGTGGGCAGCTGCTCAAATGGCAGAAGTCCACGGGGTCCATTTGGGCTCTATTTGTGTAAAATCACCTGGTTTTGCCAAGATTGCTGCAGGTTTACAGCTCAGCTCATCTAATATAAAATAATAATATCCAAGGATCTCCATTACATTTCCTCTTTCTGGATGCAGTATTCAGCACTGGTGTGTAGCAACCGGTAAAATGAATACCTGAATGAAATTAATAATAAGCAATAAAAGGAAGCCTTTCAAAAGTACTTCCTGTACTTCAAATAGTGATGATTTCATTGAGTGCAAGTTTTCCTTTTTACTCTTTTTTGTATTATCTCTAATTCAGAGTTTCTGCATTATACATGAAGATGGATTTGGGAACACAAAGAATCACAGGATTGGAAGGGAGGTCATCTATTGTGTCCCTTAGCCCAAAGAAAGGAAGGAAGTATTATACTTGTGCCATCTTGACCTCCTGTAATGGGGACTGTAAAATCTCCCTACTCTATCTATTCCAGTGCTTTATGCCCACAGAGAGGGCTCTTCCCAGTATCTTACCTAGGTCTGCCATGCAGCAATTTTCATAAGTTTATTACTTCCCATTATATCCACCAGGAGAAAACAGTTATCCCTTTCATTGTGAACTAGACTTTTATGTATTGGAAGACTGTTATCACATCCTCTCCAAGTCCCTTTTAGAATAAACAATCCAAATTTATGTCACCTCTCCCTGTAAATCACATGTTTCTAGACATCTGATTATTCTTGATTCTTTCCTTTGGGGTCTCTTCAGCTGGTCCATGTCTTTCTAAAAGCCTTTTCCTGCCATTCCTGGAAGACTTGATGACACCTTCACTTGAAGCAGTCAGAAAAAAATATTTTCCTTTAAGTACTCTCCATGGATAAGTGAAAAGGCTGCTAAAAGGGTTCACATAGCTGTTCTCAGATTTAAAGTATAACCCTCTTTGAATAGCACTGGTCCAGTGAAAAAAGGAAATTATGCAGCTCTGAAGTGCATTCATTCACCTGCAAAATAAGCTGCCATTATGACCAGATAAAGACATTTCTGAGTGAGTCAACATGAATACACATCCACATGAAATTAAATGAGTCCATTGCATCTGTGCCACTGAATAGTCAAATAGAAGAGGCAAAGTGAATCAGGGAGTTAATGCATTCACTGCTGGTAGAGCAGCTCTCAATAATACTGCTTTGCCAGTCATTGTGAAAATGCACAGTACATGGCTAACATTGCCTTGAAGACCAAACAGCCTCAAGGGAAAG
>NW_005054298.1:23057063-23110589 GCF_000277835.1 Geospiza fortis | reverse complement strand
GAAAGAGCAAGCAGTGGTAGGAGAGTTTCACAAACAAAGGAACTGAAACTTGGGAAGGGAACTGAGATGTCCAGGACTGTTGTAGCAAAGAAATTTCCTGAGTTGTCCTCTTGCCACATCTGTGGAGCATTTTCCCTTGCCATGAATGAATCCCTGCCATGTCCTTGGAGTTTGCATGGTGCTATCTTCACAACCTTGGAGGAACCCAAGGCAGGGCTTCTCCCACAGAATCTAATGAGCACACAGGGGTCAGATTTGCCATGAAGGAGAGCAAAAAAATATTGCACAATAGCTATGTGTACAATCTACTTTTAGTCGTCTCTGGCTTTAGAGATACTGAATTGTCTAAGGGAAGGCTGTGACATTATGTGCAAAGATGAAATCATCTTCTCTTCTGCATTCTTAGTCTACACCTGTGCCAGCAATCTGGCATGACATCCAATTTCTCTTGACTCAAATGGATCAGCAGGGTTCCCCCTGGCTGTCATAAAGCTCTAGGAGAGGGAGTGCAAGTCAGAGGCTTTTGTATTTTGAATATTAAGAATTTTCTGCTAGCAGGGATTTGAATGGCTCTTTCTAGGACTGTCAGCTGGCTTTATGAGGAGTTTCTTCATTCCAGTGGGTCTCTTTTGGTCCCTTTTCCCCTTTCTTCTTTTCCATCTATGGGTCAACAGTTTAAGCATTGAAGATACTAAGGATGTTCTACCTCCAGTGTCTCAGAGTTACTTGCAGCAATCTATTTGGAGGCTGTCTTGCCCTCAGAAAGAGGAAGAGCTGAGCAGCCACAGATAGTCAGGCCAGCTTCCTTGTATGGTCTCAAAGCTTGTAACTTGTGGCACAGGCAGTCAAAGGTCTTCAGGAGACACCCCGCTGGTCTAGTACCATGTTCACTCCTCAGTGGGAGAAGGAAGCCAGCTCACCATACAGCCCACCAGGGATTTGTAAAGTTTGCTCTCCTGCCATGAGGTCTTCATGGATATAAACTTCCATTTGGTTTTCTTTTCTTTAAACTGTGTTCTTTTAATAAGCATGTTTATATGAAATTTAAAATACTTCACTGTTTGATTGCAGTTTAGCTAGCTCCTTCCAGATTTCCCCAGAAATCTGAAAGGCACACTTTTGGGGTATAGTGGGAGCACTCAGAGTAGGGGCCCTTCTTCACAAAAAAGAATGCATGACTGAATTGTAGGCAGAGATTGAGATGGGAAAACAGACACCCTTGGCTGCTAAATTGAAGCTGCAAAGCTCCAAATCACCCAGCATGAGCCCACTCTCTCCCTTGCTCTCCTGCCATCTCCACATCCCCCAACCTTCACTCGTCCCCAGATCCCAGAGTTTGCACAGGGAAAGTTAAACCCCTTGGTTTTAGCAGTTGCAGTTTGAGAGAGGGACACATATTTTTGCAAGCTATTCCAGGCTTGTGGTTTGCACTATATTCCCTCTGAGCATAATTAACATAGGGAGGAAATGAATCTTGCAAAGTAAGTCTTAGTGTGTTCCAACGCTGTTCAGTTCAGTTAGCATTACTCATGTTTTCAGAGGGTTGGGTAGCAGGAAAGATGGCATTTAAATGTGCTGGTCACTTCATCCAAACTAAGCACTGGTACAGAAGAAAAACCAACAAAACCTGAGAAGCCAGAAAATGCCCACTGAAGGGAGATTCCATACTATACTCTTGTTCCTCTAATAAGGAACCTTTTCTTTTTTCTTTTTCCTTCATTTTTTTCCTCTCTAATGCCATAGGTACAGCTTGAGGTTATATTGGAATGTATAAATCTCATGTGAGCCACAAAGCATTAAGCCACCATTATCCTTTTAATTTAATTATCTCAGTTCCTACCCTAAAACATTTAAAACTAATTGAACACCCGAGGTTTTCCTGTGAAGTTTATTTCCTAAACATTATTGAAGTACTGCTGATAAAGCCAAAAGGTACAAAGTCAGCACTTCCTAAAACAGCCTGATTTATTAAAGTATAAATGGGAGGTTATTTATAAATAGGATCCAAATGCCAAATAGTTCTTATCATTTTATGTTTCCATGCCATGTATCCTAGTTGATTTCCAAGAACAACCACTTAACTTCCATGAAGTTGGTCCAGTTTTCCTTTCCCTTATAATATCACTTTAAGATGCTTGCCAGTTTGTTCTTTTTAACTATTAATTTACATTGTCTTTTGGCATTTTCTTTGTCTTGATTTGAACTGTTTGGCTTTCCTAGTTCTTGATGTCACAGGCTGTATCTAATACTTCATTCATGCTGCTAATGGTTCCCAAATGTTATCATGTTACAAAAGGCTGTATTTTTCAGTAGAAATGTATTTTATAGTGCTGGTGAAGCTCATAGCATAAAAGACTCGTGTAGCACAGAATGATCATTATATTTCTTCCCAACATGTGAAACCAGTAAAATAGTTTCACATGCATACAGGCTGCTTTGTCATTAAAGTTAGTTCTGCCTCTGCATTTTTCTCTATTACTTGAAGTTGGATCCAGCTGCAGAATTTGGACTAAAACTTAAGTTTGGTGTTTTCTTTTGGTAGGTTAAAAAGGCACAAGCTGTTGGGGCTTTTTTTCCAGAATAAGGAATGGCATTCATGCTTTTAGCATTAAAAAAAAATCTTTGATTTTATATAAAGCAAAATACAGTTGAGAAGAGATGGAAAGGTCAGAGGTTTCCAGCTTCTGTGTGTTTTGTACAGGTAGTTGCAACCTTAAGCATAATGGCAACTATCGCCCCAACAATGAATGAAGTTCTTTTACTACTGAAAATCTGATAACTAATCTGGGCAATAACAAGCCCTCACTCCCAATTTCAAATTTAAGTTGGTGAGCCTGTAGCTGAAACTAAATGCAGACCTTTATCTGACAAAGAGCTAGCTGTGTTGTTTTCTCAATTGAAGTAGGAATACAAAAGGCAGAGGTTTTAAAATTTCATAACCTGCTGGGTTACCTTTCCAAGTAGTTCCGTTGAAGTCACTAAAGCTTAAGTTCAAGATCAGCAGTCAAGATCTGGCCTAATAGATCACTGGCTCTTTGAGCTGGCCATGACAATGGTATTTCATAGCTGGTTTACATGTAATATCAGATTTCAAGTGAAGAAAACCAAACTAAATCAGGTAAGCAGTGAAAAAATGAGTCTTTCCCTTTTTTAAAATAAATTGCCAGTAGTTACCATAGTAACTACTAACAGTAGAGCTTATTGAGTGTCTTTATTATGAACTGCAATATAAAATATTCCTTTTTCTTGGGAGAACTAAGGAATGTTTATCCAATACAATGGATTAGATAATTGTTGCTTCTATATCAATTCATCTGCAAGACATGGAATTTCAGCAGGTGGCTCAGCTCACTGGTCAGCTAAGATCTACAATGCCAAAGCATGATTTGTTGTCCCAGTTAGCTGGACTGCTTGAACAGAGAATGACATAGAAGACCTGGAATTTGGCCTGGTTAGTCACCTCCTAAAGAGATTTCTGCTAGTGAGATATGAAATGTAGGGGTTATGTATGGGAAGGCTGAGCATGTCCCATTTCTTAGATCTCTCCATCTAAAGCCATTTCCCCAAATTAATTTGGAACCGGAAAAAGATTCAGGAAACCAGACTGAAGGCAAGGAAGCAGTAAGTCCAAACTGCAGCAAACTCTCAGGCCACAAGTTGTGTTGGTGAGCACTGGCACTGCAGCCTTAGATGTGGATATAAGCAACTCTCCAGCCAAACATAGTTCAGCTTACTTGCCCCCTTCAGGAGCTCTTGCCATATGGTTTGTTTTTTTTTTTCAATGAATCATCCACCAGTGCTTTTTCCAGTTCAGTTTGTCTGATACAAATGATGGGACTTCCACCACTGCTATGCTGAGGATACTTGCAGCTTCTCAGGTCTCCCTTTTCAGGCATTTCTCCTGAAAATCACCCAGACCATCTTATTCCAGTTTCTAGGGAACAGCTAGCTTTTTTCATGAAAAATATGGTCACCAGTGCAATTATTACCAGAAGTATAGATACCCAGCAAGGATGTCAAAAGAGTGGCTAGGTACAAAGACTGAATTACTCTGCCATTCCTTAACGTAACTGCTCTCAGTCAGGTCATCAGTGGAGATAATATGAGAAAACCTGGTCTGCTCAGACAAGTGTCAAGATGAAAGTCAGGCATGCTAGGATCCTCTGCTGTTATAAAGAAGTTGAAAGAAATGGCAATATCTTGGTTTGCACGTCTGAAAAACCTCAGTCTTTGTTTTTCAGTCAGTTCCCATCAGAAGCAGTTGGACCATTCTGGACTATTTCTCTAGTCATTTGTAGATTGACTCTTTCAAGCTGTATGCCTTCTTAAAGTGAAAGGAAAGCCATACCAAATATAGTTAAATAGCCATTTCCGTGGTCAACTTTTGACCAAACTTTTTAACCTGAGGTCTTTTAATCTCTCATCATAAATCAGTCACTTTGTGATATCCTAATCACATTTGTTCCTTCTCTTTTAATTCCCTCCCATTTGCCAACACGTGCCTGGATCTGAGGTGCCCTGGAGAAATGGCAGTGTGTACTGATTCCTCATCTTGGTGCCAAAGGAGGAGGGACCACTACCACCCTGAAATCCTGCACTTTCCTGCTATTGGGCATGGAAAATAGGAATACTTGCCATCCAAAAGGACAGCAGGAGAGAGAAACAATATCCAGTGGAGGTGTGCTGCGTTGAGCTCAACTGAAATCTGAACTTTATCATTTGTTCAAGTCAGGAGAATATTTGGGATACATGGTTTGCTGTTACAGCTGATAACAATATCCTTTCAGGAAACTTATCACAGGGAAGTTACTATAAAAATGATGCAATCAAAGTAGGATTACTACTTTTTTTTTTAAGGTTGATTATGGCCTGATCCAGTTACCTACATTTACTGTCACATATTTCTGCATGTGCAGTGGAATGCAAGACATGAGCATAGAAACAGAGAACAATCTTCATTGGAAGGGACCTTTGGAGATATCTGGTTAAATTCCCTCCCAAAGCAGGACTAGCTTTAAAATTATACTATCTTGCTCAGGGCCTTCATTTTCACATTACAAACATTTCTGATAATCTCTGATGAGGACTTCTGAATAAGCAATCAAAGCTTTCTTCAGAAAGGCTGTTGCATGTTTTCAACACTGGGACAGACCCTGGGAAGATGAATCTAATGCTTTCTGAAGGATTAACCCATAAAACTCATCCAGTAAGTGCTCCAGTAATAAGACTCTGCAATTACTGTTAAGAAAATGTCCCAAAGCTGAGAAGAAATAGCAATATTGCACCAGAGAGCCATCAAATTTTGCACTTTAAGTCTTCCAAGATTTCTTTTGCCATAGTAATACATCGGTGTGAGGTCACAAGTGTCTGTTGGAATGGATGTGTATCACCAGGGACCATGGAGGAGACCTGAGACCGCTTTGTGTGATCTCAGGAGCTTTGCCACCTTGGGACCACCTTCTGGGCCCAAGGTGGCAAAGCCATCTCTGGATCACTTCAGTGAAACTTATTAACCTCTCAGTTTCTTTAAAGCTTGTCTCTTTTTTGTAATTTTGTGATCCAAAAGTTCAGTTAAGGGGAAACGCTTTGAGAATGTGATGCGACACCACACTGCCAGGGCTAATTGGGGAGCCAGACCTGACTTTGGTTCTGTCTGGTCAGATTTTGTAAAAAGAGTTCAGAATCTTACCAGAGCAGAAGATAAAAGCTGATGTCAAAAGAAACAGAGTGTTCTCTCCTACTTTTTCTTTTGACGATGTAAGTCCTGGTTGTTTAATACTGCTGGTAGTTAAGCAGGAAAGTTTTCTGTCGTTAACTCTTTGCAGTGACAGATATTAATTAGTTTTACTTTGACAGCAATTCTTCAGTAATAGCTCTTCAATGGCAATTTCTATTTGACTGATTTATAAGGGCTCTTTACCCTCTATTAAAAGACAAGTTAAACTTGAACTTAAATCTTATTACTCATAATAGGAGCTTGGGAAAAATAGTATAGACTTCAGACTTTTAAATTTTAATTATGAGTGCATTTAATAGTCATGAAAGTGAACAGCTAATTGCTCTGATTTAAACAAGACACAATGCATGTTCTGTACAAGCTTCATCTTGTAGTTCAGCCACTGCACCTCAACCCTGAGTCCTGTTAATCCAATCTTGAGGGGTTTTTGCAACAGGACAGCCAGTTTGTCAGTGTGTTTTATGAGTCACATAAAAAAAGAAGCAGAGCTAGGATCACCAAATTCTTTCTTTATCCAAAAGCAGGCTTTGAGCTTACAGCTGCAGGAGGCAACTGCTCAGGTAATAGCCCATTGTTCAGCAGCAATCTTTTGGTTCTGCAGCTGAAAACTAACAGGGGTAAAATC
This sequence comes from Geospiza fortis, assembly GCF_000277835.1. Classification (NCBI taxonomy): domain Eukaryota; kingdom Metazoa; phylum Chordata; class Aves; order Passeriformes; family Thraupidae; genus Geospiza; species Geospiza fortis. Next base: position 23,104,227 of record NW_005054298.1, on the reverse strand, counting down.
AAGTGCTTAACCATAAAACTAGTGAATTTTATGTAATTCTTTTGAAGAAAAACTTTATTAATCCTAATAATATTTTACTGTTGTATCCATTGTCAAATACTTTATGTCTCTTTCTGGATCAATATTCTATGAACATATGTCTGTTCGTCATATTTTTTATTTTTCCTTCTTTGGAGATTGGGTGCTCTTGGATGTGATAATACATTACAGCTTGCAGTACTCAAAATTAATGGCCAGAGTATCGAGAAGCTTGCCATAGATGTTAATAATCCTTTTGTGTGCTTTTTTGTTTTTTACTTCCATCTGTTACCACAGGAAGGATGACTTGATAATAAACCCTGTCTATACCTTCACCACAAAACGAGAGAGGAAATGACATGTCAGCAAAAATGCATAATGTGACACAATCAAGTTTACAAGAATGCACAATCAGTATTCTTAGCAGTGACTTAAAGCCTCTTATGAATGTGTTGCTCTAAATACCCATATATCTGAAGAATTTGGGACAGTTGCAATAGGCTAAGTTCATCCAGGATGCTGCTCCTCAAGAGCGATGGTGTCCACTGAGACCCAAGTCATCTCTGATGTGTTGATTTACACTCTAATGCAATTTGAACTTCACCTTCAGGCTGAGATAGTAGTATGCAGGATTCTACAATACTGAGAAGCTATTGTGTGCTTTACTTTGAAAAATTCTATCCAAATGGTGTATTTGTCTTAACAAGATGTCCACATTTCCATCAATTGTTCCAAATTTCCAAGTCAGCCTTCCTGGTGGCTCTGCTGGCACAAAATTGAGATCCTGTTCTCAGGCTGCATTGGTCTGGGCTTTATTCCAGCATGTAGCAAGAGGATCGATACACTCCATAACTACCTTCTACGCACTCATACTCTGGGGATATCTGAACCCCAGCAGACATCCATATTGCCTTCTTCCATCTTACAAGCTCAGCTCAGCTGGATTGTTCTGAAACCACATGCAGGTGGCTCCTAATTTTAATATCCTCTACACAATGGCTATCATCATGTGTAGAAGAGAGAAAATCCCACTCCCCTCTGACTCAATGAGCATCTAATGGGTTTCTGAGCAGCCATGAATGTGCAGTGCTACAGAGGAAGAAGCTGAACAGCTGCAAATCTTCAGGTGTTTTTGCAGGAAGGAATGAGAATCTGAGAATATAGAACATTTGGAGGAAGACTTACTTGTCCTATAGTGGAATTATAGGCTTTTTTAGCATATTGTTAGCTAGGTGGACCCTGCCTTCAGGGCTAAAACATTCCACATTGGAGACCTCTTCCAAAAGATTTTAGGAGTCTTAGACCCAGTGCAAAGTAGCTTGTGGAGAATAAAGGACATTTTCGTAGGTTATTGATAGGAGTTTCAAGACCACACTCTGAATGTTTTCTGTCATTCCTCTCAGTGCTATGTAGATTCTGTACTTGCCCCTGCATCTTTCCTCCCTCCAAGAAAGCCCAATGTGGAAAAAATGAAGCTTCCATTTACTGGCCCACCTAGATGTGCCATCAGGCCCATGAAATCCTTTCTGCTAAATGTGGCCTTGCAGTTGCTCAGGGCTCAGAACAGTGAAGCTAGACCCAGGGAAGTCTTACATCTAAGGGTACCTGAATGTAAGTCCAGGTACATTGGTTTATTAACATTTGCTGTGTAATCTGGATGTGTGCAACATCTAAAAAGCCTTCAAATATATTTTTGAAAACAGTGTGGAACAAAAAATAAAAAATATTCCTGTGACATCTTCCAACAGCACTTAAAATTTCCATTAATATTATAAATTAATTCAGCACATAATCTGCTGCTGAATCAAAACTTCCAGCACTGTGTTCCAACTGCATTAAAAGCTGTATTTCCATTAATGTGAAGAATGAATCCAGCATATAATATATTGCTGAATCAGAATTTATGCAACAGGTTAGTTAAGAGACTACAGTTAGCTCCTGTAACTCAAATACCTGAAGTCTGACCTAATGCTACAGCCACTGCAATTAAAAAGCCAGCAGTAGATATGAAAAGCATGTCTATCTGTATAGGAAAATCTATTTCTCTGAACAGTGATTTGAACAGGAAGTGAAGAGGTTGGAAAAATAAATTCTGAAAGTCAAAAACCGTCACCTCTTTGATAAAACAGGCTACTATAGCAGCCTGTTTTCTTAGGAAGATGGCAGAGCATGTAAAAAATTTAGCATTTCTGTTTAAAATTTTAGTATAATCTTATTTTGCTTCTTCATGGAAACATACAAGAGAAAGTACAATCAAATTTTAAAAAAACTATAAGAAGTTTGAAAGATAATGCAGTAATGTGTTCACATTTTTCCAAAATTGCCTTCAGAACCCTGTTCTCTGAATGTCTGTGTCCCTTTCTCTTATATTTTGTTATTTTGGGAAAACCCTGAACTTGTGATGTTTATTTCCTAATTTGTGAAGATGAATACTCTCTTCAAGCAGGGCATTCTTCCTCTGGTGGTAGGAGTAACAGATAGAGGGATCCTCAGAGATCTCAGCAGCTCTCTCCCAGCCCAAGAGACATAAGGAGGCAGCAGCTCAGTTTTTGAGAGGCAGAGATCTGGTGTAGCTAACAGGTTCCCTGGGAGAGGAGAGGACACAAGGGGTCGTGGCAGGCATTCCCCTTCCCTGAAACTGGGACCTACACTTGCAAATTCTGTCCCCATGCAACAGTTAGTATCTTGGAGGGAAAGAGAAGGACCTTGAGCATTTTGATTTAGACTCCTCTTTCCCCTCTCTCTCAGCAAAGTGCTGCCAATGGTGACACATACCTGTATTGTCCCTCCCATGAGATAGCAATATATAATTCTACCTGAAGTTGGCCATTACAATTTCACTTCTCTTCAATGAGCCTGAATTTTTCTAACAGGTTTATTACCAAGTTTGATATGTTGGGAATTAGCATTACTCCATCTCTGTCTTTATTATCAGCCCCATTATTTCAGTCCCCATCTATAACATTCCTTGCTATTAATTTCATCTTTTTGTTATCATTCTGCACCATCATCTACATTTTTTGCATTTCCTTTCCTATTTTTACTAATGCAAAATTGCTTTATCATTCATTTAATATTAACAGTCTTCTTCCATCCAGAGCTTTAATTTCAGCTAGTCTTGGTCTTCTCAAAGTGCTTAGACATTCTCAGTCAAAGGCAGCTGAGGATGTGCAGTTCCTTGCAGGCTCAGACCCAGACATGAGAGGAACTTCTGTGCTCTCGAGATGTATTAAACTAATTGCTTTGACTTTCATAGCCTTATTGTGGGTTCAAAGGGCAACAACTGGGCATCCTATTTGAGAATTTCAAGGGAGATGGAGGAGCACAGGAGAGCCTGGGAGCAGGTTTCAATTATTTTATTAGAGAAAGGGTTAAGAGTCATGCCTGGGAGGAGAGATGAGTGTTTCTTGACATGGGATTTGGAGTGTAGCAAGGAGGACTTGGGGGCTTTTTGATCTGGCATCTTTCTCAAGTATTATCTCACTTTTCTAAAAAAGAAAAATGAAAAAAGGGGAAAGGATGGAAACTGTCTCCTAGGCAGGAGATCTTGTAATGAATTCTGACACCAGAAAAGACCTTAAGAAACATTTGTGTGGGTACAGTTAGCAAATCCTGGGGCAAGCAAAAATTTATGCTAAAATGATAAGGAGTTTTGTTCACTGGGAATATATCCCCTGTCCTGATACTTCCAGCAATGAATTAGGAAACAAGATTCCATGTTTTGGACAAGCTTATGTATTAAGAATTATTGCCTGGAAAGGCCATTAAGAAAATAACTGCAGTAAAACTGTGAATCAATTATGGAAGAATATCTGAAATACAATTTTAGTTTATAGATGCTTTCAAGCAATAAAGCATGATGAGTTAATTCTCTTATGCCTATTTCTAGAGCTGCAAAGATGAGATTAGAACTTGCAGATTTCTGGCACCTTGTCTGTGCTGAGTCCACAGACAATTTAAATTCTACAGCATTCACTGTGCTAACGCATGGAACATGGTAAGTGTTTTAATATTACTGTTCCAGACTTCTGTTTCCCCACTTTACTTATTTTAGTGTCCCATTATGAACCACAAATAACCACTGTAGAGGAAAAAATTACTGTGAAAAAATAGAAAAAAATCCAACAAATAAAGAAACAAAACTCCTATAATTTGTGTAAATTGCAGAATATTGAATGTAACTGGCTATCTGTTCATTGACATCGCATAGTGTGAGCCTGGGACAATAAGGTTTTCTGTTTACATCTTTTTAGGCAGCTTGGATTGTTGGTAGTCATTTGAACAAAGTTGTCTGCTTAGCCTTAGAAACAGGGAGTGCAACTGTTTAATGCAGAACCTGGGACTAAATTGTAAAACACGTAGAAAATAGTACAGCAACTACTATTACTTCCAGTAGTTTTTATTCAAAGTTGCTTCAGAACAAAGGCTACAAAAGAGTCTTTACAAGAAATACACCTCAATAGAGAAGAGATACATGAAAAACCATAGAAGAGTGAACTATATTCAAGCACCAGTCTCATACTTGCAATGAAAGATAAGTACAATGCATTGTATTCTCCCAACGCTCACAATGTGAGTCAGGATGTCCATGAGTAGGTGTTAAGTAGGGTATGATAACAATTTAGCTCTGTTCCTACCGCCTACACTACAGCACTATTTGAATACTACAGAGTTGTTAGTGGATTTTGTCTCTCCGATGTTATTCCCCCTCCTCCTCCTAAGGCAGGGAAATAACCCTTCTCACAGGTAAGTAGGTGTTAAGCCTGACAGAGAAAATAGGGTTGTTTGGTGGAATGGGTGATGTGCGTACCTGGTGCAAGCCCACTGGTGTGGCCTGCCTGGCACTGCCAGTACCTGCAGGCCTGATTATATGACCTGCATACGGCCACACAAAAAGTTGATCCAGAAACAGAATTTTCTGAGCCAGCGCTGAATTCCTCTTGCAAAACTGGTTTTCTAAATAATGTAATTCTTTCTAATAGAACTAATTCCTTTGTCTAGTTCTATGAAGAGCATACGTAAGGTTTGGTCTCCATGCAATAAATAATATGGTCCTGAAAGGGTTTCCTTTATGGACATTAGGAAAACTAGAGCCTTGGAAAGTCCAGGAAAAGTTTCTTTTGAGCCCTTCCCCTGGAAAGACTTGTGTATATTTTCTCTGTATTCCTTACAGTATTAGACACTAAATCTTTCTTTGTGAATTTTTCTAGTGAAACTTTCATATGATGAATACAGTGAGGGCATGACAGCTACTCCTATACGATAGAATATGAAACATTGCCTTCTTTTTTTACTACTGCTATGACTGTTAAAATTGGATAAACTAATTCCTGCAATGGGTAGTGAAATTCATGTTCCATAAGTGTTAAAGTGGTTCAGAATCCATGGACCACTGCCCATTAAATTTTGATTTTCTTTCTTTTATTTTATATGCTATCAAAACAGGGAAAACTAAAAGGCTTCATTCCAGAAACAATGGAATAGGATGTTTGGACAATACCAAGAGTACCCGCCCTTCCCCCTTTGTTTGTTTGCCAAAATAAACTTAAGCCAGACTGATGCAGTTTGGTGAATGGTATATGGCTTGCAGGAGTTGCATCTTCTGGCAGCAAATGGTTCCAACAACAGTTCAGGCAGGATTTTCCAGCAGATTTTCTGTGTGTAGAACTTCGGGATCCCTGCAAGATGGTGGCTTTGAGAGACTTGTACATCCTCTAATCCTTCTTCAAATCAGCTTTTCAAGGTGCCCTCTTTCTATGCAGCCTCTAGATAGCTGATAAGTGATCACTGCAGTGAAAGTTATGGTTGTTACAGCTCTGCCTAAATCAGAAGAGTGGAAGGGGGTGACATGGGGATATAGAACTACACTCTTGAGCCAGACCAGGGGTCTGTCATTCCATGTTCTCTCTCCAGGAGTACAGTAAAAGCAGCTATTTAAGGAGACAGTGGAAGCTTGGCCTTTGTCTGCAGTCCATAGCCCTTGTATTCTCTGAGCATCAAAATCCTCCAGTGGTAGCAAATACCAGAAATCCTCTACTTGTTTTTAAAAGAAGTAATTTATTTTATCTGTTTTAACTCAATCTTATATTGGTTTCATCAAGCACCCTTTTCTTAAGTTACAGGACTTGGTGAAAACTGTTCTGCCTTTACCTGAGAAAGTGCTGTGTGCAGCCAGTGGAGATGGAGGAGGAGAGAGGAAGAAAGAGCATACAGGGGTTTCTTATAATTCCCTGATCAGAGAGTTGTGTAAAAATATTTTCTTTAGTAGATTAAGTAAACTAAAGCTCTAGCAGAAGCCAAGTAACATCATCTCAGTAGCTATGTCCTGTCCCTGAAGGCTAGCCCAGCATTTTTAAATTCCAGAATAAGGGAACCAAATTAGTGGCTCAAATGTGGTCATTCACTGCCTGCCTGAGAGCATGTGGGCCCTCTGCCAAGTACAGAAACCTTGTCTGGTACTTAGCCTAAATTTTCCTTTCTTTAGAATTATTTTTGTATATGCAAGCACAAACCCATAGACCACAGTAAGTAAGTGCTTTTCTTTCTTAATTTTCTCTGTATATTTATCTTGTCTCATCCATAGCTGTCACTGTGTCAGGTTATGTGCAGCACAAGGGCTTTTTTTAGCTTGTTCTCTATTCACTAGATTCTCCCTATCCTATAGCAATTTTAGTTGTGTTTTTACTTCACTCTGATTTCCCTGAATAGGATTTGTCTCTTGGCTGTCTCATGTATGTTTTATTTCAAGAGATGTTTGGTGTCTGGTATTTCTCAGCTCTCTGACTGGTTTCTCTTAAGGTCCATGAAGATTTCTAATTCCAGAGACGCCCATATTTTTTTATAGTCTCACTGCTTGAAGCAGAGGCCAAGAGACAAAACAGAAATAAAATCAAATATATGCCTGTGAACTACCATCTCCTATTAGTGGCTTTATGCAACTGTCTTCTATTAGAGGCTTCATGCTGCTGTTACCAGAGATGTTTCTGAATCAAAACCTTGGAATTAAAATGTGGAGCCCCGGGGGGAAGGGAGTTGCTCTAGATCTGAAATCTTATGCTGAGTCCCTCTGGCATCTCTCCCCCGGTTTCCTTTGAGGCACGTTTCGTTGAGAAATAAAACTCCTCAAAGGATGCAGTGTTAGTGCCCTCTTGTGGGGGGAAAACGGAGACGAGGTGCGGGAAAAAAACTGTCATATAGCATTGGGACAACGTTTAAAGCAGATCAGAACGGATTATTTTGGCAAGAGGTGGAAACGGGGAGTTCGCTCGGCTATGCAAAAAGACTTATTTCAAGGATTTATTGATGGGCACCAGAGGAGTGTTGGCCAAATGAGATTTGAACAGATTGCCTGTGTCAGGTCTGCTGGCTGAGGAGTGTGGCAGGCACAGTGGAGCACAGCCAAGGGATGCTGGCACCGGTGCCACCACAGGCAGCCTTGTCCCCTGAAGAGTGCCAGCCCCCACCACAGCAGGGGTGGCTCTCTGAGCAAGGACTCACCTGGGTCCTTGGGTCTGGCCATCAGCGTGGGCCCAGCTCAGCTCACCTGTGGCTGCAGCTCTGCAAAAGAGGCTCAGAGTCCTCTGGCAGGAACTTCTTTGGATCCCATTGTGTGTCACTGAGAGACCTTGCATTCCATCAGCTCACATGGGTTACCTCTGGAAGGGGACTGTTTATCTCTTTGTTTTATCTGTGTAATCTTTGTTCATGATGTCTTATACCTACGTCTTGGTGATCTGGCTTTTCAAGATCCCTTCTGATTATGAAGAACAGAGTTCCTAAAATGTAATGAACAGAAAGTGTGGTTCTCTCCACATTTCAGCTAGGTGTATTTCCGATTCTTTTTTTCCTGCACTCAGTCATCTTTTAGTGAGTTATCTGAGATGTCTTTGGTTTCCTTCTGCATTTAACAGTTCTGGTTTTAGCTGTTTGAAGAAAATGCCCATGAATGCTGATCAATTCTTGATACAGGAAATTGTCTGTGGTAATATGTGGAAAAGAAACAGTTGCATCTCTCTGAGGTAACAGGCTATTAGATTCCGCTTTCTTTAAGCAAAGAAGCCTGTAAGCCAGCAGAATCCAGCATTAAAAGACATTGATGAAATAGAGAGAAGCTTATTAAGTCAACATTAAGTAGGAAACAAGTCATAAGCTTACATCTAAAGCCTTGTCCCAGGCTTGATAATTGTAAGATTTCAGTGGAAGCTTTTTTCTGGATTCAAGGTTTCTTGAAGATTTCAAACCCCTGGCTTAGTTCATTTACAGGTGAGAAGTGTACTTCTTTAGGCTGGTCACAGGCTCCACATTTCAAGTTCAGTTAACTGAGTGGGCTGTATTTTCAAGCAGAGTCCTCAAACCTACTACAGGCTTGGCTAGATCTCAAGGTTACTTGTGATTATTCATAAGCAGTAGCTGTACTGTATGACCAATCACCAGGGCAGTGGCAAGGAAATCAGCATGGTAGTTCTAAATCAGCTTTGAGTTATATCTGACACTATTTGAAGTAGAAGCTAGGGGAAAGTAATATCTCTCATTCAAGTAAATAGAGGATGCCTTTTCTTCAACAGAAAGATAGAATTCTTCTTGTGGGTGGCATGGAAAGTGATGTGTGACATTTCAATAACTGCTTGCTACTTTTTTCTTAACCCTGCATTAGGGACATAGTGTGTTTAAGATGGGAACCTTCACCAGTCACTCAAAGACTCCCATTGTGGAATGGAAGGAGCTGGGAAGAAGGAAACAGGCAAACTATTGTGCTGCTGTCAAATCTCCCAACCCCATCTTCTGATATTGAAGGGATTGTTTTCACCCCAGTCCTTCTTTTTTATTTTCAGTAGCACTTATCCTGCAGTAAGGATAGAGGAGTAAATCAGGCCTACCCTTTCTGTCTCTGCTCATTTCTATGGGATGGGTTCTGCCACAAACTTTCTGCCGAGGCTGGTCACCTTTTGGCATCCAGTTTGTTCCAGCCATCTGCATCTCATTATCTATTATATACAGTCCTTCTTCAAAGCATTTCACTACAAATGTCAATGTCTTGTAGCATCTTTATCTGCAGAATGATATGTGTCAAATCTGCCTTATCACAATCTGCCACCAGGGTTTTTACATGTGTAATATTCATTATAGTTGACAAGAGTGATATATACAAATCTACCACATAGCAAGCAAAAAACCCTGTTTTAAATAATGTGATTTGTGGAAATACCCTCTGTATGCCACAGCAAAACTAACATAAGATAGAAACAACAATACCTATTAAAAGTTAAATATGCTATGCCAAAATGAAGACTATTAAGACTGCTTTACAAACCTATACTTAGGTCTGTCTGTGGTCCATCTTGGCCAAGTAACAGAATATTCTATAATTTCAGGTTTAGATAATTAGATGGACAAGCCAAGACCCATAGCAGACAGTAGTAGCAGCTGTACTGTGTTACTTGAGATGTTACAGGATCAAACATGAAAAAAATAATTGAAGGAACTCAGGAAAGGACTTAGTGAAGATTTTAATCAAAAAATAAAATTCTGTACAGTACACCAAAGGCAGAGAGCTTGATTCAGCTTGTCACCAAACACTCACTCAGAGTTAACATGCCACACACTACTCTGGCCACAGAAATGTTTTTACTGGCAAAGAAAGACAATACATGTAACAAGGCACAACTTATATTCTTCATATCCATTAAAGACAGTGAAACTATTGCATTAGCTGCTGACTAAAAGCTTCCCAATTCGTAATTGGCTTAGACTGAAACAACACAAATGGTGTCAGTCTGGTGCCATGTATGTAGGAGTGCTTCAAGGCACAGACTGAGTTTACAGGATATGAGGCAGTAAGCAGTTGGGTATCAGAAAACAGAATTAGGACAGGAGCTCTAATCTGTTATAAATATAATTTTTTTGACTCTTTTCCAGGGCTTTTTAGACATGAATTTGCTTTCTGGGTTCAGTTCTCACAAACTTCCTGTTTCTCTCAGGCAAGTTTCAGAGCCAAATGCTGATCTTCATTTATTCCCTTGTAAATTCCTATTTCTTCATCTGTAAAAAGGAAGAACTTTTCTCACACCTTGCATTTTGCCTGTTTGTCACAGGAACAGATGCATACCATGCACCTATCAGTGAAATTTTAGCTGGTGACTCCATTTGCTAATACAATACAATACAATACAGTACTGTGATCAGTACTCACAGCAGATTTGAGCAGGTTCAAGTTGTGGTCCCAAATTCCAAACACTGTGACAGCAAAAGAGCCATGTAGCACAGGCACATGTGCAGTCATTCAGAAATGAGATTGACCGGAAGGATTTACCCACACAAATAAAGGTTCAGGAGTTTAACCCTGAAAGTGATCAACCTGTAAAATAAATTTTCAAAAGAAGCGGTGGGATTTCTCTATTTCTTGATATTTTGAAATACGTTTGCAGTTATATTTCTGGATGTCTATGTTAATCAAACACAAATTTTGTCTACCATGCAGAGACAGACTAGAGAAATTCTACATTCCATCCACTTAAAGAAATCAAATTAATTCAGTTCATGTGGTAAACCTTTCAAGTCACGCAGGTCTAAACAGGAGAGACAAAACATAATGGAGACTCAGAATGAAGAACATATGAGGAACATTCATACATGAACCTGCAAAAGACCATGAAAAATTTGCTTCAGAGTAATAGCAACTTAGTGTCAGTATTTCCAACAGACACAATTTTAATAATAAAAGCAAAGAGAGACCAGATTTGTGCAAAGTATGCAATCTCCTTCTCAGGATCTGTGTGCTCCTAACTCTTCTTAAATATGTAACAAAGTGCATTTGCAAAGACACCTTTCATTTAGATTTAAGTCTATAAAGAATTTAGATATTAAAATGTATGTTTTTCTGAAAGCAAATAATCTGAATTCAACAACATGCCTGAGTAGATTATAAACCTTCTTTCACTGAAGAAAACACCCTAGAAGTACTATCTAAAACATCTTTACTGTTCAGCTATATTTATTAGGGGGATGAACATCTATGAGTAAATTTTTTAATAATGTACCTGAAACAGATAGTTTAATCTTGAAAGTCCTGCTAACTGAGTGGAAAGGTGACTACATTTCAATATCAAAACTGGGACACTTTTGCATTGACGTGTTTTAGGATTATGAAATGTTTCTGTGAAAGAGAGAGATTCTTCTTGTAAAAAATTGGTATATTGTTACGCACTGGAAAGCCTTAGATGTGGCAGTGATGTACATCTCTTTTTCTAAATAAGTATTTCCAATCATATAATATCTGATTTGCAGTTTCCTCTCAGCATTGAAAATCCCTATTAACATTTACTCTCTGAAAAGGAACAACTTAATGAGGACTAGGCATATCTACTTTTTCTCTTGCTTCCAAATACTAATCATCTCACCAGAAACCCAGTGCACAGGTTGGTTTCAATTGTGATAAAGACAGAACACTGTATCTTCAGGAAACATGATGTAGCCCCTACTTTGAAAAACTTGATGTGAGAAAATGAGGTGTAAAAGATTTTCCTGCACAGTGAGAGAACATCATACAGAATCTGGGCTTGCATGAGCATAAAAATTCAGATCATATGGGCGTTTTACTAGAGAACTCACATACGCTGAATTTCCCCATAGTTGGTACAAGTAAGAATGGTGCTATTAATTTGGCCAGCATGATCTCAGTTTGAAGGGTAGCAGAATCTGGTATGTAAAATGGCTTTTCTTTCCGTGAAAATCAGGAGATATAGAGAGAAATGGGTTATTACGTATTAGTGCATTCCAGAGTACTTTGTTTAAAGTAATTTTCCCTGTGTTGTTTCTGTGAAAGACTATAATCAGTTAGCTGGTTTTGTCAAGCTCTTTACTTGTGAACAGAAAATAATAAAATGTTCTCTTTTGAAATAATTCAAGTTTGAAAAATTCAGGTGACTAATTTCTTCTCAAATAGTAATGCCTGTGTTCTATTTATGAATGGCTCTGTGCCCAGATGATTTGTGCTCATTTGTGGCATTTCTTATTGGTGTTAGCCAGGGAAAGATTCTTCATGCAAGGACCTCATGAGTAGCAGAAAATGATAAAGCTTTGAGGAAGCTTTTTTCCAGTACTTTCCAGAAGGTGCTTGAGAGAAGCTGAGATGAAGAGTTAGAAAATAGTAGGAGATTTCTCTCTTTCTGGAGTGAGACTTGAAGGATTGCTGAGAGCTGTTGGGATGAAAGCAGGTTCTAGGTAGCTGGCATTAGGGACTGGGATACGCAGCTAATGGGCGAGTGCTAGGATGAGAGCTTGATTTCCCTTCTTTCCCATAGCACTTGCTTTTAGGAAATGGGCTTTTCAAGGACCAGCTGCTCTGTCTCACAGTCCCCTTGGAGGTGGATGGTTTTCAGGAGTGAGCATAACTTTGTAGGTCTTTGTTTGGAAGAAATAGAATGAGGATGGTCTGCTCCGTGAGCATGGCTTCAATCTATGGGGCTGAACACAGAGCTGAACACGAAATACTTAACAAGTAGTGCATGAAGGAGCTATCAACTACACCAGGCCAAGAGAGCTGGTTTGTGCATGTTCTAATCTATGTATCAAGTCTTGTTCTGGAAGCTTTGATAGTGATATTTAAGAAGATACAACTGCAATTTCTAAATTGTGATGAGTCTGAAATTGGTAACTTGACAAAAAACAGAAGGATAATGCTTTCTGAGGGAGAGACAGTACTGCCTCCTCGCTAAAACCAGCTCTTCAGAATAAATTATCTCTACTAGGATGTCCTAGAGGCCATTGGATTTCAGCACAAATTTCTTTGGGGCTCAATTATACTGAACTGAATTCTGGAATAGTGAAAAATATACAGAAAAAACACCGCAAAATATCTTTTGTGAGTTACTTGTTGTAGCAGTCCCTATGGACACAAGCAAGGCTCCTTGGAGGAATTGAATCAGCATTTTACTTCCTGACTTCCTAACCCCCACCCTAGAGCATATCCCTGTAACCCTATAGGTTAGGACTTTAACCCCTTGCCATTGGTCCAAATCTCAATCCTCCTAAATCCTATAAAAGGGGCACATTTTAGCCCACTTGTTAGAACGAGTGCTGAATGGACTCTTCGCATCAATAAAGACATCTCTGCGGAACCTCCGTCGCCTCTTCTCCTCTCTCTCTCTCTCTCGTCCACTGTGCCTCTCGCCCTGGGCTAACTCTGCCAAGCAGGCAAGCTGAAATCCTGAGCTGAATATCACTAGAGCCGACAATCACCTATGCTTGCTGGCAATAGCCCTGCGGCCACACCTGAGCTACGCCGGGTCCTCGGGCGTTCTGTTCTCAAGGGTAACAGGGCTCCTGAGGTTAGCTAAGGCAACACAGAGGCATTATTAATAACTTGTCACAGTACTTCATGACTGTGTATTGTATTTCTTGCAGACTGCTGTTATGTAGGAGGATTTCAGATTTCTGTGAAGTACCATTCTGCCATGAGGTCACAGCAAACATTTGCTCCTATTTCTGCAGTGTTTCAGCAGTGTTTTGTGATGTTGTTTTTTCCTACCTGCAGATAGAAGAAGACACTGTAAGAAAACAGGAATCAAAAGAACAGTTGGTACTGACAGGCTGGGGCCTGTCAAAAGTTGGGGCTGTTCAGCTTTGAGAAGAGAAGGTTGTGTGGAGACCTCATAGGAACCTTCCAATGTCTGAAGGGGGGCCTGCAGGGAAGCTGGAGAGGGACTCTTCAGGAACTGTAGCGACAGGACAAGGAATAATAGGTACAAACTGAAAGAGGGGAAATTAGGTTAGATATGCGGAAGAAATGCTTTATTGTGGGGGCAGTGAGGTACTGGCACAGGTTGCCCAGAGAAACTGCGGATGCCCATCCTTGGCTGTGTCCAAGGCCAAGCTGGATGGGCCTCTGAGCATCCTGGTCTAGTGGGAGGTGTCCCTGCCCATGGCAGTGTCATTGTCATTGGAACTAAATGATCTACAAGGTCCCTTCCAACTCAAACCACTCTTTGATTCTATGACCTAAGAGAAATAGAAGGAAACGAAATGTAAAAGCAAAGTGAGAGGGGGTATGGGCGTCGTGGCAAGGAGGTTAGTGCAGGGAATATGTTACAAAATGTGGGTATTGTGTCATGCAAATAGATCTGTCAGGGAAGTACCTTTATACCAAATTAACATGGCAAGAAAGTAATGAGAAAAAACTCCCCAGACAGTCCTGCTAATAAGTCTTATCTTTGATCTTAAAGAGCTTAAAGCAGTTTACTTTCCATGCCTGTGTAAGCCATTTGTACTAGTAAATCAGAAGTGCATGCTCCACATCCTGTTACCTTCAGATCTGCCTCAATAGCCCCAAGCTGTGTAATGCCAAAAGACATGCCTCTATCTTATAGAAGAAAAAAAGCCCTGAAGGTCCTTTTGATCTAAATTGAATCTCATTCAAATCTATATAAACCCTTATGTCTGTGGCACATAATACATGCCTCATGGCCTCGTTCATTGCATTCAAAATGATGTCCTGTGGTTTCCTTGTCATTTTCTGCAATCAAGTCACACGAAATAATTGCTGCCTACCTTGTTCTGATAATCTCGATACCACACTTTCCTGTCAAACAAACATCTTTTTTGGGGTGATTTCATCTTAAAGTCTGAACCCAGCAGAAAGGAAACAGAATCTGAGGTGTTTTTGAACATTCTACTACACCACACTGAGAGTTTGTTCAAGTGCCACATCCTAAACTTAAGTGTTGGGATCAAAGTGAGGTAAAGGAATGATATAAGGAACTGGATCATGTTTTCTTACAGCTCTGACACCATCAGTATCTTCCCAAAGATGTAACGTCGGTTTTAATTAGTGTAGTAAATTTATTATCCTTATGCTTCCACTTGAGAAAATTTCTAGCAATTCCAAGATGGGTGTCTTGGACCCAGACTCCCAGCCTCTGTGTTAATTTTCAATCTGTTCTTCTCCTTGCATGGGAAGAGGGCTGGTGGCTGCCACACTTATGCTTTATGGCTGTGGGCAACTCAAAAGTGACTGGCTCAAATCCTTTGGTTCAAGAACTGCAAGTCATTCTGGGGCACAGCTGGCAGAGGCAGCAAAGCCACAGTCAGAGGCACTTGGCTGCTGTCAGTTTGTCTGTTCCCAGTACAAAAATGTCACCCAGCCCTGGATGCACTATTTTTTGCTTCTCGCCGTTAAAAAATGTGACCATTGGCCACAGCTAAAAGCCAGCATCCACTAGCTGACCATGATAGGGACAGGATGAGTTAAAACAGAAGCATCTCCATCATAAAACTATTTTGCTAAGTTTCAGCAGTTTACTTCCGCAGGTAGCATTGATGTCACTGAAACAGTGACTCAGTTACTGTGATTCTTGAGTTACCTGAGCTGAAACTGGCAATGTGTACGCCAGTAAAGCCTGTTTCAAATTTGGTTTGCAGTGATCTGAGCACATTCCCCCTCCCCCACTCTAAAACTAGATTGAAACTGTTACCTGATAAAATCAAATTATGAGCCTTCCTGAGAAGGGAGCTTAGACCAAGACTTCCCCAGGTCACACTTCATATAAAGACTTAAATAAACAAATAAATAAATAAATCCATATAAATCCAAGGCGGCACACCCACTACAGCAGCTTTTCCCCTGTTTCAGCTTCCTGGGTTGAAAGCCAGATCTAGATCCTGTCCCTAAACCTTTCACTCATTTTGAGGCAAGAGCAGTCTGCTGTCAATAAGCAAAACAGCTTTCTAGAACCTGGGGGAATAGGATGAGCTGTGTCTTACATCATCTTCCTCCCTCGTGTGTCATATTGAGAGGAAGGCACAATCCTGCTCCCTAGGCAAGAGCACACCTGCAGCTGTGGGTGGTTTGCTGTGGGCTGGACTCCAGTGAGGTCAAGCTGTGGTGCTGCCGGGAGCTGGGTGCTGGGTGGTGTGGGAGCCTGGCCAGCAACTCACCTCACTCTTCCTTTGGTCATATTGGAGCTGAAGTTTATGTGTCCTAAACAGCACAGATTTCTCTCAGTGACCTAAACTCCAAGTGCACATGTGGGAGAAGAAACTAATTGCCACTGAAAATAGCAATGGAGAGACATAGATAGAGCTGAACTAAATCTGGGACTGCTGTGAGTAGGAGCACATTCTAGATCCAGATTGCTCTTAAGCACTCAGCTAAACTCCTTCAGATAGGAGCCCTGAAACCAGCCTGTAATCATTGCCAGTGACACCCATCAGCAGGACTAGACATCCTTAGTCACTGTTGTGGACCCCATTTTCTGCCACTGCTTCAGAGCTACCAGGTCGTAAACATCCTTTAAAAAGTCCTTTCCAAAGGAAATGAAAATAAAAGGAAGGGGAAAAGAGAAAGCAAATAAGAAGGGAAGGGCCTTCCTTTACCAAAGGAGGCTATATGAATGTGCTAAAAATAAAAAGAACCTTGAAAAAGATTATTAATAGATGTAGGCCAGTGACATTTTCAAAGCAGATGGAATTACTAGAATGCTTGAGAACAAGGTGCCAAGTAAAAAATTACCAGGGGAGACTGTTGTCTCTTTTTGCTTTTAAGAATCAAAAATAGCCAACTAGAGACATGGACAGGGTTTACATAGATGAAACTGCTACAGCTGTAAAAGGAGTAAAGAAAATAGAGAAGAGAGAACCTGAGCAGGGGTAGACCATTGTGAGACAGGTTAATTTTACCTTATTGATGTTGTGTTGTTGCAATAGTAGATAGGGTGTGAAGCTTGCAAGCAATTAGCAAGAGAATTAGCTGAGGTGGGATGCTAACTTCAGCAGCTGGATGGAAGTCTCAGAGGTGTGTGATGTTTGGACACAGATGCTTTCAGAAGACAATATAAGCAATGTGAGATTTTATTATACTCTGCGCAGCAAAGTCTGGGCTGGAGTTTGCCTGTAAATTGTGAGCTCAGGTTTTACAATCCCATCAGTTACATTCTTGAAATTTTCACATTCTTGGAAAGAGGATTTAGTGGAAATAAACTATCCCTACAGCTGAAACAACACCTCTGAAGGAACTGCTTTTTAGATGTCCTGAGGGAGGAAAAAAATGGGCATAATTTATGCTGCTCTGCTGTTATTCATCCCTTCAGGAATTATTGTTCCACATGAGCAAAGGTAGGACAAGTAGGCTAAGTTGCCCGAGGTACTGTTGAGCAGTGAACAGATGGTTGCAGAAAAGATGTATAACAGTGCTCAATTTTTTTTTTTTCAGGGATGGTAAACTAGCCCTTATTTAAAGTAATTTTGCTGAGGGGCTGCTCATTAATTTCTCTTCACCACAGAGATTCACAAAACATCTCTCTGGTGCATATACATGGACATCGTAGTGATGTGGCATGTGGGAGACTTTCTATACCTGGGTTGTGCTGCTTACCTCTACATGGAAAGAAGTGCATGCATTAAGTTCCTGTGAGTTATGCTGACACCAATCAGGGCAAATAAGGCCATTGTAATATTCCTTCTTGATAAAGTAATGATCAAACTAAACCCTAGGTTGTCAGAAAGCCTTTGGATTCTGAATAATAATAGTTATTCATGTGGTAAAAGTTGTGAAAACCCTTCCATGTGCCAGAACTATTGCACAACATGTCTGTCAGTGAGTTTCTGATTCACTGTGATGAGGGTGATACGTGTGCGACACACATCTGACATCCTGTCTCACAAAATTGTACCCTTTCTGAGAAAGAGCTAAGCCTTGTGCCCTTTCTGAGATTGCTAAGCCTGGTGTAATGGTAGGACACTTTGAATAAGGTGGATTCCATCCTCTCAGGTAAGTGTTCATGTCTGATACATTAAAAAAAAAAAAAGCTAAAAGAAAAATAAGCATTTACTTCCCATTATACATACAAGTCCTCCCTAACTTTTTAGAAGTGGAGTCAAGACCTGGAAGACCTGGGACACCCCCATTTGTGAGGAAGAAGTAGGTAAGAAAAAAAATGAGAAACTTCACATTGGTAGTAGAGACTTATGTTAAATGTGGTTGTCATTCACTGTGGTTTGAAGTCAAAGTCTGAGCTAGAGTTGTGTAAAAGCACGTGCACTGATTGTTTCCCCAAGAAAGAATATCACTAGAGACCAGAGGCCACAGTAGTTGAGCTTTCTTTAAACAAGCCACAGGCTCCCTGTCAATTTCTAACATTCAGAAATGGTCCAGGCAGTGTGCTTCAGACATGCAGAGAAACATAGAAATCACAGGATCACAGAATAAACTAGGTTAGAAAAGACCTTTGAGATCATGGAGTCCAACCTGTGACCTATCATTACTTTATCAGCTAAACACTGAGTGCCTCATCAAGTCTCTTTTTAAACACCTCCAGGGACAGTGATTCAACCACCTCCCTGGGCAGCCCATTCCAGTGCCAAACCACTCTTTCTGTGAAGAATTTTTTCTGTATCTAACCTAAACTTCCCCTTGCACAGCCTGACTCTGTGTCCTCTCATCCTGTTGCTGGTCACCTGGGAGGAGAGACCAACCCCCTCCTGGCTACAACCTCAGAGAGTGATAAGGTCCCCCTTCCTCTTCTCCAGGCTAAACACCCCCAGCTCCCTCAGCCACTCTTCATGGGGCTTGTGTTCCAGACCCTTCACCAGCCTTGTTGCCCTCCTCTGCATGCATTCAAGCATCTCAACATCCTTCCTAAACAGAGGGGCCCAGAACTGGATCCAGTACTCAAATACTATATGCCTGGTTCTGCTAGGAAGAAAATTCCATGATAGTGTCATTAGGAACTATCACTCTGTTTTGCAGGAGGAGGTGACAAAATGTGGGAGGGAAAATCTGTTAAATTCAAAGGCCACAAATTCCCTGAAAGAAACTGCACCACTTTCCTAAACCAGAGGTCCCTTTTTAACTCTGTCCTTCAGTGTATGGGAATTCTCAGTGCTCTCTTTGAGATGTATGACAGCCACTATGTTGCTGGGGTTGAATTTGTTTGCCCATCTGATAGCTGCCTGGGGGAAGCTATAGTGCCATGTTTCACATCTTTCAAAATAAAAATCTATACCAAGCCATGCAGGGACATTCCAAGGCTATGTACTGGTAGGGCTCTGAATACTGTTTATTCTGAAATCTTTCTTCTCCTTTGTAAGGTTTCCTTTGTCACTGATGTGATCTCTTCCTGTTGAGGAATCAGGCTTTCCCCAGAATACAAACATCTCCTAGGCAGCAAGTAAGAGCCCTGTTGTGCCAATCACAAGTTTTAACCCAGTTGTTCTGACACCATTCTAGAAACTCTGCTCTTCCCAAATCATGCTGACAATGCCATACTATTCTTCCCTCTGTAAATGACCAAGGTGATGAAGTTTTTTCATAATCTCAAAATGCCCTGTGGCAATAGGCTTTAGAGCCTTCAATTCCCACATCCTGTGGAGGGGAAGGAGGGAGAGGGCTGCCTCTTTTCATAGCAAAGGATTTGATCAATGAGCCAAAGGTCCAGAGACTTTATGCACACCAGACCACCCTCCTCAGCGTAGACTGCTCAAGTCTACATTGCCTTTACCCTCATGAAACTGAAATCACCCCAGGAACTGTTAAAATGGGGAGCTATGAGAATACAGCTCAGCACTTTGTTCCTGTAATGTTCTTCCAATGCTGGAATTATTGGGGAAAAAAAAAAAATATCTCCCTGTCATCTCATAGATCCAGGATTTTAAATAACTATTTTTTCCAACTTTTTCAGGTGTTTCACCTGAAGCATAAACCAGAAATAATTGTTTATATGTCATTCAGAACAGACTGATGATAATAATTCATGTATGCATATGTATGTATATATATAGATATGCAAAGTATTACATAATATACAGAGAGTATTTGTTTATATATAATATAAAATAGTGATTATAATTTTTTCCTTATCATCTGTAACTCTAGTACACACAAATGGCATTTATACTGAAGTTTTCAGCCATCAGTCAAGCCAGTTCTCAGAAGCCAAAACCACATATGTGTCTAAGCAGTTTGTAGAACACCAATAATGTCTACAACTAGGATGTCTCAAAGGCACTCTGGGCTGGCTGCTTCCTTCTCACTCAGGCAAAGACAAGGGTATAGCAGCAATCATGGCTATGGCTGCATATCTGGTGTTATCCACCAGCTTTTCTCACTGAGGAAATCTTTCACATCTGAGTAACATCTGATCTAGAGATCCCTGATGAAAACACTCTGAGCACATGAGAGTGCCACACATTAAAAACCAAACAAAAAGGATCTTTATCTCTTTGAGAGAAAACCATCTCAATATTGATCTGCACAGGGTTTGGAAATTATATGATTTTACTGTGCATGGACTTTTAACAGATTACCCTTATTCCTAATTCTTATAATTATGCACCATGAGATCTCCAGTTGACATAAGAGACATAGACATGGTTGCAAAACATGGATTCTGGGCTGTGTTACCCTAAGTTCACTAGGCACGTTCTCTTTTTATGTGAGAATATTACACGGCATAGACTCTGTAATGCCTTGCCCCCACTTTGCAGTGCTCAGGTTGTTACCACAAGGGTACTGGATCCTGAGTGGGGGCTTCGCCTCTGTCCTTCTTCCAGGAGGGCACCTCTGCCTTGAGATACTCCTTGCTTTCATTGTCTGTGTCCATGGAGGGAGCCCACAGGTGAAAAACCCAGGCTGCAGGATGTAAGGAAATAGCCAGAATATGAAAACCCATCACATACAAGCCTGAATACAATTATGGGGCACCCAAATATATCTTGGGTCCCAGAATATATTAGGGTGCTCTGAAGCCACCTGTCATTGCAGGGGGAAGAGTCTGTCATAATTTCTTATTATGGGGACTGGGGACCTTGCCATGACAGTTGTGCTACCCCTGTTACAATGATCAGTCATATCTCAGGAGTCAGGTAACAAAGTTATCTTGTTCAGTTTTTGGCTCAGTTTGGAACTGGGATTAAGGGCGTCCATGAGTTGGAAGAGGAAAGGAGTGTCAACCAGAGAGCACGGCATTTCTAGCAGACCCTTTCCCCTCCAAGATGTGCTGCACTAGCCAGATTCAATGTTTGATTCCTGCTTTGCCTTCTGTTTGCTCCAGTTTCAGATATGCAGAGGGGTCACTGAAGTCCTTAATCATGCAGCCTGAATTCTTGCTAAGGGGTTCCTTCCCAGCAGCAGCAGAGTTGCCAGTATCTGAGGGGAAAGCACTGAGCTGTGAAACTGGAAAGTGGAATTTGCTGTGGCTTATTTGGGATCTTCTGAGTTCCCAAGGGAAGCTCACAGACTCTTAGCTGATGTGATATGGAAATGACTTCTAAGTTCTGCACAGTACTCACACACCACAGTCTGCATCTGAAGTAAGTGGACTCCAGTTGCCCGGATACACCCATCACAGTTTGTACTTTGTGGTAAACGGGTTTTGACACAAGGGCTGTTTGTAGTGAAGCCGCACTTGCGGTGGCTTCGCAGAAAATGCAGAGGCAGTGGCTGAAGTGACATTTCCACAGCTGTTGACTCCAAGCCAAGTGAGCACTACCCATTTATAGCTGGGCTAGCTTGGAGCAGGTGGAGTTCAGGAGATGTGTGTAGATGGGGAGGACTTTTGTGATTTTATTCTATTTAAGTTTTGTGTACCACAAGGCCTGAAATGAGGGGTCAGGGTCTTGCTATACTTGCACAGCATACCATTCTTCAACTGAGGAAACTTCAAATGAAAGGCAGGAGACAAATATGAAGCTACAGGAGGGGAAGAATGAAACAGACAGAAGAGAGATCAGAATTATTTGAGAGAAGTATAATTTATCTCCCTTGATTTTTATTTAGGAAAAGAAAGAGAATATATATTTGTTTGGCAGTGTGATGGGCTTATAAGGAAGTGTGCATCAATTCTATGCTCCTTAGAAACACTTCTGCATATTTGATAGATTGAATTATTTGATCATCAACAACTTGATGTGCTTAGATAACATACAGCTTTCAAAAAGAGATTTATTTTGTAGGGGTTTTGGTTCCTGGAAGCTGTGTGATTTATCATTCACTTAAGTGCTATTTTCATCTTGGTAATATTGAAGTTAGTATTCTCAAAATATACCCAATCTTGATAAAAGATTCTGACTGTTGCTTTACCAAAGATAAGTGTTGCTGAAGTTGCTGATTTTGGTCCCAGGCCATCACGAGAAGCTGTCTGGGTTTGTTGAGAAGGCAGACTGCTGGTAGCAGCATATGCTTGCTTTGAATACAGTCAGGGAGAGAGTACCATCTCCTAACAGATCTGCTTACTCTGTGCCTTTAGGGTTGTACATGTGTAGTTTCATTATGAAAATATTTCACTTATTTCTTGTTGCTGGTAGCCCCACAGAGCAGAGGCACACTGAGAAATGCTTTTTTGGCTGGCCTCACCAGCTGAACTTCCAAACAAGGGCTTGATTATCCACCTGTGAACTCACATTGCTATTATCTTCTGTGGTTTTTTGCAAACATCATTATCTGTGATGTTTTGCAGTGCTGCATGGATACCCTAAACATTGCTCTGTATATGTTCAGTGTACTCTCCTGGAATTACCAACAGATGCAGGTGTCAGCAGAATTGTGCTGTAAGCCCAGATCCACATATGCAAAATCACAGACCAGCTGCTTTTCATGCTCTTTGCGTTGGTTCTCAACCTTTTTGATGTAGAAGTGACAACTATGTAAGCCCATGTTGAGAAAGGGGCTGGCATCAAGAGATTGTTTTCTGCCATTTTCAACTGGGTTATTTATGGTGCTGAAGTCTCTTGCTGGTAGTCAGAGAAATTGTGAAAATTTGTGGTCCTGAAAAAACTTGAAGGCTCAGAAAAAATTTGGAGAAAGCTAGTTCTGATTGTCCAACCCTTACACAGGACCCCAGAGCACTGCCTGGAAGGGAAATTCCCAGGGACCTGTAATGGGGGGGAGGGAGACTCCAGTGGGAGCTTTACTGCAGCAGGGCTGGAACTGGCCTGAAGAGTTGTTAGCAGTTACCACACAGAAACCAGAGAAAACCAGTTTGACTTTTCATTTTATTTGAGTTCATCTTACTTCAGTTACCTCTGCAAAAAAGGGACTGAATTTGGCTTAAATCTTTAAGCAAATCTGATAAAAAACTCAGAGCTTTATTAAGTTTTTTACTACAGTACAAGCACATCCTGAAAGTAATATGAAATTGGCATTATTTTGAGGTCAAATCAAAAGTAGCCAGATGGGGCAAAAACTATTCAGAGTTTAGTTTTATTTTAAACAAATATGACCTAAATCTCAGCCTTGGTTAAGAAGTCCAGATCATTTAACTTTTGCTTAGTTTGGGGTTTTATTAAAGTTTATCTGTACAGTTTGCACTGAAATAAAGTGGCTTTGCAAAGCATTACTTGAATACGAGTTACCGATAAGATTCTTCCTCATCCATTTAGCCTCCTAGAATTTTCCCTTCCTCATTTCAGGGGACTCAATTCAGTTTGCAGGCATTGAGCAAACATTTCCTGAAGTTCAAGCAAAGGATAGTCCTCATCTGGCTTGTAGAGCAGGGCTCATCTCTTCCACCCTGCTTCCTGTATGGGCAGAGTTATGTGCAAAGCCCTTTCTTGTCTTCCTTCCCTTCAGAACTGCCACACCATGAGCAGAGGTGCCTGCAGGAGAGGAAATTAAGCATTGGTATCACAAGGTGCCAGGTGGGAATTTTGTAACCCAGAGGAGTGAGGTAGCAGAAGGGAGGGAAGAGGAAGAGAACAAGACCCCCCTTCTTCCTCATACGCATGCCTGAAACCTTACTGTACCCCACTAATTCTGGAGTCCCTTTCCTGCATCCCTCATTCACTGAAAGCTTACTGCTAGCTTGAATTTTGCCTTTATGAGGGGCAGTAACTGGGGTAGCTCTAAACATGCTTGGTAGTTTCCTTACCGCAGTATTAGTCTCAGACACAGGAGAAACAGGAAACACTGGTGATGTGTAAGATACCAGACAATGATAATGATGTATAAGATGGTTACATAAAACCCTCACAAAGTTCCAAACTTTCATAGGTGTTCCTTTGCCCTTGGCAGATATGGGCCACTGTCTCTCTGCAGGCAGAGTGTAGCCAGCAACCAGATGCCTAATTAGGTGATTTATAATTGTGTCAGTAGCACGTGACTCACCCAATGCAGAGCATTTTGCTGAGCATACACCTGGTTATCAAATAACCTCTCCCATGAGGGGTGATTTAAATGACCTGAAACAGGCTGAAGGTTCAGTGAGATGAGGGAGAATATGGGAGAGAGAAACCCCTGTAGCTCACTAGTCACTGGCAGTCACCTGGGAAAGGCAATGCCATAGTTCTGGTTAAAAATGTGGTTTTGGTACTTTAACCCTGAATTCTTCACACAAAGTTCATTAGCAGTCCTTGGGATGGCTAATGTGAGGGTGCAACCATTAGACTGCAGAACATGCTCCATCCTTTCTCCCAGTCTGTGACCCACTGCGGGGGAGTCACTGTGAAGTGCTGTCCCCAGGCCCTTGGGGACAGTACACCACAGTACTGCAGGCAGCTGTGGCATCCTCTGCCCAAGCCAAGCAGCTGGATATCAGGTTGGAGAGGCCTGAGTATTTCAGATCACACAGGACACCGGTATCTTACTGGAGAATGAGCCATGTTCTAGGTGTATGTCCTATCAATTTTTTAAAAATCCCTTTCTGACAGTAAAGCCATTTATCCTGTGACAACATTTGTGAATTAGACTGCTGGAGTATGGCTTCAGGGACCAACCATATCTAGGCAAAGGAATAGCACTTTTCTGCTATTGGGTTCTTAGGACATCTCTGAGCAACTCGAGGTGCCACAGACACAAGCAGGTCCTTTGTGAATTGCTCAGTTGCACCTAAATATCTGAAAGTTACCATTGTTGCCCTTGCTCTAGACTCAGATTCTTTATCTGCATTTGCCATGACCACAGAAAGCAGAGAAAGTGTACCTTAAAAATTACTAAGAAAGGATTCCATGGCCATGGTGGGATGGCCACCATGTCATGATGGGATGCTTTGATGAGCCACCAAAGTGTTTTGACTGAAATCCTGTGTTTAAAAAATGTGTTTTACTCTACTACCTCAACTGTAGCGGTGTTTCTCTTCTTGTTTTTCTTCACAGCTCTTGTTTTTATTGGTGTCTACTGATGGAACACTTTTTGTCACGGAAAAGGAAATGGGTCACCATTACCAGAACACTTTTCAAGGCTCTGCAAAATGCTTTGGCTAGTTCTAATTATAGAAGGAGAGCTGGGATCTGTGTGCTGAAGGCATTTGTGTCATTTGGTGACTTTTGTTTAATAATTGGGCCTAGAGGCAAGATTTTTCTTTAAACATACAGAGGCCTCCTTTCTCACTAAATAAAATATATGTTTTCTTCATCTTGACTGAAAAGGATATTTCTCTTACTCAAATTTTCAGTGGAAATCATGAATCATGAGCCACTATTCAACATGGGTGGCTGTTTTCTTTAGTATGTCTCTATTTTCCAGTAAAGAGCATACTTTTTTCTTTGATCTTGAAACAGAAAGATTACCAACAGAGTTAGTAGGAAGATAAAACAGGGTCTGATTCATCTGGGTTGGATTCCTGATGCAGATGAAGCTTCCTTTATCTTTTGAAGCTGGTGATGGTGCAGTAGGAAATGCTTCATACGGCTTTGCCTTGACAGTGTGAAAAAGAAAGAAGGAAATGCAGAAAAGATGCTCAGCAGCATTTCTTGCTCTGCCTCGATGTGGCTCCTTGGCCAGGCCAGACTGCTGTGCTGCAGACCACTGAGGGTGCCTGTCTGGCTGACAGCACAGCCCTGTCAGGGGGTGAGCAGCTCCTTCACAGATGGAAAACTGTGGGAACAGTTTGGGAGGAGTGTCTACATCAGACCCTCATACAGATGAAGCCCCAGGCCAGGGACTGTTTTGCTGAATAAATATATTGTGCTTGAAAGAAATCCTTATTCACTGGCTGCATGTTTTAATCAAAAAAACCACCTGTTTTTGAGTAAAAAACATGGATTTTTTAGAAGCAAAGTACTTTTTGCTCTGGAAGTATGCCTTAAAGATTGCTTATTGTAGCCTACAGAAGGTCTGTAGGTGATAGAAGTTGCTGTCTAGCTAAGGTTTTGTGAATCAACAGGGTGGATGTCAGGTATTTTTCTGGAAGCTACCTGTCCCCACAGGAAATACTTGCCAACTCCTATTGCAAACGGGGCTGTGTCATGGTCATGAGATATTGCAGCTCCCCGGATAGTAAATCCTTTCATTTAGATGTTCTTTCCTACACTTCTGAAACCCATACAGCCCTCTAACACAGCTGTGACAATGTCTTTAACTTCTATTTCATGACCAGAGTATAACCAAGCAGGGCCTTCTGCCAGGCCCTTCCCCTGAGTTCCCCTTTTCTACTCAAGTGAGCCACTGTAAAGTCCTGCTGCTGCCAGCTGGTGTCCTGGAACACTACCCTCGTGCAGGAGGTGAATTCCTGCTCAGGCTTCTGAAGCACAGGCATTAAGAAGAGCCAGAGCATGGAATGAGGTAGATTTCCATGAGGTAGTTGCCATGTTCTGTTGTGACTGAACAGCAGAGACACAGCCAGGAGAAGGGACAGAAATGCAAGCATTGGTCTGGCTCTCAAGGATGTCGGTAGCAAGAGCAACTGAGATCTAGCTCCGTTTCGTGAGAGCAGCAGCACTAAGCTCTGGTTAGGGAGATCCTTTTGTTCCTTTGTCTCGTGGTGCTGGTCCTGCCCAGCTGCGTGGTAGCCCCATGAAAGGAGCATCAACGCAGGCAGTTCTGCTGGCACTCAGCCAAGTGCTTAATGCAACATCTATTGTTTCACTCAGGCCCAAAAGAGCCTTCATGAACAATTTTTTTTTTTGGGGGGGGGGGGAGGTTCAGTTTTTTTTTTTGAGTTGGGTTTTTGGGGGGGGGGGGGCTGTTGTTTTTCAGAGGGATAATTACTTGACTGAATAGACAAAAACAAGTCCCTTACACTTTGTGGAGGAAAGTGGCCAGCTAAAGGACTGAGAATCCCAGTTCTGAGCTTCTTTCTCTAGTGTTTGGCCCCAGGGGCCTGGAAAGCCTATGCAGTGCTCTCATACTCCATAGATTATGTTCAAACTGCCACCCTGGGAAAGCTATGTGCTCCCTCCTGCTCTCATCAGCTGGAGCTAACATAATTTCCACTTTTCTCAGTGTTTCAGAGATTTTTCCAGAATAACCCTAGGGCAGCAAATGATTCTTCCTTCTCATCAGGTGAAAAGGGAATTCCCCCTTGCAAGTCTTTGCACGATCCAGATGTTAAATTCTGGCCTCAATTTTGAGAGATTCAATAAGCTGCACTGAAAGTTGCTGCTGCAGTGCATTGAGACAGGGATGAAATATCATTGGTGATGGATTTGCAAACAGTGTGCTAAAAACTGGGAGGAGTGTTGCAGGATTTAATACATGGAGGACGTTTGATATTTCAAAGTTGTTAATGTTTGCAGTTTTTAAAAATGATTATGCTTGATGTGCGCAGCAGCTAAATCTTTCTTGTTGATAATCGGAGCTGATTTATCTCTTTTTAAAAATTGATCTCAAGCCATACAAGATCTTATTACTCCCAAGAGGAATTAAATAGCTCAGGCATACTCATTTTGATGAAGTTCACCCCCTGACCTCTTATTCATATCTCCAGTTCATACCTGTCCCCTTCATTTTGCCAGAAAAGCTGTTTAATCCTTCCTATTCCTCCCTCTTCTCCAAGCAACCCCACTCACTGAATTGAACTCCTAATCACAGAACATAAATACAAACTTTCGTCTCTCAAGGAAATAGGAGATTTTTATCTCGGTGGGTAGACTGCCATAACCATGATGGACTGGACAACTTAAGGGACTTGGGCATATGGAATATCTCAGTGCAGTTAAAGCCAAATGAAGGCAGAGACTTAGATCCAGCTCCCCAGTAAATCTTGTATGGGCAGAAGTCCCTACTGACCACATAGAGTTGTTTTTACTAAATATTTTCAAATACCTGTTTGGTTGGGGTTTTTTCCTGTATTTTTCTTCATGGCAACTTATAGATTCAAATGTAGAGGGAACTTCCCATATTATAAAACAATTTATGAATAATGTTGTGTGATATCTTCAGTACCAATCCTCATTTTGATTCATTTGTTTGCTTTACTCAAGTCTGGGAGCATCTTTTCCCCAGCTTTAAATAAACTTCTTAAAGCCTGTAAGAAATATGATAAAGTTTATAATATTTGAACTTTGAAGTCAATGAAATACCTGTACTAAGGGAAAATGGTCCTCTTAGTGTCATTTCATTCCCTATCCTATATATCAGATATGAAACTACAATCTTAAGGCTAATTATTAGATTCCAAGAGCATTCATACTTAGGTTAATAATTCAGCTTGGGAAGATCAACTTGGAAAATACATATCACGGTTTGCATTTCAAGCCATCTCAAGATATACAGGTATTCAAATTATAGTTATCATTTATCCTTCCTCCAGAAACAGTCTTTTCCAAAACTGTGAGTTTTCAAAGAGAGATTTTACTTTTTGAAATGATGACCTGTTAGAATATCAGGCTTTTTGTCTAGTCTTACTGACTGTTATTTTTTGTTTTCTTTTATTTTAATCCTTTCTTGTCACACAGTCTATAGACTTGGTTCATGTTATTTTTACATAGTTTTTTCTTTTTTCTTCTCGGTTTGTCATCCTTTATCTTCTCCAGCTCCTTTTGATTGGAGGTATTGGAAAATAGCAGAAAAAAAATTGAAAAATGTCCCAAAATAATCTGGGACATTATAAGCATACTGCATTAGGGATTAAAGGAAAGAAAGAAGATATGGGACAACATGAAAAAACACTGTCTCATTAAAATAATAGGAAATAAATGCATGCAAACAATGTCATTATCTCACTATCTAGAAACAGGTCCAAATTTTTGGTTTTCAGTTTTTAAATTTTTTTTTCCTAAGTCCTTTTCCTATTATCCACTAATATGCTATACAGGGATAAACTGCCCTGCACTCTCTGCCCATTGTGCTGTGGATTTTACTGAGATTAATTCTTTCACACGACACACATGCATGCATGAAGGTTCTTATGGACACATATGGCATAATAAAAAAAATGTTTTATTAAGAATAAAAATATATTTTTCCAAAAAGAAAGGAGTAGTGGAACCTGAAACTCCCACAAGCTTTGTTATAATGAATATAAATCATCTATCTCTCCAGTGCAGGATGTATGTATTTTGAACTGCTTTGTTCAGACTTCCATCATTTGTTGCTTATCCAGCTGCATCCTAAGGCAAACCTCAAGTTTTTCCTTTTTTCAGCAACTCTTTATTTCTTGAATTTCCTTCTCAGTCTGGTGAAAAGTTTCAGAGGATAAGACTCTCCACTCTTAATAGGATCTTGCATGCAGATTTTCTCATAGGTAGTAGATGTTAGCTATTTTCACCAATAATTTTCAAACACAGTAATGTCATCAATATTTTTTATAAATCGTGAAATCAATGTATTTATGGATGTACAGAGGCAAGCTTAGTTTGCTGGGGAGGTCAAGTAATTTGTCAAAGAATGGTGGGAGAAAATGTAATTTGACCCAATACACCAGGGTTCCCCTCTCCATCTCTGCCTAGGAGCTGGTTAGCTCAGCAGGGCTGTGTAATTGGCAGTCCCTGCCTGACTTGATGCTTTACTCATTTTCAGAGTCACAGTTACCAGTTTGCATCTTCTCTCTGCAATACTTCTGTCTATCCAGGTGTTTGTTGAGGAAAACCCTGTTCTTGATGCACCAGCTTATTTCCTCCTTGTCCCCATTTGCCCTATCAAATTTGAAACCAGCCTTCTGTATACTAGAAAAGCAGGCTGTTTATCTCTCTCAATAGTGTCCTCTGACCAGTATTTGGGGTTTTCTAATGTATTACAGAGATGTTTAGAATCAATGTACCACTCTGGTTCCAGCAGCCCAAAGGTGTCTGGCAAGATATGCAGGCTGGATTCACACCTGGTCATTTATGATCAGAATTTTGATGCATTTCACATGGAGCATGAAGGATTGATAATTTCATTCATACTGAAGGCTCTGAGCAATTTAAGGCAGGTCAAGTAACCCCTGAACCCTCTGGGGAAGTTGTAAAGGTTTCATGTCAAATGGCAAGAGGAAGATAATTGCAATGCAGAGTCCATGAATATCCTGACCATAGGGACTATGTCATGTTTGTGCTGCAAGAAACGAAAAGGCGAGATTGTGCCTCCAAGTTTAGAGATAGATCTTGTACGTTTGAACTGACCTAAAGAGCAATTGCAGCCTTACAATATATCCATTTTGTAATATATTCCTCTGTTAGTAAAAGCATTCAGGATTTCGTTAAATAAGAGGAGCCCCAAGGTGTGAATGGCAAAGATGTATTGACAGCACAAATATTAAAAATTCAGAGGTACATAAGTGAGACAGAGTGTCACAGAGAAGTCTCTGCTGTACTGTCTCAGGTTTTGTTCCCCTGCTAAACTAACCCTAACAAAAGGGCATGTGCAATACATGGCAATATGGCTGTACCACAAGCGTTGGCTTTGGAGGTAGTCTTTTTTTTGTCTCCAGTGGAAAGAGTATCATAAAGGAGACTAGAAAATAAAAGTTCATTCTGTAGCAGCACTACAGGAATCTTACATTTTCTTTAACTAAAAGCTGACATCTTTAACTTATTATCATTTCACATCTGTGAGTCAGTGGATCAAGCAGGGTTCCAGTTCATAAACAAGGCTAGAGCAAAACACAGCTCAGAACAGTACTACAGTGGGTGTCACATGACTGAGCACAGGGCTGTCATGAGAGTTCAGGGAGGCTGGGAAAGATGGGGAAATGCTGATTTCCCATTGTCCAAGTTCAAGTAGCTGGAAAACTGCTTCCAAAATTTCCATGCAGCAAGCAACTTATACCTAGAATAGAAATGGAGAATCAGTTATGTGCAGCACTCATATGTCTGAATAAGTCCCAATTCTGCTTCAGTTCTGTATCCAGAACTGCTTGTGTAGTAGCTTCTGTAGGGCTTAAGTAGCTAAGGAAGCTCCTCATTCTCTGCAGAATATTTGCCCTTAGCCAGTAATACTCATAAATCTAGTAAATCACTTCCCCACAGAGATTTTTGGTACCATGCATCATCTCAAGAATCTGAGCAGAACAGTTTTGCGTCTCTTCCTCACACGTAAGATCATTGCTTTGCACAGACGTGAAGCAGTGGCATTTCTGGGAACCAGCCCACCACTACGATTCAAAAGGTTTCCAGCGATTTTGCTTTTAGTTTTGTCTTCTTGCAAGGTGGCAGCATGATCTCCATTAACAAGCTATTGTAACAATCCCACCCAAGCACCCAGCCACCCACCCAGAATCAATGCCACACACAGCGAGCAGCTCTTCCCCTCCCAGAGAAAGCCTTGCAGCAGACACAAGCAGAGGTACAGCCGGGCTTAACACAACCTCAGATTCTTGGTTTTTTAGCTGCGTTCACTGCTGCCATGGGCATGTATTCACTGTTGTACTCAAGGGAGTTGGATTCACACTTCTGATTCTGCCAACAGAGAGAAAATGCCATGAATTTAATTTGTGGTCACTTACCTTTGCCACTCCTGCCTTTGTTCATTAAGTAGGGCAGTTATTCTGTTTTCAGTGGGAACATTAATGTCAGAATGGACATGTCAAACTCACACAGAAAACTTGGAATAAAACAAACTGAAAATTAAAAACACGCATTGCCCAAAAGAATAGCTAATGGCCTTGGTTTTTCTTCTTTCCTGAGTAAAATCTAAGTGGTTTTGCAGCAGAACAGTGCTGGAATTGCTTCACTGATGATTGTTTCTCCTTCTTAAAGAAAACTGTCAGGTGATCTGCTTACGAAAATATATTGCTGACCTGTGCAGCATTTCTCCTCTTTCCTTTGGTTCAAAGCCTTTAAATCAAGAAACAATTCAATCTTAGAAAGATTAAATCTGAGCTACTGTCGTCAATGACTTAAAATCCAGTGGTAAATAAACAACTCAGTCTTTCTGTCAAAAAACACAGCACCACTGAATGAGTATGTGCGTGTCCCACTCTCTAAATCTCATTAAATCAATTCCCGATCCATGACCTTTGGAAGAAGAGTTCTGCATTATCTCATATGTTTGCTTACCTTGTTCCTTAAGCAACAGGCCACAAAACAGCAGACACAGGAAATGGCAAAAATGATCACGCCGATAATAATCCATGGCACGCGTCCAAGGGAAAAGCAGTCCTCCTTATCTGAAGATGGGGAGACAAAAAAAAAAGTAATTCCTGATAATTTTCTTTTTTGCCTTCTACAGATAACTTCAATTCTTCTCCCTCTTCATATTAATAGATTAGCAAAAGTGAACTCTGAAGAAGGATTTTGCTGAGGTGAGTTGTCACCTTGAAAAAGTGTATTCTGTAGGAAGCAGAAGATGGCATTTTTTCAGAAAGAAAGGGGAAACTGTTGGTACACAGCATTGAAAGTGCAGACTGAAAAGAAACCAAGCCAGGCTTGAGAGCATGCTGAGAAAGAAAATTTTAAAAACCAGAAAAATCTCAACCTCCAACACGGTATTTCAGATCTGAACAAGGTTTAAGCTTATATGCAGTAAGTACCACAGGTGATTTTAAGGGCAGCCTGGTTAAAAGAAGGGTAGACTTTGGCAGTCATGTTTGGATAGGGAGGCAACCTGGGGTACTCAAGATTGCTCTTGCCCAGATCTGGGTGAAAATATGACAGGGCATGACACTTTTAGAAAAAGCTCTGAGCATCTGGCTATCCATACAAGTGGAAATGGACACTGCAGACAAAACCAAATGTCACAGCTTGATTCTGAGAAGCTTTTTAAATATAGAGAGGATTGAGATACAACTTGACTAAAGCACGTAACTGCTGTAGCATTTCAGCTTCTTTGTTTATTGCTGGTGTTGGGAGAGAGGAAAAGAAAGCAAGGGAAGGACAACAGGCAGTACCATGCTGCAACTGAACTGTATGCAGAACCAAGAATTGGTGTAAGCAAAACCACCATTAGCTCTTTCAGTTTTGTGTACTAAAGAGCCACTGAATGAAAGCCAGGTCAAAATTAAAACCTGGACAGTTAGTCCAGAAGGTCTTTAGTCCAAGACCTTCTCAGTAAACAGCCAAAAACTGTCAACAACTGTGGATCACTTCTGCTCTAAGATGGCCCTAAAGCTGAAGGTCTTCACAGAAGTGAACACCGTCTTCTTCACACCTCAATGGCATCCGAGAGTTCCATAGAGTTCTACTAGTATGGATATTTTACAAATGATTTTCTTTAATCCTAGGCTTTTGAAGATGGCTCTCAGAATGGATTTTTTTACCACTGGCTAGACCTAATCTTAACATTTATACTCAGCAACTTTAAAATGGACAAGAGAAATTGCTGTTGCAGGCAAAGGAGAGACTGCAGTACTCTAGAAGATGTAATCAAGCTAACTTGGGTGCCACCACCACCACCCAAAACTCAGCATGGCCTGCAAAACCTTCACAAGAATATGAATCAACACGGATAGAATGTGCTGAGCAGTGTGCTGAAACAGCTCCACTGTTACCAGCCCCCCCTGCCAAGTAGTTTTAAGCTGCCTGGTCATTAGCTGTGTTAACTCTAGTCATATTCTTCACTGCAGCACAGCTATACCCAGTGTCTACTTATCAGTAAACTGAGGTGAGGGGAGAAGAGAAGTAAACTTACCTTGGACGTACAAATAGGTTTCTTTCAGACAGCACTCTATGTAAGGAGGGGGTAAGAATATCTCCAGGCAGTATGTATAAACGTCAATATGTTTCCTTTCCAGATTTTTAAGAATGAAAGTGGTGCTGCTGCTTGAATTCTGTGTCTGACAGTAGGTGACATTACTTTTGGAGATAACTCTCTCTTTGCTCAAATGGAATGCACAGATTTCCTTCTTTTCACGCCCTTTGAAGAGGGTCATGCTGAATTCACTCACATTTTTGGGGTTGGGGAATGTGAAATGGAAGTTTCCATTTTCAAATTCCACCATCACCTGGGTGTCAGAGACATGGGCCTGATCTGAAGACATGAAAAGAATAACTATAGTTACACACATAGCAGTGAAAAGAATCCTTAAAGTGCTAAGAAACTCATTTAAACAAAAAAAAATTAACCATGTGATTGTAATTTAAAGCATGCAGGTACTCAGAATGGCCTGGATATGAAAAGCAGCCCTCACAATGAGATACCACTGCATTACTCTGGTTGTGCCAGACATTACTGATAAAATAAATGAGACCTGGCCTGTTACCTGCTCTAAGGCTGGAGAGATTACTGTTAGCATTAGATCAGCAAGCTTGATAATATTACTTACTACTAAAGCTACTAAATGGTGAAGTTACTAATATTACTTACAATTTCAGTTACTAGATATTGTTTAATGCCCCCCCTGGACCAAACACTGTATAAACACATAATCCCTGCCTCAGTGTCCTGTTCATAGATAAAACAAGTGGGACAAAGATTATATGATAATAACTATCTCTGGTTTATGGTTTGTAATCTGTACCCTACTGAACATACAATTATAAATCATTTAGATTGGAAAAGACCCTTAAGATCAAGTAGTCCAAGCATTAGCCCAGCATTGTCAAGTCCACCACCAAACCATGTCCCTAAGTGCCACACCAACATGTCTTTTAAATTTCTCCAGGGGTGATGATTCTACCACTTCTCCAGGCAGCCTGTTTCAATTCTTGACTGCTCTTTCAGTGAAGAAATTTTTCCTAATATCCAGTATAAATTTCTCCTCGTGCAACCTGAGGCCATTTCCTCTTGTCTTGTCGCTCGCTACTTAGAAGAGACTGAACCCTACCTTGCAGCAGCCTCCTTTCTGGTCGGTGTAGAAAATGGCAAGTTCTACCCTGAGCCTCCTTTTTTCAGGCTAAACAACCCCAATTCCCTCAGACCCTCCTTTCCTCAGCTCTGTTGCCTCCTCTGGACCTGCTCCAACACCTCAATGTCTTTCCTGTAGTGAGGAACCCAAAACTGGACACAGGATTCGAGGTGTGGCCTCACCAGTGCCAAGTACAGGGTGACAGTCATTGGCCTGACCTGCCTGGCCACAAAGTAATTGACAGAGGCCAGGATGCCACTGGCTTTCTTGGCCACCTGGGCACAAACTGGCTCATGTTCAGCTGGCTGCCGGCTAGCACCCTCAGGGCATTTACCAGGCAGCTTTCCAGACACTCTTCCCCCACCTTGTTGGGCTGCCTGGGTTGTTGCGACCCAAGTGCAGGACTTGGCACTTGGCCTTGTTGAACCTCATGCAATTGATCTCGACTCATTGACCCAGGCTGTCCAGAGCCTTCCTGTACTCCCACCTAACACTACCACCTAACCTGGTGTTGTCTGCACAGTTATTATGACCCTCATTGACCCTCATAGAGGTCATTGATAAAGATATTAAACAGAACTGGCCGCAGAACTGAGCCCTGGAGAACCCCACTTGTAAGCAGCCACCAGCTGGATGTAACTCTATTCACCACCACTCTCTGGGCCCAGCAACCTAGCTAGTTTGATGATGTAGATGGTACTTTAAAATGGGATGTGAATCCCAACTCCTACATGACTGCCTTAACCACAGGACCTGACTTGTCTTTGTGGAATAGATAGTGATTTGAGACATGACATAAAGTTTCAACCTAATTACTTAGATGGCTATGGTACCATTATTGCTCAGATAATAAAAGGCATAGAGGACAAATGTTACTCTGTGTGTGCACCCACATGCAATCCAGAAATCACATTTGACCCTCCCAAAATCTCTATGAAAAGCTCTCAGAGGTTGTGTGACTCTCATTTTACAAACTTCTTGGAAAAGGAAAGAAACTGAACTGACCAAAGATGCCCTGCTACCTCACAGCTTGGCTTTGTAAAGTCAGCAACCAATAGCACAGAAAACTCCATCAGACAGAAATATGTTAAAATGCTCAGTAAAAAAATTACAATTTTTTTCTTTAAGGGCAGTATTTTCTGATGTAGAAAGGCATTTAAAACTGTAAACCAAATTAGGCAAGTGCATCTTACCTATATTTTTGCATGCACATGATGAGCAGCTGTCAACTCCTGAAAAATACAAAGTTGTTTTCTGTTTAAAATTTAAGAAGAGCAATGCAAGAACAGGGGGTTAACCATGCAATGTTAAGATGCTGAAGCTATTTTATAATTTGTATCATTATCCTATCTAATCCTTTCTGTGCTACACTCTAAAGTCATATGATATGATAAAAGAATGAAATATAAAAATCAAAGTAGAAAGAAAATGCTCAAGACAAGAATTTATATTGATCATACATATAACATTCACAAATTCTTAAAACACCTTTGCAAAGTAATACGTGTACTTCAGAAATAGAACTGACATGAAAGTAAAACTCTTTCACCGAGATACTGAAGAAATCTGCCTGAAATAAAAAAATATATATTTGAGTTCTCACGGGTCCTGATTTTGCAATAAGCCAACATTATACTTTTCCCAGACTAAAGTACTCATTTCCATCAATGTTTGTTCTGCTTCCCCCACTGCTTGACACAGCACCAAAGCATCTTATAATTATCTGGATCATGTTCCAAAACATACATCAAGAGAACATTCAAGCAATGCATATGGTTTTGTTCCTTTTCCAATAGCAACTTTTTCCCTTATTGTTCATAGGTGATCATTACAGAATACTGACACATTTTTATTAATTGTTCTGGTTTTGTTTTTTAAACTGCTGCCTCCATCACCACACGCTATGGCAACACTTTGATTTGTATGTCAGTAGTGGCAACATAGCAGAGTTTGGTAGTGTTTCATTTGGAATTTTTCTTTTTGCGGTGCCCTAAAATTAAATGTTCAGACAGATAAACAGAAAAAAAAATTCTATCTGCCATTCCTGTTTTCTGGTAGCCTGAGTAAGTTCTTCAGATGCTGCTTAGAATGAAATATATCTTCATCAGGATTTTATGGCACTAAGGAAATACAGGGCAAATACTTAAGGACTTTGGTGCGCTGTCCTATTTGTGTTACAGCTCCATGGTAGTCTAGATAGATCCACACAGAGTAGACCCCCAGGTGTGCCAGGTATTGCACTGATTGCATGGTATAAATAATCTTTTTTTTCCAAGGCATCTGTTATCTTTGACATTAACCTGTAAATGCACAGGAAGAGAGGATCATTCTCTTTTGGGTACCTTTGTATGATCTCAACTCTTCCAGTCTTTTAGTGTTCATGTTTTTTTCCTTTTTTGAATTCTTGCTCCTCAGTTACTGCCATTGGCAAGGGCACTGAAATGAATGATTCTCATTTAAGATATCTTTAGTGTGACACAGAAGCTAATGGACTTCAGGAAGACACTTTGAGATGCTCAGTTAGAGAGCAGTAAAAACTGTTATCCCTTCTTGACTGATTTACCATTTCCCTAGTCATCAAATTCTTCCTGGTTTAGTGTGCACAGTCAGCACCCTTATCTAATTCTGTGACAGTTCTAATATCTGTACTTCTCTCAGGACTATTACTTAAGTGTATGATACCAGACAAGGTATTTAGCATCTTGTACCACTGGTGTGAAGACACAGAGAAAACACACAGCTTGCCAAGCCACAGTGAAACAGAGCTCTAGAACCACTGAAGACACAGACAGAAAGTGCAAGCCCTTAAAATTTTATATAGTCTGAAAAGATGAAGCAAAGGTCAAATAAAGAAATAATTCTTGATGACTTATATGTGGCATGATGAAAGAAAACAGTTGCTATGAGAAAAGCATTTGAGATAAAGGTCATTTTAAATGCTCTGTAGTTTGACGTCCTGTAGTTCAGTAACACATACCTTTAAAATTTGGCCAAACACCCAACAAATTATTTAGGGGAGGGAAGAAAAAAAACAAATGTACGGCAGAAGTTAGGGAGCATGATGAATGCATAAACTTATCTGATACTTTTGAGAAGCACCTACCTGGAGTTGAAACCTCTACGTTTGTCACTGGTCATCTGAGAGGAAAGGCAGATGCTGACTTTGTCAGGGCAGTTACAGAGCCAAGCAGTGCCATATTCCTTCAACGTCCCCAAGGAGCCTGGGACAACTCTATTTTGAGCACTGAAGTAACAACTTCAGATCTGTTTTCTCTGTTTGTCTCTGAGAATAGTTCAATTTCACTGTTAGCTAATGAAATTGCCCTTTCATAACATGTGGGTTAAAATGTTTGCCAGAGATCATCGTGGTTTTAATCCTTGTTTTTAATGAAAAGGGGCAGAGAGAGGTCATTAAGCATTTAGTTCATGTGACCTTGTGTCAAGCTGAAAGATTGTTTTGTATTCTCTCCAACCCAGAAGCCTAAAATGACTGTTTTCAAGGAACACTCAGTAAAGTATTTCTCTGAATGAGCATTTTGATAAATGTGATGCAATTAGTATTCCTCTGAAACAAGTAGCCGTAGAGAAGAGTGTGTTTAGCATAGGATAAAAGCAGCACATTTTAGAATTAGATTAACAGTGCCTGAGATTAAAACACAAAATTGTCTACATGGATGACCGCTATGGGTGAGAGCTGATATAAATTTCCAAGTTATTAGCTATTCTGCATCAGCTCCTAATTTGAGTACTCTTGCTGAATACTAAGAAGTTGCTCATTCGCCTTCCCTGTGCCTGACTGCTGATCTTCTGTGCCCACTTGTACCCATCCATTCCTAGGTAATCATACAGACCTGTAGCACTCTGTTGTTAATGGCTGGACACATTTGGGATGTTTCTTGCTAAGCTCCAGTCAGAATAAATGTACATTTAGTAGGACGTGAGACAGGAACCTGGGGTTTAAACATCCAGTAATACTGAGATTCCCTGACTGATTCTCCCTAATTCTACTTCAAAATTATGTGAATAAAAGTCTACATTATGGTATTGTTGAAATTGAATAGAAGAATTTCACTGGTTCGGCAGCAAAAATGCTTAGTTTTGGCTGAAAGATTCCTTTTTGTTATTTTTCATTTAAAAACTATTATTCTTTTGCATATAAAGGTTTGAGAAGAGGAAACAGATCTTTAATTTGTTTCCTAGCAGCGTCACAGTGTGGAGTTGCAAGAAGTTGTCCCTGGCTCACCCGCTGTGAAGCAGAGTGCCAAGACAAATATTGTGGTTTAGACATAAATCAAAGATATTAACGTGTACGGAAGCTACATCTTGTTACGTTAAGCTCTGAAGGAGAGCTTGCATGTGTACATTTGTGTGTAAATGTATTTACAGTCATGTACATTTCCACCTCAATATCATCTTTAGTGCAGCAGGAAAATCTTTTGGCAGAAGTTTCGGCATTTCTATGGTAGTGTCCTTGGATACTGACGCCAACGAAAAGTGTGTTATTTTCATTTTAATGGGATTGCAGTTTTGAGCTTTCTAGTTACTCTTTGGCAGACCCAGCACTACCTGAAAACACCACCAATCCATTACATATTTTGGTCCTAACAGAAGTTTAAAAAACACTTGCAGTCACTTTTCAAGCTTGGTGTTTAGGCCAGGAGAATAGAATAATGCTACTTTGTTTTCTTGCTGTTTGTATGATCTGCGCCAGCTCTCAGAAAACTAGCTAGCTGATGAAAAGAACAAGCATAATTTCATTTGTGTGTGTTTGCGTCTGAAGATGAGCAAGGAAATTGCAGTCCCTGCCTTTAAAACAAACATATTTGTTTTGTTCATACTAAATGCATAATGAAACTTTTAATCTGCTATAGTTTCAAATTTCCAAGGCACTCTGAAAGATGACACTGTCAATTTAGTGTCATTAGTCCTATGCCTAATACTAACACATTTCTATCTTTCATGATCCAGGATTAATTGGGAAAGGAGTGCTTGTGGGCAAAGCAGTAATGGCCCAATTTATTCTAGGAAGCCATCCTTAATCTGAATTATTTCTATGGTATAACTTCTGATGAGAAATGCTGAAATTCATATAAAACATACCACTGAAAGAATAGCCAGTGCTGATAATATTTCAGAAGCCCTTCTAAAAATTGCCATGGTTTCCTGTTGTATTGACACCAGGAGATCAGTGGGTGAAGAGTGATAATGCTTTGCAAATGTTGGTGTGCCAAAGCTCATGTGCAGTTTCATAGCAAGGGCCTCAAGTGCTATGGAATCCTACCTCCAGCTCTGTACACCAAAATCCCATTGCCTGCGTTTCTCTGCGGGCAACAGAGATGCTCCCTGCTCTTATGAACAATTTCTTTATCGCAATTGTGTTATCAAATCATAATGCACATATGCACACATATATATCACCTCCTGTGACCTATTTACATCTAGAGGTCACAAGTCATGCTGAGAAGACTGTAAAACAAAAAGCATGAGAGATAACATTTCTTCTTACATGCAGTCTCTTTCTCTTGTCATCTCTTTTGCCCAGTCTCCTGCCCAAATCCTATCCTCCACATTTGAAGGAATGGAGAAATGCTGGTATCAAACAGAACAATTATTTGCACCCTTAAAATTACAGTTTATTTCTTCCCATGAAGAAAAGATTTCTAGATAGCTTCAGTCATGTGTAAAAGCATGCTGGTCAGGTATTCGTGCTAAGTTGACTAGATGTAAAGTAACCAAACTGAAAGCATTTTTTGTTAGTAGATTTAGGAACAACTTTCCAAGGACAGCTCTCTTTAGAGATACTGATTACAACTACTCTTTCTTGTGATTTCCCCTATCTTTTCAATCTATCTGAAAACTCAGCATCCATGTTTAAGGCTGGACTGAGATTGGTGCTGTCACTGTGCACCTTCTCAAACACAGCATAGGAATTCCATGCTTCCTTTTGATTCTGTGTTTCAAGCCTGCACCGAAATGATCTCATCTACTTTTCCATGCCATATACATTTTTCATTGTATAAAAATTCCCTGCTCAAATGAGAGCAGGGTTAATATTGATAACTTGGTTTCTCTTTATTATTCACCATCATGCTGCTATGAGATCTTATATCCATCAAGGGAAGCTGGCTTATATCCATCAAGGGAAGCACTACAATATCAACAGCTAAAGTGTAAACCTGAGCAGATGAGCTAAAGAACATAAACAATGTTCTTGCAGTTTTTAGTTTCAGAGCAAACATTCCTATGCTGGCAGGAATTCTCTTCCCACCAACTCTAGTGATATTGAAGTTGAGAGCAGTCTTTTTGCAGCCAATACCCTCCATTACCTTTACTCCTCTAACCCCTTGCTATCATGCCTCATCTATTCTCTCCCATCACTGGCTAAGTTATATGCTATAGAGACACCTACTGCACGGAGAATAATCAAAAATGTTACTCACCATACAGGGCTTCAAACTGAAAGCAGAGGACACAGAAAGTCACAGCAACTGCCTTCATGCCTGCCTGACACAGAGGCATCAGCCTTCTGTCTGCTGTGAAGATGGGGAAGAATGCATGGTTAGAAAAGGAAGTGGTTTGTGGGCTCTGGCAAAAACTGTAAGATAATCAGAATGACTTTTTAATTTAACATTTGTCCCCTGACTATGTTATAGCTATGTCAGCACTAGCTGTTGCAAATATCTGGTTTAATGCTTTATTTTTTTTCCTACCTAATGGTTTGCTGTCACAGACAGGAGGATGAAAGACTTTCTGACATTACTTTTGATGTTCACTTTGCAAAGACTGGTTTCTGGTGAAGTCTATCAGAATAGAGGCTGCAGTCATCTGCAGTAAACTTCTGCAGATGGCCCACGGTCAGCAACTAATATTAACTTAGAGTACATACATATTTGTAACTAGCAACCTGGTTTCTCCCCACCAGTTTCAACTGGTTTTACACAACTAATGCTCTTGCTCTATGTGGAAACCACTAGTTAGTGGGGTAGGAGTCTCTCATGTGTCCTGGTCCTGAAATTCATAGGAAGAATATGGCCAAAGTGCAGAAAAATCCCTTCAGCCCTGTGACTTCTGAAAGGTTCACTGCAGCATGACTTCCATTCTAGAGATCAGGCTTGTTTTGCCTGAAGTTGCATGAGAAGCTTCATGTGGCTCTGTGAGAGGAGATCTGACTCCCTGCCCTAGAGCCTTAGGTCAAAAGGTTCTGTCCTTCCCTCTTCCTTGCCTTTGTGCAGCAGACTCTCTCCTGGCCTGTTATCCATCTTTATCCTGGGAATGGTTTAGGACCCTTTGTAACGTGTTCTACAATCATTTAATTCTGGCTGCTTATTTATGTCTATAATACTAAATTTAGTGCAGAAATTATGCAAGAAAACCAGCTTCTAAATCATGTTTAATATATTAGATGAAGTTTGCATTTCTGATTGCATGAAGATAAAACACAAAGGACCGTTAGTGGTATCTGACAGACATTTTTGGGGTTGAGTCTTTGTTATGGTCAAATAATTGGAAAATAACAGGACTGTGTTACAGATTCACTGCTACTTTATACTGTGTAAGTAAATCCTCACAAGTTGGTTTACTCTTCTTCAAAAAGTGATTTAATGTCTTTCACTATTACTGCTAAGGATCTGATCACATTGACATTGGCAGAGCTTTATTTTCTTCAAATCTTTCAAAATCCCTGAAAATCTATACCTTTTTAAAAATTACAGTCAGAAGTAAAACTGAGTCAAATCAGGTGTTGATCTAAATTTTCAGCTCAAGTCTCTGGGACCAAAATTAAGTAACTCTAAGGAGAGAAAGTTTCTGCAGTATGCTTTTAATTCTAAAGCCCAAAAGCAGTTGGTGGTTCAAACAATGATACACCTACAAAACATGCATCCGACTCCTGAGTTTTGCTTATGAAGTTATAAACTATGTTAGGATGTACTGAGGTTCCATGTAGGATCATCTTTTCCATCCCCTATAAAAGCTAATGGGAAGTGCTGAAAGAACAGACCAACCCTCTCCTGGGACCTCTCCTGACCTTTACTGCCCCTCAAATAAACTTGAGTGGTCCTCAGAAAGACCAATAGTAAGAAGAGCTGCTGCTGCAGAGAATTAAGGGTGGAAGAGAATCATGTGTCAAGTACCCCTGTGCACATCCTTGGGAGAGCATGGTGACAACACACACCAGAGACTGAGTCCTACAAAGCCCACCACTGACTGGGAAGGCCAATAAAGGCATAGGGGAATGCACTCCATGTGCAAAGTTTTGGCTACTGTTCATGAAAACAGGCTTTAAAACAAAACAGTATTGTTAGGGTTCCAAAGTTTGTTGTCTTTGTTTAAAAATTGAAACATTTTGTTAGGAAAGTAATTTTGTTAGAGAGGATTTTTTTTTTTACCTATATTTATTTTGGAGCAACTTACCCCTTCCATCCCTCCCTATGACCATATCAGTTACACCAAGGCTGATTAATACACATCTATTTCACTTTCAGGAGAATAATAGCTAGGAGCACTGCTTGGCTGGTATACATCTTACTACAATAATTGAAGAAAGTCTCACTGTCCAGTTTGTATATGTCAAGTTCTCTCTCTTTACTATAATTATAGCTTCAAGTCTACAATCACACCTTCACCTTTTCTGCTTCTTGGCACTTGGGATGGCTAGAACACCCTGACCCCTTTATTTCAAAAGGGTCAAGCCCAGAGAATACTTTGCAGTGCATTTGGCAGCCCTCTGAAGTTTGATCTAAGAAGTGATTCCAAGTGTATTTGCTGATGAGCCGGCAGAGCCAGGGGCACTCACAGCATATATTCACAAGTGAAGAGACTCAAAGTCAAGCTCTGCGCTCAGTGTGAGGGATGCTCCCCTTCTAGTCCCACACCAATAGAGGCTCCTCCTCTGCCTTTCAATCTTTCCATCTTTGCCTCACTACCCTGTCAGCGCTTATCTACTTCACAAAGACATTGTTACTGCAATTTTGAAGTGTTTCTTCTAAATACCACAGTTGATTACGGTTAAACACCTGGAACAAGCAGTATGTTTCCACAGGCTTCCTACAACTGTGACTATTTTTGCTCACAAACACGTGTTTCCTTTTTCCATCCTCACTCATTTCTCTTCTTGATTTTCACTCTCCCATCCACCTATGCCTCTCAGAGTTGACTTCTTTCCTCCTCCAACCTGACTGTCCCCCAGTCCCTGAGTACCCTGCTTCTCAAGCAGTAGTTTCCCTTCACCATGTGTAGTAACTCCTGTCTGGAACATAGCTTTTCCTTCACCCCATGCCCTATTCTTTCTTCATGTTCTACTCCTAATGCTACCCTATAGTGATAATCTCCTTTCCTTTCCTTCCCATCATCTTGCTTCTGACTGTTTGAAAACTGGAAAATCCTTATGTGAATTTTTGTGCCTTTAAAAATGCATTCAGCAATACACTGAGTTCCAAAGAGAAATGAGCTTGCTCATCCCTGGGTCTGTA
The DNA here is from genome assembly GCF_000277835.1 of Geospiza fortis. Lineage (NCBI taxonomy): Eukaryota > Metazoa > Chordata > Aves > Passeriformes > Thraupidae > Geospiza > Geospiza fortis. The sequence continues at coordinate 23,059,892 of NW_005054298.1, read as the reverse complement.
CACCAGTGTTCTCTACTACACAGTCTTCAGTGCTTCTCCCTTCTAACTCCAAGTAACTTGGAAAACAACACTTCTGCAGTTTCCCCAAAGACACAGCAAAGAATTTCCCTGTGTGTATGATGTATATTTGTCTTTGCTCTGTTTAATCACATAATTACTGTTATCACTCAAAACATATGTCCATGTTAGCAAAATGATACTGCATGGTCCACTGTGAAACCAAGGTGCAGTGGAGAATTTTATTCCATCTCAGTAGCAGTTTTCCACTTCTGCTCACGCATGAGCAGTTGTCCACAGCAATATTCTCTCCATGGAATGTTTTGCAATTCTTTCTGTAGAGACTGCTACAGTCTATCCACACAAATTATATTCCCTTGTCTCCTGCTGCTTCTCATTCTTTGCTTCAATATCTGGCCTATATTCTCATGACTCTGGGTCATTCCCTCAGGGCTGGAGCAGAAAGCCTCTACACTCATGGTTTTTCATTTCCTGTCCTCCTAATTGAGAAGTGGAACAATGACTTTCACTGTGTTATTTTTAAAGTTCTATGATGGCTTTGAATCCCACTTCCCATCTGCACCACTCCCCATTAGGTGTGTAAACAAGCTGTAGTCATTCAGGATGTAGAGATTTCAGGCGAAACGCAGCTCATGGGCTCCCTCATTTGTTCTGATGCCTCCTTTGCTGATATATTGGTCTACTTGCTCCCCCAGGCCTGTGGGCATGATGTAATATTTTCTCCATCAATGTGCCAGTAGAGGCAACTGGGGCTCAGCTCAGCCAGCTCAGCAGCCAGGCAAACACCTCCCTGCAGTGGTGTTGATCTAATGAGACAGTCCCCTTTGGGGTGGGATTGTGCGTGACTTTGCTTCTTGATACAAGCTCAGTTACCCCATTAATCATCACATCTTTTGGGGGTTTGTTTTTATTTTTTTCTTCAGATGATGCTTGAGAATATTTGTCATCGTGTTTTCTGAAAGAAGGGAAGCAAAAGTATATTAAGGAGTTTAGCCCAGCTCTAAGGCTTGCAAGGGCATTGACCTATAAATTCAGTTGACAGGTGCTAAGTGGCAAATTCAGTCAAGTCTAAACAGGTTGCCTAGAGAGGCAGTAGATGCCCCCTCCCTGGAAAAAAACCTGACCTAGCTGAAGATGTCACTGCTTATTGCTGGACTAGATGGTGTTTAAAGGTCCCTTCCAAGCCAAACTGTTCTATGATTCTAAATGCCTCTTCAGAACTTGGGACTAATGTTTTGGACTGGCTGACTCAAGGCAACTGAGATCCACCAAGGAAAATAATGTCTCCATTTTATCTTAGGAACTGCTATGGCTCTCTGTATCCATCCCTGTCCCTCCTGCAACACAGTTACCTAAAATAGGTGCTAAACACTTCTTCAGGATGTGGGGTGTAGATAGAAAGGGCCCAGTGAGGCTCACAAGCATGTGTTGGTGGTGTGGACTGCAGACCCACAGGGTGGCTGGGGAAGGTTTACTGTCCTCAACAACAACAAAGGCAATGACCATGCTCCTGCCCTTCGAGGTGTACTAGGAAGAGGACTGTGAGCAGCAGATACTTTTCACTGGCATATGCCGGAGTGTGCAGGAGGTCTTTAGGAAAATACGAGGCCTGTAGATGGCCTGTGTTCATGGGCAGCGGTCCAGAAGGAGGAGTGTGTCTTCTGAAGCCATTGCAGCTCCCTGTGGCCAACATGCAGCTGAGTGGGACTTTGTTACAGGGCCCCTTATATCTAGAGTTGGAAAGAAGGCCTTTCAGAACGGATGGAAAATGGGTAAAACCCAAGCGAAGTGCAAACCTGGAGACCAAGACTGTTAGTGCCGGGCACTAGGGGGAGCAGTGAGTGACAGATATATGTGGATGTGCTGGGTAACCATGGAAGTTATTCTAGGTGAACAGTGACAAATTATACACATTTTGTAAAATTTTCATACACAAAGTCTTTCAAAGCTTACAGTAGGGTGGGAACCCTTATTATGTGGTTATCTGGTCAGCTGCCTTTAAGGAGTTAGGATGGAAAGAACCACATTCTGTGGTGATGCTTGGGGTTTGTGGTGTGGTTTTTATCTCAGCATTGTTGTGATTACTTTTTAAAGGTAAACTCTTGCTACCAGTGCCTTGACAGTGTAACCAAGAGAAACTTTCTGCAACAGAAACAGTCACCAAAGTTGCGATGTGTTTTTGCAGATAACATATAAATGAAAAGTTATGCTGAAAATTGCATGGACGGATGAAGCAGCACAATGCTGTCTTGGACTTCCAGAAACACTAAAGTGTCTGGAGACACACATGTGCTTTTCCCAGCTGAGTTAAACAGCTTTTGGAAACCCTGTCTCTCAAGCGTATCCAAGCCAAACTTCACTATTGTTGTTAGTGGTTAACTGGAGCTGGACTTAGACAGCTCAGGCCTTGATGGATTTGGGGAGTAAAGAATGAAATCACAAATATGTAACTAAGTCTCCTCTATTTTGTGTCTGTCATTCAGAATGGTACAGATTACAGCCTTGGGAACAAAGTTCTTTGTACATGCAGGCCAAAGCTACCGAAGGCAGCACTCCCACCTGCAAAGGTGCGATCCCTCGCTCCGTCCAGCCGCACTCCTCTGCTGGGTGCCAGAGCAAAGACGACCAAAGCCGGGTACCCTGCAGTGGCAGCCCCGGGCTCCTACCGCAAGGGGCCGGTGAAGGACTTTTATCCCCTTCTGCAGGAAGGGCTTCCAAGAGCTGCCTTTCAGGCCAAGCTCACCTGGGCGCTATGAGAGGGGGGAAGCAGCACTGCCGAAAGCGCTGTAGCCCCGGCTGACCGCCCAGCCC
>NW_005054298.1:23026218-23056853 GCF_000277835.1 Geospiza fortis | reverse complement strand
CGGGCCCCCCTGCCCGGCCCCGCGTCGGCCCTCACGAAGGTACGGCTGCTCTCTGTGGTTTCCTAGAATCCCACACCAGCCTGTGCACGTGCCTTTATGTTTAAAGGGGTTTGGGTTGGGTTTTTTTTGGGTTGTTTTTTCTTTTTTAATCAAAGAAATTCTGAAACCGCACAGCAGAGAGCAGTGCAATGTCAGGTCTCCAATGCCTGTGCTTGGAGGGATAGGACAGGTTTCTCAGGGCTCAGGAAGTTGTGAAAGCATTGTAGCCGAGAAGGGGGTTTGATCTTTTTTGTAGATATTTGAACACTGTTCATCTGTTCTTGCTAATTTGATGAGAAGGAGCTAGCTGTAAAAGCAATCCTTCCAGCAGGCCAGGAAAGACCAAGAGGTAATGGAGTTTGAATAGAAGGCCCTTCTCAGGGTGTCACTGCAAGTGTGTGGCAGATGCAGTCTCAGAGGTGCTATGGTTAAGAGTGAAGGAGGAACTCCCCCAAGGCCCTACAGAACTCGGCAGAGTTTGCTGCCACTCAGAGTAACTGAGATAAACAACTTTAAACCCAGGAGTAAATTCTCTCTTGCAAGAGAGAGGATGGGAGTTGACTATAAACCTTTCTGACATGTTTCCTGTTTGTTCCAGAGTACTTTTAACCCAGTGAAGCAGAGCATTAAATAAAGCCTTTGGTGTGCTTCAGGATCTCACTGTAAGGAAGGGGTCTAGGCACACTTCTTTCAGCTAGCTTGGATGCTGTCTTCGCACAAAAAGGAATTTGCAGTAATAACTAGAGTGACAACGAGCAAAAAATAGAAATCAGATATCTATATTCTCTAGAAAACACGTGATTGAAATGACTGCTCTAAAACATGACTTTAACCACAGTGATCACACTGCAGGTCACCATAAGATATCCTGGTGATTTGGCCTTTGTGATGTAAAGACTGCAGATTTCCTCACTGAAGGTGCCATGCACCTCTCTGCTTCTGGGAGACACAGCACTGGAGCAAAAAGAATGAGCTCTGCTGCTGCCAGGCTCATGTCTTGGTTAGGTGCCCTGTGTCTCTAATGCACTGTCAATACAGTGTAGGGTGGAATATTCAAACCAGCTTTAACGGGATCACAGTATCAGCCTGAATGCAGGGAGTATCTAGTTACATTCAGGCAAGCTCCCCAGTAGCTAATACACCTTTGTGCGCAGAATAAAATCTCAGCAAGCTCTGCTCAGCCTAAGCTATTCCCAGCTAATATTTATGTTGGTCTGGGCAGATGTATACACATTGTATAGGAATGTGCAGTTCCCTGCTTGCCCAGACTGACTGAAAAGGACACACTTTTCACACTAGGTCTCTTTGATCTCCACTCATTGTTTGCTGGTCATTAAAAGTGAATGTTTGCTTAGAGGGCTTTTGTTGTCATTACCCCAGTAATGCTTCATTTGGGTCTGTAGCTCCATGTGATCCTGAGTGAACCACAGCGAAGCACACTCCTTTCCAGAGCAGAAGTCAAGCAGCCTGCTGGAGCCTGCTGCAGCATAGCAAAGCTGGGAAATAGAGGTGTCCATACTGTGTCTATAGGTATTACAGAATCCTGGATTTTCTGCCTCCTTGTCAGAATCAGACAATTGCTCAACCTGAAAATGTTTGTAGGTTATGAGTCTTTCAGGATAGCATTACCATATGTCTTTCCTCATGTTACATCCTCACTAGGTGCCCACCAATGCATACTTATCTGAGGTAAGATACTGATTTTTTTAATTCTCAACTGGTATAGCCTTTACATTTATACTCACATGAATTTAGATGACAGTCAGAAAAGATGGAAGTTGTTGATTCTCTGTTCTCACTGTGTTGATACTGCTGCTAAACATTATTGTTACATTAGCATCTGGGGCTAATGGTAGTACTGTTCACAAACCTAACTTCAGAATTCCTCAGGAATCACCTTCTGGCTGGAAGCTGCCTTGCTTTGCTGCCCGGCCAGGAATGGAGCTTGTTGTGACCCAAAAATCTGTAAGCACTGTTTTGTTGGGGATCATAATGTGATGATGAAGGAACAAATGTATTACTTTTTATGTTGGTACAAGACCATGGATTTATGTTATATTGATTTAGGCATGTACTTCCACAAGCCATTGGTGATTCCCTTCCCTGCTAGGTAAGAAAAAAGCTGTAACAAAAAAAAAAAAAAAAAAAAAAAAAAAAAAAAAAAAAAAAAAAAAAAAAAAAAAAAAAAAAAAAAAAAAAAAAAAAAAAAAAAAACAAAAAAAAAAAAAAAAACCACCCAAAAAACCCAAAAAAAAAAAAAAAAAGGTAAGCCAGTCACACCACTCTATTTCTCATTGGGTTGCTGTGGTTCTGTGGTTACACTGTGTTTTCTAGTGACATCAGTGAGGGCTCTGTAGTTCTTGAACAACTGACTGTTTTGGTACTTCTTTTGCTTGAAGAAGAAAAATAGTTGAAGGGGGAAAAATATATTTGGCCATTTGCATCTTTCCTTCTAGTTACATTTTCATAAGTAAGTGATTAGTGCTAGTGGTTACAGAGAAGAAAGTGGTAATTTTATCATTAGCATTATATCAGACAGGTACAAATTGTTCTAGTTGATATGGAAACATAACTGGCTTTCCACAATGAAAAGAAACATTTCATTGTTTCCAGACTTTGAAAACTACCCTAGAGATCTCCTTTGGTCTATCTAGGTTTTCCTGTTGATTTTCAAGGCTGTGTTGCTTTGAGTTCATCTATTTCTTCTGTAATACAGAACAGCTGATCATCCTTGTTAATGTGAACTCAAAAGTCCATAGGGCTTCAAAAAGTGACAGAGTAAATTCAAGGAAGAGAAATCCCTTGAGGCTGTTGAGGACAAATTCACCACCCTTTGAAGTGCCTGAGCTGCTGGTGAAGGAGGGCTGGAACAGTATTTTAAGAAGGTTTCATAGGATGCTATCATTGGTTGTATACTCTTCCCTGCCATCTGCTCTTGGGCACTGCTGGGAAGTGGACAGCTGCTACTGTGTCTTTTAGCATCATTCCCACCTTTTTCTTCCCACCTGCTCTGTCTGGTTGTGAATGATTCCCACAGACACTGTAGTACAGGTCCTGTTCTATTCGTATTCATTTATATTGTACCCTTCCTGATTATTGCAAATAATGATCTTACCACATTTGAAATAAAGAGTTACTGCTGCTGTGCTCTTCTGTTAGGCATCAGTAGAACTGAGAGTCGTTTGGTATTCCCAGTGAGTAAACAGTGATTGCAGCAGGATTGGGAGCCAAGGGGACAGGCTGCTGTGTAGTTTGCCAGTTTCAAAAAGATGGACTGTGATACTTCATGATTAACTACTTACAAACAGTACAAATAAGATGCATGACTGCAGTAGGTGTGTGACTTGGGAAGGGGAAGGAAAAGCTAAACACAATATTACCAGCACAGATAAAACTCCAGCCAGAAACACATTCAAAATACCAATCCTTGGTAGGTGGCAGCACCTAAATCATTGATAAGGTTTTCAGATCAGAGATCTTTCTTGCATACAAAAGAATGATGCTTGTTGGTTTTGATCCTTAAACAACCTGTTCCTTCTGTCATAAAAATCTGCTGGGTAAAGGATGTTTAAGTGTCTGAAAATTGTTGAAAGCAGTGATTCCTAGTTCTGTTGCAAGATAGATTCACAGTACTCGTTACTAAGTCTGCTGCTGATCCATGCTGTAACAGGACAGTGTTGGTAATGGCATATCCTCTTTAGAAATCTCAATGGACTTCATTGCAACAAACAGAAAAAAAGTACATTTGCTATTAAACTTGCAAACTTTAAAGATAAGGATTTCCCACTCTTTATCAGTACGAAATTGCCATCTTTCACGAATTATCAGTAGACATCAAGAAGGTCTGCCAGCCTTCAAAGTTTTCCACTGAAAGGGCAGAGTGTGAGGATAGTCAGTTCTCCAGGTATGGCCCTGCCTTTGGTGTCAGAGCAGACACCAAAGCGGGTGTCTAACTTCCCAGCAGTACCGCAGCCTTTGGGCAAAGGCCTCTCCCTCCTGGTGCTGAACACGAAGTGTTACTTTGACCCAAGGAAGGTTTTGGCACGCATGGTTTAATTGCTGCATTCACACATGTGTACACATGCACAGAGGCTTTTTCAGTAGGTGGGCATTCTCTGTATGAGCTTTCTGGACAATTCTAGTTAAGTGAAGGTGACTAATTGCATCAACTCACCCCTCACTGGAAAGTGTCAGCCTTGTACTCATACATACCTAAGAAATCAGGGCAGGAACTAAAGAGGGCTCTGCAAAGCTTGTAAAATCTTGATTTGAAATTTTGCTGGGGTATTCTTTTTAAACATTTTATTACAAAAGGGCCAAGGGATCTTTAGCTATCACATATCATCAATGCATCAGTTTCATGCTGAAAAAGCTGAAAGTAGCACTTTAGCAAAACATGGAAATATTTTCTAGACAGAAACTGGCAACACTGATTTTCTGATAATTTTTAGGTTTTACTTCAGAATAGTGTCAAGACAATGTATTGCTGAATAAGTGACAGGTTTTGTCAAGAGTTTTTTTGTAATAAAGTGTGGGTTTAGGTATCAAAGGAAGCCTCCAGGCATACTCAATATCAAGTTATGCATATTTCATAAGCATATTTCCAGATTACCATATTTTATTGTACTTGCTTAATAAATTTCAATCCTATATCTACTTCCCCACACTACCTGTTTTGCATGCAACAGACTATTTCCAGCTTTTGTTCTTCCAGTTCTGGTGCAGGGACAGCTTTCTGCTGCACCTAAATATTTCACTAAACTTTATCATATTGTTACTATTACATGATGAGTAAGATTTTGTGACTTATTCATGAGCTTAAAGCCACATGAACAAACTTTTAGTGTGAATCTGATAGTTGGCTACATGTGCTTTTAATCCATATACTGGCCTCCATGGCTATTAAATCAAGTAAAGAAAGGATTAAGTTAAAAGGAAGTTAGAAAGACCCAGATAGGTCTAACTGGCAGCATCTAAAGTTCTGTTTTTCCTAACAATGACTTGAACTTGCAATCTTACAATGGTAATTGCCCATAGCATAATCAGATGAAAAAAGGCTGACTAGTCTTTGAAAAGCAACTGGACCTTCATTAGCCACTCAGATGTCACAAACAACACAGAACACTTCTGGTTTAATTGTAAGGTGGAAAAAACAACACAAGAGTTTTTGCTACATTTGGACTAATCTGGATTTTTTATATTAAAGCTTCAATATCTTTTTTCTTTACAATTTTAACACTCAGATCCCTAATTTCTGTTCTTCTGCAAAGACTAGACTTAAATTTAGTTTTAAATTCCTACCTAAACTGAAAGTCTGAAATTTTGACAAACTAGGAAGTTGAGAAAAAATAATTTTCTGTTTGGCAAAAAGAGCTCTTTTGTTATGAGTTTGATATAGCTAAATATAAACACTATTTCAAAGAAGTCCAAGTATTTGACATAAAAATACCAACTAATTTCCTTTTTTTCCATAATCTTTCTATACATAAAAATTTGCCAAAATAAATATTAACATATTTACTGTGAGTGGAAGAGGTTATTAAATTCAAGTACTTCATGTCTCTAGAGCAGATTAGGTGCTGAGTGTTCTATGTTGAAAAGTAAACCAAGAGCATCCATGTTGCTGAATCAAAGCCAACTTTTTGAGGGAGAGCCATTTCAAAAGGTGCCATGTTTGGAGGTGCTATTCACGCTGTGTGCACACAGGCTGACTCTCTCTCACTTCCTGCAGCCTCTTCCTTTTGCTGGCTGACTTCCATGGGTGCTGTGCAGGTTGTTCCCTCTCCTGCCAGTCATCCACCCTCTGGGTAAGACATGGCCTGCATCCACTTCAAGTTCAGGGATTTGTTGGATGAGACATAAGCGATGAGGTCCTCTGGAGCATCCAGCACTGGAAAATAAATCAAGAAAACAGATGCACACACTTAGCATAGGGAATGCCCTCCTTCCAGGCAACATAAAGCAACTGCTTAAGGTGTATTTCTGACTGAGGCATCTGAAGCACCAGTGAAGCTTCTTTGTCAACTCCCATGAAAGAACTACACCTTGCTTGTGACCAGTGCCAGTAAAGCAATTGCAGTATTTAATGAAAGTGTGTGGAAGCCTGGTCTTTTTTAGTCATAAAATATGAAGTAAAAACATGATAAAAAATAAAGCAAGTTTTTCTGAAAATTGCAGTATAAATGATGACATTAATGTGAGGATTTTTTACACCAGATATGTCCATGTGCCTTACATAAGAGAGAAGGAATAACATGAGTTTGTAACTTTTTGGTAAAATTATAATAATGATTCTATGTTATTGCAGAGATGAAGAGGAAAAAGAGCTTAAGAGAGGTTTTGTCTTAGTGAGAGCGTACTATAAAAAGAAGACCAGACAAATAGTCATATAATACAATATGATATAATTAATTAGTTTGGCATTATGAGAGAAAGGAAAATATTAATAATTTGTGAAGCAGACAGTCATCTTTGCTACAGAATTAAAAGTGAGAAAGCTCTTATAAATGCTACCCACACAATCTAACACCTCACCAAAGCTCAACTATGAAACCAACTTATTCTGCTGATTAGTGCTGTTCTAGCCATCTTTCCTGCATGTAAAACATTAAGTCAGCCAGTTATGAAGCTGTTGAATGTTTCTGAAGTGTCACTTACCAGAAAGATTTGATAACTTACAGAGAAATGAACTGTTTTTCTTCCTGATCTTGATTTAGTACTGCTAACATACCACGTTTTGTGACAGTTTCAATTGTGGGTTATTTTTGGTTCTTGTTTCCCCACCACCGAGTATTTTTACAACTTTTATCCAGCTCATTGCATCTACATTTTTTATCTGTATGATGCAAATAAATTGGACCATAGTACCACCAAGACCCTTTGTAGCACAGGAGAAGATAAGGCCTATTTTTAATCACCTATTTGTTTGGCTTCAAACAAAGTAGAAAGATGACAATAGCAAGAACTAGCAGCTCTGTCTAGTAGGTACAAAGGCCAGCTCTGAAAGCATGCAAGATGAAAAAAGGTCTTATCAAAGCTTCTACAGAACTTCAAACACCTCAGCTTTCCCCACACAACAGCACATGGAAAGAAGTATCTGGAATTCAGCTGAAGGCCAACAGAGACCCAACTTTTAATGTGACTTTTCACAGGGAGGAAGGATATTGAAATATTTCTTACAGCTGATGATGTTGCAAGTGCCCAGCACTAAGTGCTGTGGAAGTTAGTACATATCAATCCCCTCATGCTTTCCAGTTTGCAGAGGGAAGACTTTCTAGTTTGCACAAAAGTAAGCAGTGCTTCTGCTGGCCCCTTTCATCACTAGTTCAAGGAAGCTACAAATTCCCAAGGAGAAACTCTACAAACAAGACTGAGGTGTAGTAAGTTAACAATAACCCATTGAATATAGAACAGGATTCATTTTTTGCCTGTGTATACTGAACTATAAGAGTCTTTGGGGTCTGGCTACTGAGTTTCTAGTTTGGAAAAAACATGGAGTATTTGCTCAGTGTATATATTTTTATTTATATAAAACCATCAATCCTATATTTTTTGTGTCAGCAGCAATCTTGGCCCAAACTTTAATATTCATATCCTATATAAAACCTACATCCCAGGCACTGATCTGTCTGGGAAGAATAAAGCACTCTGCTGCTTGTTCCAGCTTTTCACCCAAGCTAGAGCAGGCTAGAGCACGAATGTCAGTAAATCCCACCCACAACACAGCATAGTCCAACCAGATGTTACCCAGTTTAAAGTTTTCCCAGCTGTATCACCTGTGCTGTTAAAGGATGTGGTCATCTAAAAATATCACCTATTGGAATCATGTGAGAAATTCCATTTTCTTTGAAAGCAAGGTCTTGCTTTTTGCTGAATGAAGCAGACCAAACTGGACGTTTTCATATGCTACTCTTTAAAAACCGCAGTCAGAAAAGAATGAAGAGGAAAAGCCATCAATGAAGAAACTGAGATCTTTTCGTTCAACTGAAACTTCATAATCACTAAAAAATGTTCAGTGAAATATAAAAATGTGATTGTGATTAAGGCAGTTTTGCTATAAAAATAGACATAGAAATAGAGTTATGTTTGAAAAGTTGAAAAAGGAAAGAATAGTGAAATTTTAAGTAGGTAACAATCTTTTAGTTCATGGAAACATCTGCCATGTTACCTCGGCTGCAATTACTAATGATTCCCAATGAAGTTTTGTCCCTTTCCTAAACTTTTCCTTGCTTCACCCCTCTAGTAAATAACAAAAATTTTTAATCTGCCTTCAGGCACAATTTTTAAATATCCCCTTCCTGCAATTTCTAAGACCTTTTATCAATAACTGTTATGTGCAGGGGCCCCACTGCTTAGCTGTGATAGAAGCTACCTCAAAATAACTTTTCCATACTCAAGCAAGAATGGAGTTTGCAAATGTCAACAATAAATTGGTTTCAGTAATGCATAAATCCATCTGCTATGCACCAGCCTTCTTTGGTTTGGATTTCATGTTACAACTCTTGGATACTCATCTGCTTCCTGTTTATGCCTCTCCTAGACGTAGAGCTCTTTAGTCATGGTTCAGACTGTTCCTGTCACAGGCAAAATCATGCATTTTCTGGTTGATTTTTCAGAACTCACTCCCCAGGAATAGCTTTTATCTAGTGAAAGCCTGTTATATCTTACCTTCCAAGGTACTTTGCCTCCAAACTTTACCTCAGCTCCTCACACACATACTCACACTCTTTGGACCTGCAAAGCTCAAAATCAGTACTGAAGTCAGGAATTGTATCAGATCTGTTAGGAGTTACCTGGCCAATGCCAGCACTGGTTTTTGGAAAAGAAGAAATTAGACCACAGGGAGTCTTCAGCAAAAGTCAGGACATTAGGAAGGATAGCAATAGGTCAAAAGTGTCTGCTCTTGCATGAACTAGGAGTCCTTGATGATTTTTATTTAAAAATAAAAATCTATTTAAAATTTATTTAGTATCTGTGGAAAATGGCATTAATGGACTTTCTCTACAGACATCAAGGCCTGACAGAGTAGTGAGTTCAGATTCATATATTCCTTCAAAGAGTGGGGAATCTCTAAACCTAAAATGATAGACTACTCATTGCCTACTCATAGAGTAGCTGTGTGGGAAACCCTTTTCATAGGTTTTTCTCTATCAGATAGGACTCTGATATTTGAAAATGACAAGGAAAGAAATAGTTCAGATAAAGAAGTGGATGAAAATGAGAATAGAATATTGGGGGCTGGGAGTGGTGTATGTATATGCCATTGTCTTTGTTGCAGACCTGTATACCTGTGAATTCCCACCCATCCAGCCAGAAACTCACACTCTCTGTTTCACAAACAGGCTGACAAATCTCCTAAAGAGGTGAAGAGCACATCAAAAGAAGCTCTTTCTGAACCTCACCAAGCAGTATGGTCTCATAATTTGGCTGTCCAGGTAAGATACTCAGTTGTGTTTTAAAACTCCCCATTCTAATGAGCAGAGTTCTGAGACCAAATCCTTTCATCTTTGCTTTGCACATTCTTCCCAGAAAGAGTCATGGTTTCCTCTTTATTGCATTTTTTTGGATGTACACTGATCTAGCATTTTCACCTTTCATTTTGGTACTGCTGTGATCTCACAGAACACTATATTTGACTCGTATATATAAAATTTTTTGGAGTGCTGATAGTGAAAGATGCTTCTCCCTGCTATCAGGGAAAAAAAAGCACAGACCTTGAGGTTCTGGGGGGCATCACAGGACAGTGGAAATCTCCTGAGGTCTGGGCTCTGCCCTCACCAGAGCTAGCTGCTACATGAACCATAGGGAGGTAGGTATAAATATCATCTCTCCAGGTACTTAGGCTCCACTCATCTCTGTAGTGCCAGATATGAATGATGAGAATATCATTGTCAATAAAATCTGAACTGAAATCTCACTTTGGTCTTCACTGCCACATCTGCTGATTTGAGTGCACCTACTACCCCGCCAGAAAATTCAAAAAGGGAACCTGGCTTAGAACAAAAAGTAATAAAGCATTATATAACATTCAGCTCAGTGGTAAGGAAAGCCAAAGAAAATTAAGCACTGCAGAAACAAGAGAAGGTTGGAAAAGGTAACAATTAAGGATGAAGAGAAGATCAGAACAGAGAATCTGCGCAAAGTAATTTCTTATAAGATAATTAATAAACATCATAACTTTAGAGATTAATAAGATAATTAATAAGTATCAATAATTATTTAAGTGTAGGAGGCAAACACAAAATGTTGCTATTACCATATGTAAGACTATTGTTTCTGTTCTGCTCTCCCAAAACCTTCGCTATTCAGCTATTTTAGTAGCCTGTTAGTTACTTATGGCAGAATTATTCCCTGGTTGTTACAGACTGAATGTCTCAAGGAAACACAGGTGTACCAAAAGGAAATTGTCCAGGTGGATGCAGAAGGCCTAGTTATGGTCAACTTAGTGATCAGAAATAGAGGTGAATTGGAATATGCACAGGTTCTGTGGTGACACACATTCACAGCCAGCTGTGGCCAGATGTCATGCAGCTGCAGATACAGATCCAAAGCATTTCCTCACCCAGGAGGGATAAGCTTGGAAAATAATGTACTTGAACTGCTTTTAGATTGCTTAAGAAAAGTAAGTGTAAAGAAATTGCCAAGGAAAGGAAATAAAAGAAACAGTTGATTCCTGACTAGAGCTCAGACACATGATTCACGACTTGCTGTGGTGGAAAAAAATTGCCCTGGATAATTATTCATGCTTTCTACAGCTTCTACAAGTGGATCCATGGGTCAAACCTATTTTTCATCATGGAGTCATGGAACACACTTGCCTGATCAGGCTGCACCTGAAAGGGCAGAAGTTTAGTCATTTTGCAGTGACAATAGATATATGATCTTTCACCATTTTTTATCCCCAAAACACTGGATCGTGAAAAATTAGGGGAAAATACCAGACTAATGTCAGAATACTAAAATACCTTGAAAAAAAAGATATGTCATCAGATGCTACTTACACTTAAAGTATAAATGCACTTGTATATCAACACTGAGGGAGCAGTTAGCACCTGCAAACACTGGCAGATTGAGAATGTGAATGTGTCTTTGCACAGTTGGAGGTGGTGCCAGATGAATGGGCAAGAGAGGGAAAGCAGGCTAAAAGAGCTATGAGATTTGGTGTTCTCAGAGCTGCTGCCACTGCAAGAACATAGAATAAAGGGTTCTGGGGTTTGGCTGCACAGCTCACTGCAAAAACAAAAAATAAAGGGTTCTGGGGTTTGGCGGCACGGCTGTGCAGTCAAGAAGATGGATTCACGGCTGTGAAACAGAAGCACATGCTGCCAGTGTTGTGGGTTGCAAGGTGAAATTTTGATAGCAAAGAATCAAATTAATAGATAATAGCAGAGAATTCTGAAATTGTTTTAAGCTCCAGCAGCTTTGTGTGTTGACTGGCATTTAGTGAGTGAGAGTGTCAGAGTGGTGCAAAGAAAACAGGATTTGAAACTAGGACAAGTTTTTTGTTTAAACATGTACAGGAGGTGCTGTCAAAGGCATTAAAGCTACCTTCTGCAAGTGAGTAACTCTGATGGAAGTGAAAACATGATTGGTAGAGTGTCTGAAGCACATCACAACAGCTGTAACTAGACAAATAGAACTGACAAGTTGTAGTGGTGGCTGGCTGAGGAGGAGAGCTGAGAACGGAAGTGTTGGCATGAGCACACAGGCTGTCTCTGAAGGGCAAAACACAGGGTCAGAGAGGACAGGTTCATGTTGTCTTCACTGCTTTCTAACATGTAGCCACTTCCTGTTTCTCACTATTCTGAGAATGGTGAACAAGAAATGAACTCGAATTTGGGCAAAGCTTCAAGGTTTTTATTGAATGGTACATAACTAATAAACAAGATTATACACTGTCCGTATTTTCATGGAAAATAGACTTTGTTAAACACAGCAACATACTTCTGCCTTTTGGATAGATGCTAATTTAGCATTTGTAAAACACAAGGCCCCAGCAGAGCTGGAGCATTCTCCCAACAAGAGGGCTCCTGCTGGTGCCTTTTCTCTAACCAAACTGTCAGCACTGGCTGAGAGACCATCAGTCAGCTCCATCCCAGCACTTCTGGGACACAATGCCACTCAAGAGAGCTAAGATCAGGCTTCTAGAGCAGCAGTGTCATCAGTGCCAGCCTATGGGGAGGCCTCTGTGGAAGTACAGAGCACTAATGCCAGAAATGGAACTAATAAATATCAATGCAGGGAAAAAAGTCAACATTCCTTTGTACATTAGTGTGCTCTCCTATCTCTCCCCCCAGACTTGTGGATCAGCCTTGCAATGACACACAAGTCTCTGTCATAATAGTGTTTGGATTTCAGTTGATCAGTAGGCATGATGAAATTTGACAGTAAGATGCTCAACTGCAACAGCAATAGCTCTTAATGCTACACACTTATATATATATTACATATTGGTACAATACATCTCAAAAAAGTCAATGGCCTAACGTAGCCATTTTTATGTGATAGGGTTAATCTTCAAATATGAATACATATACTATTTATTCTCCTCCAAACCATTGAAGTTACAAAGAATATTCTCTCACCTTCCTGTATGCCTTTTGTAAAAAGACAGTTAATTTATTTCTTTAACTGAAATGAATTAGCAGACACTCCATCCCAGCTAGGAAATGGTTTCTCTCCTTCCTTGTTACAGTTAACAGTGATGTGGAATGGAATCACTTTTTTCTCTAGCTTTTCAGAAGGCATTTTCACATAGACTCCAGTAGTGAGACATCGTCTTCTCTTTATCTGTGACATATGGGAAGAAAGTAAAATAAACAGGCAATCACAGCATAATCATTGACCAGCACATTTTAGAGAAACCAGTGGATATGCTTCCTTTACTGAGTAGAATGTATTCTAGACAACTTTCTCTGCCTCTTAATAGAAGATCTGTTAAGAGCATTTGATGGAGAATCAGGATGTACAGGGGCTACTTATACAAAGGGGGAAAAAGAGTCCTGCCATTCATTTAGCTCTTTGAAGGTGCTCCTGCTTCAGAGTTCAGTGTTGGTTCAAAGCTAGGAGTGTTCACACCTGACAGCTTCATTTGCCTTCTAGGGACAAGGACTGATTGCAAAATCATTGTTTGGTTTCAAGCTCAGGTTCATTTCTAACGGACTATGAGTGCTGCAGACCCCTGTGGAAAAAGGCAACCCAGGCTTACATTTTGCATACTTTTGTGCAGACATTTCTAGCTGTGAAATTAGAAATGCTTGAAGTTACACTTCCCCTATCCAAGGAGAAGGTTGTTTAAATTTGCTTTGCAGAGGTGAATGATGAGAAAAGGAAAAAATTAAATTCTGGGATTTTGTGTGACTCATTTATGAAGAGAGAGTACACATGAAGACTGTTGCCTTCAATCCCAGAAGCATCCAGGATTTTGCCTGGTTTTAAGCATCCAGCCCTAAACCAAGGCACAGTCCAGCTGATAGAAGCCGACTGCTTTCTAGTATGCTGGCAACACACATGAGCCATAAATAAATACAAGTGGCAGGTCCAGCAAGTTCTCTTATTTTGCATTATTGTAATAACATTGCACTTGCAAAGTGGAGCATCCCACTGGGTTTGTTCACAGTGTTCTTCCCTATTCTCATTTCTTTCTCCTTGTCCTCATCACACAAAGGGGTATTATTAGCAGAAGGGGGCTGAGTTGATGGGACTTACCGCTTTGCCCACAAGAATGGCTGAGATGATGATACTGTAAAGAAAAAATCCTGAGGCAGTAGCTCCTAATACCCAGAGGTATATGGCAGTGTCTGGACAAGGTTCTGGATCTAAAACATATGATATCACACATGTCATGTCGCACATGAGTCTCATAAGGAAGGCCCTAGAGTCAGTGAGTCTCTACATTGCTTTTCTCTAGCATGTGCTATCCCAGGACACCACCAGGACTGAGCTCTGAGTCGCTGCCTACTCAACCTCCAATGAAAAGAGTCTCTATCTGTAGAAGAGCTCACACCTTGCACTCTGTATCTAACTGCCTAGACATAGATGTACACTGCATGGTGTTGCTTATGCTATCATTCGATGGCTATGACTGTGCTTGCTTTGGGCATCTGCAGGGAGACCTGGAAGAAATAAGAGCTAATCAAGGTTTTCAGTGCTGAAACCAGTATTCACCCTCACTTCTTACAAACAGAACTCTGAAGACCTTTGAGATGTAATAGCTGCTCCCTTAACTTGGAAGTATCACAGTATTGTGAACCTGCTTGCCTTACCAATGACATAGAGATGTGTGCCATTTCCCTTGTTCATGAAATAGGGTGGGGGGTACATCCGCTCCATCTTGCAAATGTAAAGTCCGGTGTCATTTGCCTGCAGGCCAGCCAGTGTGAGGGTCACATTGTTTTGTCCGGGGGTAACATGGCACTGAATGACCTTTTCCACAAAGAATGTTTTGAACTCCATGGTGTATGATGAAGCACAGATTTCTGTGATCCGGTCACCAGTCTGTTTAAGCAAAGTCACTCGAATTTCCTGTGCATTCCCGATGTTCTTGTATTTACACACCAAGCTGGCAACTCCTTGCCTGTTGGCCAGCACAATTGCTGGCTGAGTCACTTCCATTACTGTAAGGAAGTAAAGAGTGTGATGGTAAGTGAACAGTCAAGAAAGGATCTGGGGTCATTTACTTCAAACCTGTACAGTAGGAAGGGAGTTCTGCCACCTCCTGTTATCCATGGGTGATTCCTAGAAATGCTGTTTTCAAAGAAGGGACTCCAAGACCATAATCCACATTGGCAGTGCATTAATATTCTTTTAAAAGCTCAAGAAATGCTTTGATTACTAAAAATTACATTATAAATCTCAGCAATTACTTGTTGCTTAAATAGTAGGTTATTTGGCCCATTTAGTCAGGCAATAAATGGCTTTCATGCTTCAGTTTGCCTCAACACCATCTTCTTAGTAGACATAAGAAACTAAAACAAAAAATAGACTATAGGTGATAAGGTTGAAATTTTAAATTTAAAATTAGACTTTTAAACCACAATTTCTGCCTAGTAGAAATATATTTACATTTAGGAACAAAAAGTTGACATCCTGTATGGAACATGGAACAAAATGATTTAGGTAACAGTAAAACTGAATAGAAAATCTGTTTGCATACTTTTGTTTCTGATCTTTTTTCTCCTTACTTTTAACTAGCTACTCTCAAGCCATAGTATACACAGCAACAACATATACCCCAAGCTAATGTAACAGCACATAACAAAACCTGATGAACAGACTGCAAAAAAATCTTAAGGGGAAATTACTGTACCATGTACAATCTCACTGATAGCTTTTTGCAATGGGATGGCACTGTCTTTTGCTTTAGTAAGCTGTGAGGACTCAGCATTGTTTTTTCAATCTCATTTTATATCAGTCCATTTTGGGGCAGGGTTTATCTTGTCAGTTCTGCAGTGCAAGAATTCCAGATGAAGAGTAGAATTTCTCAATACATTCAAACTCCTATACCCATGTTATCAGCTGTCACAACTTCACTTGCAGGGCCTGGTTTTTCAAGATGTTTTCTTCCTTCTTGAGCTACTCTGAATGTTGCCCAGTGTCCCTGCAGATAGTACTCCACTAAAATCTGTGTCTGGTTTTCCAGACATCTTGCAGTGCACCAAGACCTCGCTCCCATTAGTCCTGTGTCACCCTGTTGTACCAAGTCTGTCTCCTGCAAGGACATGAAACTGAAAACAAGTCAACAACCCCAGATACCTTGCCTCCTTCATCTACCCACCTTCAGCAATGGCAGCGGCTGTGCAGAGAAAGCCCACGGTGACCAATATTGAGAGCATTCCTGTGCTGGGACAGGCTGAAGGTGCTGATGCCTTTAGACTTTAAGACAAACTGGAACTCTCAGGACTGGAAAAGAGGTGACACCTTTGAGGATACCGAATCTTCGAAATGTTTGAACCCACACAGAGCCAGTGTGTATTTATAGCTTTGATCCCAGATGCTGTACCTGAAAGTAGTATGAAGCTTTGTTTTGGTTTTACGAGAAAGGAAGCAGTAGGTTTGATTAGTACGTGCACAGTTAACCTCAAACAGCATGAACAAAAACAACTATTCAGCACATGGAAAATATATATTCAATCTGAAACTGCTATCCATTCTGCTTTAAGAACTGTGGGAGGAAAGGTAATCATCATTAGAGCAGTTCAGACCCTTTGGAGGTGCCAGCTTGCAGAATCATAGCACTTAATATTTTAGCAATCATCAGGTATTTCTGACCAGGGCAACATGCAGAGAACTGTACTTCTGCCTAATGTGGCACAGTGAATCCCTGCAAACCAGATTTTTTATGGAGGACTTGCCTCCACCCCAAATTTCTTTGCTTCCTTCAATATTAGTGCTTTTGATGTTTAAAAAGCAATACCCATTGAAAATACTGATTACACTTGCAATTACTTCATCTTTTTGTATCAGCAATGTGACTTGAATCATAACCCAGCCTCTTTAAGCTTTCCTGATTCCAAGAAGAAATTATCTAGGTTTATAGCTAATGACTTCCACATCTATACAGAACTTTGCTACCTACAGACTTTACTGCCTTACTACCTTGACATCAACAATGAAAAACACTGCAGGAGCTTTGATTATTGCTATCTCTGCTTAGAGCATCTGCATCATTTCAAACCTCAGTGAAACAGTTTTTGCTCATGGGCCTTTTAAAAGTCATGTAAGCTCTGAAAATTGTTTTGCTTTTTTATATGATAAGCTATCACATCCCTCGAAGCATTGCCTAAAGAATTCCATAAAAATGAGAGGTCACTTCAGCTATCCTGAAGGTTGGCATTCTTTTTTTTAACCCACACTTCGAGAAGTTCTTTCAGAAGATGCTTCATCATTTGTGTATGTAGATCTAGTAGATTGCAAAGACCTGCTTTTGCTCTGTGACCTAGAAAATTAACAGCATTAGTTATTGAACACTAGCCAGCCCAATCCAAAGATCCGGGATAAATACTTAGTCTTCAAATCACATAAATACTTGATGATATAAATAAGCTTACTGCTTCCATACATAGGTTATACAATATTTGTTTGTAATGACAGATTCACAGTCATTTTAATCTTAACCAGCATTCAAAACAGAACTGATGATAAAAATACTGCTATGGGAAAATGAAAAACTGCACCCTAATAATGAGACAGGCACATACTGTATTACTGGTTAGACAAGCTTAAATCAATTTTAATATTAAATGTAAAATAAATGCTATTGCAACATCATGTACCAGAATATCAGTGAGATTTATGGCATGAAATTACCAGTTATGCCTGACAATTTTCATATCCAGAGTAGTAACTAAATTATCTGCCCTTTGTATCTTTTGGCCTTGGGTCTTGCATGCAGTTAAACAAATGATGCATTTGAGTTTCATCAACTATGGTGTCATCTCCTGATAATTGATTGAGACTGCTAATTGATGGTGCGATTAGCCACTAAACACTGGCAAAGGATTGCCATGTAAAACTCAGTGCTCATGCCACACATACCCATGGGATCTTGCCCCAACAGAGTGACAGGCAGCACTCTGGCACTCCTCTCTCTCCTGTTTGAGGCTGTTCTAGCAAGCTTTGTTTCCAGTGGTACTCATCGTGTTTCTTGGCTCTTTTGTTCTCAGGATGCATTTTCAGATCCGCAGCTTTTTCCTTTTTATCCTTATTCCTCCTTAAAAGCCTTGTGTTATGATAATTACTCTTCTGAGTAAAGCACAACATGTCTCCCTTTGGAGTCTCTTGAAGTCGTCTCTGTCTTCACTGCCCAAGTGAGCCCAGGCTGCCTTTGGTTACCCCTTCTAATGGATGATTACCTTGCCATGGTGCCTTCTACCCTTCGTAATCAGACTTTGGCTCTTGAGTTAATGTATGCAGACAGCAGGTAGATCATCCAGTAGAAGAGATCTTGTTCCAAATAAGATCTCACTTTCACTGCTCCCATCCTTTCCAGCTCAGTTACAACATGGAACAAGGTATTGATATCAGAAGGAGTTTTCCACTAAAATAAAATCCAAAAAAATCCTGGGGACACCTTTTCTCTCCTCTGTGTCCCTTATCTAGCTATTCTTCAGCTGGTCAAGAGTCTCTGGAATTCTGCTTGTCCTACCTTCCCTGAATATATAATATGAAAAATACAGACCATGCTTTGTGGGCTACAGCCACTGGACCTATCTTACCTAGTTACTGCACCTTCTTGTCTGTGTAGTCTGGAATCTTCCTGTCCTGACTCTCTTATCTTGGGAACTCTTCATCTTTCACCCTTTCCCATGAATGGAACCTTACACATGGTCTAGTGGCCAGACAAGGGAATGGCTGAAAGAAGAGCCGTAATTTTGACTTTGAGATTCAGGTGTTTAGAGTGAGGTTATTCCTCAGGCTGTTTCTAAAAGCTTGTGCTTTGTGCTCCAAAAGATCAATACGATATTCTTCTTCCCTTTAATGCACTTACTTATACTGTAGTTCTCTTTGTTCTTAGGGATGTTATTAATTCCCATGTCACAGGAAACCTTTATAGTTTACATATGCTACCACAGCAAAATGTCAGAGCAGGGGAGCAGACTGAGGGCCTTGCAGTGCAAAGCTGCAGAGCCTTAAAAAAAGGGTTCATATTAGGAGTGGCTTGGGCTTTATGACCTCTTTGAACTTAGCTGAGGGAGGGACATGCAGTTTTACACTGGACTACACTACTGTGATTACTCAGATTGCTAGGAAGTTAAATAACTAGGTTTCTCATATAAGTTTCTTTCTCATTTTGGGTTAGTCACTTGCATTCTAGTGATTTGCTTTTCTTCACTGAACAATTATTAGGGCAAACCTTCCTGCTGATACCCTGTCAAAATTCCCATTGCAAAATGTTTTTATTCACAAAATTATTTTCACACTTGTAAGCCTGTCTCATGATGCCCATGGTTTTTTTCTGTGACAGGAACTTGCTTGGTAAATTGCTTGAGATGTAATGGGGAGAAGAAATTCTTATAATTTGCATAAGTATCTGGTTTCAGGATATTATGCTAAACTCAAAATGTGAGATCATGTCTTACTATGTTGAACCGTTCACGTTTTTACCACGTTCATTTGCCACAAACCTAGTGCTCTGTCATTTGAAAAAAAATCCAGACCTCTAAGTGGTATGGCTGAAGAAAAAAATTTTTGCACAAAACAAGAGGTAAAGAGAAATGGAAATAACAGAGTGACTGGAAAAATACTGTTTCATTACCATTAAAGGACTAAAACCTGGTTAGTTTAAGTAACGGCCTAGATATAACCAAGTTTGGTGGATCAGGCTTATTTCCCAAAGGAATCACAATTCACATCACAAAACTACTGATTTTTAAGTCTTTCATAATTATTGCCTTTTTCTCAGCTTTTAACCTGATTTTGTAAATGCTGCTCTCCAGTCCTAAGCCTGTTCCCTCAATCCAGCCTCAGAAGAGGTGAGAACAGCATTAGCTGAGGATTCTCTTTCCACTACTTCTTAGGGCACATGGGGTTGGTGTTCTTGTAAGCTTCTGCTGATGACTGGATTGTCCAAAAAGATTTGAGATGGGGGTGAATATTCAAGTGTCCTTTTTCTTTCTGATACAATCACTGGTATTTCTTTTCTGGAAGCTAGGCTACAATAAAGTCAGTTATATCCAAGCTTTCCTGATATGCACAGCATCTATAAGCATCTAACACAGAGGTCAAATTTCTTCCCAACTTTTTAATGCTGCCAGTTCTCAGTTAGCCTTCAGTGTCTGCATTCTAGCCCTTACCTTGCTGGATTTGCTATACGTTGTCTTGAGCCATCTATATCCCAGTAGTCACCAGGCCTGTGTGAATGTATTTCCTCCACCCCATCCCTATGCAGCTTATGGTCAAAATGTAAGATCTGGGATGTATGGAAAGAGATACAAACAGAAGTAAGAGGAAAGAGAAACACAGGACTGAGAAACAATACAGGCAAAAGGTCTTCACACACTGACTTCCTTATTCTTTTCCAGTTTCCTGCGGGGGGTTGTGGCAAGGGAAATATTTTCAGACAAATTTTAACAGAGACCATAAGTGTCTTGGCAGATGTTTAACAACTTTCCTTTATTGCAAGGAGTTTTCCAAGGAAGAGCTCCACATATTTGTTGTTTCTAGACCAGTCACTTGGGATTGAGCACAGAATAAAGCAGGTACCTTCACCCCAAAGCAAAGACTGAAAGCTAGTCTGTTTTCATGAATAACCAGAGAAGAACCAAAGGAACCTCCCAAGTCTAAAATTAAGATTTAAGTGTATCCCATGACTGGAGAAATATTGGAGAAATGTTTTACTTCCACTTTCCTTTATTTCTTTAAGCATTGCAAAAAGGAAAAACAGCACGCAGTAGACATATTTCTGAGTCTCTGGCTCTGACATTGCAGCAGTTTGAATTTAATGAGGGACACAAGAATAAATCATAAAGTTTTGCTGAAAACGAGTGAGAAATGACATTCTAATAAAAAATGAGATGGGTAAGAAATATTTTTAAAAGGGTACAGATGAGGAGCATAATTAAGGGCCTACTTCCATTTTATATAGGGCTAGTTAAGTCCCTGGTGTGTAAAAAAAAAAAAAATTATGGTATTTCAATCTAATAAAATCAAAGCAGGACTCATGAAAAACATAGAATTAAACCTTTATAAAGCAAAGGACTCAATGAAGTTTACATAAAGGAGATAGTGCTCCAGCTCAGTAGACTTATGGAGAATCCAAATGTCTGAAAGACAGGAGACCTGGCAAAGAAAGGCATTTTCATAAGCTCACAGAGTGAAGTTCATCCAAGGAAGGGCATGGAGCAGATCAGATTCTGAAGTACTACTTTGAATTAATGACAAGTGAGTAATGAAGGTCAACTTTGTTTGCCAAAGTCTGGAGGCAATTTCAGAAGAGTGGATGTGAGCTGATAGTTAGAATGGGATGGGCTAGAAAATGAAAGTAAATTGAATTAAGTTAAATTAAGGGAGAAGTCAGTAATGTAGCAGAAGGCAGAAGTCACTGGATAGGCACAAAGAGAATGACAAGGTGTTGAAACTGACAGATTCATACTAACATTTGGAATACACAGCACTGAGCCAAGATTTGTCCAGGCCAGCAGAGATTGTTTCAGCAGTTGAGGTGAACAAGAATCATGAGCTAAGGCTTCTATAGGTATTTGGTCACATCCAACCTTGTCCACCTTTTGTCTGATTTGCCTTTGCAGGGACTAGATCTCAGAAGTAAAGCACAGTATGCATCTCTTCCCAGGGGCACACTGGGTTTGGGAAGACAAGCCACAAGCCTTGGACATTTTAGGGGAACAGCTTCTATGTGGAAATCTCAGATGGTTTGTAATGAGATGGAGGCAGGGAAATGAGAATACCCAGGGGGGAAAAGATGTAAGGATGTTCTGGCAGAAATATGAGTGGCTGGATCAGTGAAGGGTACATGTAGCTTTTTTTGCTTTTAGATGTCACTGTTGGGCTGAGTGAAGTATATTCCAAGATAAAACCTGCCCAGAAGTCTCTTATGAGTGAAAAAACATTTCAGTGAAGACCAGATAATGCACTGCCTGCGTCTCTGTCAATAATGCTCTTTAAATTTTGCATGACAGAGCTAGGCAATACAGAAACTCAGCACTGAGGGATGGGGACCGTTTCAGAATCCCTCCTTGCTATAAACCTTGCCTTGCTTTCCTGTTTCAGACACCTTCTCCTTGCCTCTTTCATTGCAGTTTTATTTACAAAAATCATAGAATGAACAGTGGCTTTATCACAGATTGTTTATTCAGGGCTTGTAGGAGAATGTAATCCTGGGAATTATGTCTAAGATCTGTAGGGTTGATGTCCCGATCTAAGGAACTTTAATGTTCAATCTGTTTGCCTCTGGTCCATGCCACCACATGTTACTGACAGTTTACAGTGATGTATGCAAGGATTATGAGTTGCCATTAGAATGGTTATTTAATCATAGGCTGGGGGCTCTGGAAAACAAAGATACAGATTTTCTAGCAGAGGATTGTAGAATAAATTCCAGCCTTTGCAAGAACCTTTCTGATTTTGAAGTGTAGCAGTTGCAAAAAAAAATTGTCACTCCATAAGGCAGACATCTCTGCAAATGGGATACTATAGCCAAGCAGTGGCTTTATGGCTGGCATCAGCAAACTAAAAGCAGGTCCTGTACCTTCCAAAAGGTATCAGCTGCAGGATTTGTTGTTCAACACACTCTTCCCCACAGAATCTGATCTCATGTACAAAGCTTTACTCTTGGAGTAGTGATAACTCAAACTCTATTTATCTTCCCTAGTTTATGAAATATTTGAAACCGTATTTCTAGGACTTAGCAATTGCCCTTTCCCAAAGTGCCTACAAGGGCTAAGTACAAAAACAGACCCCCGTTTTGAAAGGCCAGATGTGCAAGGGGAGGCTGAAGTCTTTCATTAGCCAAAGTGAAGTTTGAAATAGCTGACAAGCTCAGTAGCTCAGAAGCTCTTTCTTACTCTCCCTCTTTGCTGGCAGGTATTAGCGCTCTCTACAAGGTTTGTCTTTCTCATATTCTTAGACAGTCACATCATAGCAACTCTTAAGGATATTAACTGGAATGTGTGAGTGTGGCCAGCTTGCTCTCCTGGTTATTTGAGTACTGGATAATGCCTGCTATAAGGCCTCTGACTGCAGTGAGCATTCAACTTAAGTTCTTCATCACAGCTCTAGCTCGTTCCTCCCATTGTCATACCTGAAAACCCAGCTAGGAAATCATACATTTTAAAATTCAAATCCATCCTCTAAAAGAATTCTTTATGCTTTGACAACAGGGATGACGCACTACAAGGTATGATAATGATCCATTTTGTTGGCCTGTGTACTAGGGATGAAGGAGAGAATCAAAGAAGTTTGTAAATGTATTCCTAGAGGGGAAAGAAATTATGAAAAAAGGCTGCAAAATTAGTAAGAGAGGATGGGCTTGTGAGTAACACACCACTTGGGGAATGCCTCTTTTCAATATCAGTGAGTTTATATCCAGTACATACAAAGAAAACAAATGTGTTGGATGGGGACCAATAAAAATAACACTCTAAGCAATATAGGAAGACATGTTTTGAATTT
Source organism: Geospiza fortis (assembly GCF_000277835.1). Classification (NCBI taxonomy): domain Eukaryota; kingdom Metazoa; phylum Chordata; class Aves; order Passeriformes; family Thraupidae; genus Geospiza; species Geospiza fortis. The sequence continues at coordinate 23,033,687 of NW_005054298.1, read as the reverse complement.
TACAATTTTGAAGAAATGTTGAAGGAAAAAGGAAATTTTTTTAGAAAATGCATGTACCTATTTTCATAAAACTTTTTTAAAGTCCCCTACAATATAGTTCATTTTAAAATCATTAGCTCTTTTGCAAAAAAAGACCTAGCAGTATCTTACATACCAGCAAAATATATTTTTTCTTTTTTATGTCTAGAACCAATAATAGATGAAAGGAAGAAAAGGTGAAGGGAACCTTTTTCAGCAAAAGCAACTCTAGCTAAGCAAAGCTTTCTTGAGAAAGTTTCACTTCCTAAGGTTTTTTGCTATGTTTGCTCATTTAAATGGCCATTGTATTAACCCACTTTTTGAGAGTTTCAAATGTCAGCAACTAACTGATGCTGTTTAGAAAAAGTAGAAGAAAGCAGACTGCCTGGTTCTCATTAATCTTAGCACATCAACAAACTTTGCTGCCACAGCCTTGTAACTGCTGTTCCTGCAGTACTATGTGCTGCATGTATCAGCCTGTGTTGGGTTATTGCCAGGGGTCAAGATTCAGTGAAAGTACATGTGTGGTAACTCTGTACTAGAGACTTGGCCTAGAGGGGTTAAGCAGGACTCAGTCTCCCTTCATTACCATTCCTTCAGCTACTGAACTACAGCATTGCCCGTTCCTGCCTGAAGGGGTTTAACTACAAATGCTCTGTAAGGGCACTTTTCTTGCTGCTCTTTTAATACTGCATCCTGAAACAGAGTAGTTTCATTTTCAAGCTATTTAATGGTAGATTGTGTACTAAGTCATAATGCACTGAGCTGGCAAATGCAGGCTCTGGAGAGGATGCAGCAATAATTTCTGTCTGTGACTTGGCAGTGATTGGTTAGTGTTTTGTTAAACTCCCTGGGCCATTGAGGAGCCGGAGACACATGGAGCTGCAGGCTCTGGAGTCTTGAGCAATTTGTATTTGACTGATATACTGTCAATCCTTGGAATGGGGCTTTTGTTTTTGAAATAAATTTCGGCAGCCAAAAGTTTAGGACAGGAGATAGTAATACACTTCAGGAGCTTGGACAGTACAATCATATTGTTTAATAACAAGGAAAAAAATCAGAATTTCACATTAAATAATTCTCAAATTTTTTTTCAAATTAAATTATTTTCTTTTTCTTTCAAAGCAACATTTTTATTCCAAAAACCCTCTATTTTTAAATATTCAACAATGTTTAAATAGTCACCATCCAAATCAGGTCTTAATTGGTTTAGGATTAAATGTCTGTTTCGAAGCCTCCAAATTATTACTTGTTTTACTTTTGTATTCACAAAAAAATCATTTTTTTTCCTTTCAGTCTGACTGAAATGAGCCCTCTTGACATTCCAAATTTGCCAATGAAACACAAAAACTCATTATTCATTGAGTTCCAAAGAACACCCTTCATAAAACTTCCGAATTATGCAAGCGAATCACCTTCTGGGAAATAGTTATAGGTCGTTTTATGGTAGAAGCTTGAAATATGACTCAATGACTCTCCACTTGCGCACTATAACCCTCCTCACTCATCTGATTATTTAGACTTTTGCCCTGTCTATAGTTTTGAGCTCATTGCCATCCTCCTTCATACCACTATCAATTTTCTCTAGCTTTCTTTTGCTTACAAAACTGTTCTTTATCTTTTGAGATATCAAATGCTGCCATCCTGTGAGGCAAATGCAACTGAGAGGACAGAAATGGTTACATGACTTGGTTCATGAAGTTCCTTGTAAAACCTGTTACTACTCGGATGGTGTCAGCAGAAAGGACAAGGAGCAGCCACCTGTCCCTGGGGTATCCCTGTCACCCCCAGATAGCACCAATACAGGGATGGCAGGGAGAGCAGGGACAGCAGGCCTGGCCTGCCAGCTGATGTTGCTCAGCATCTCTAGCAGGGCAGGAATTCTTTTTGGCAAAAGGTGGAGGGATTCTCTTCACAGAGGTCTGTCCTTGCAGGTGAACCCTAGGGAAAACAAACACCAAGAAACACACCAGAACTGAGACACACATGGTCAAACTGAGGGACCAGAGGCAGAAGGGAAATGAAGAAGCTTTGATTTCCCCTTCCTTTTGCACTCACCCCGATTTCTTAATTTCCCTCTGCTCTGTGTCCTGCAACTGCAAACGCTGCCACCAGTGAGTGTGGTGGGAAGCAAGGGCTGCCAGCCTCCTCTTTACTGTCAATCAACACCCTCCTGAAGTGAATCACAGTCAGTCCCTCCTCAGCAGCCTCTCTGAAGGACCCTGGCCCCTTTCACCCTCATGCTGCCAGGTTTTTCAGCTGACCTCGAATAGGAACACCCCTGCTTCTTGCTTTAGTATTGCTGCTTGCAATTTGCACAAGAAATGTTCTCTTTCTTGCGCTTCTCACTCATGCATGGGACCAGTGAGGCCTTGGGGTGGTATCCCAGGTACCCCAGGTGGGCACAGGTCCTTCCCTTTGCACTAAAATGGACAGCAGCCATCTGCACACTGTTACATGGAAACCCATTTGCTCCATGATTAATCTATGATTAACTGCATTTTTAGTTATCCTGCATTTGCTGTTACTTGGATTCACTCAAATAAGTGCCCACAGTTTCTTCAAGGCTTTTCCTCAGTTACCCAGTTTAATAGCAAATGTCAGAAAGGCCACATCTAGCCTGTACACTCCTGGCACTCCTTAAATGTCTACCATAATTGGCCGTGTCATTGTTGGACATTTTCTCCCCTTGATGGGCGGAAGTTTCCTACAGGAGTGTATGCCTACAGCAACCATCATTTGTTTAGCAGGAAAGGGAAGGCAGATGATAAGGGATTTTGTTGTCAAGGGCAGATTTGATTCTTCAATTCCAACGCCACCAAGACCTCCAGTCCTTGAAGATCAGGCAGCAGCAGAGCTTAGCCAATGGCACCTTATCCTCTGAGTTTCATTTCAGGGACATTGTGAAGCCCAGACAATCGACATGTCTTAGTAGCAAATCATGTTTCATGTGACTTGATTTCTGGTGAAGATATGACAAAAAGTTTGTCCTTGTACTCTTGAAACTGCAGACAGCTCTGATTTCCACTGGGAATTCTCAGCCTTCAAGAGGAAATTCTCCTTGGGGAGCAATGCTGTTTACCAACCAACAGGGCCACCTCTGCTATTACATTGTGGGCACACATTCAGTGCAGGCACTGTGGTGCTGCTTTTGAGCTGCTAAAAGATTCCTCTTGTGACAGTGACCTTACACAAAGCAGCACTAAGCCTTCCCTGCAAAGGCAGGACTTGGCCTGCAGTTGGAGGTGTGCTACTGCCAGATCTCAGTTATCTCTTAAGCTAAAGTAGCTATCACTCTCCCACCTCATCATTTCCCTCAGGCAAACCACCACCTTTTAATTGATGAAACTCATGGGACTTTACTGTATAAATTATTGTGATCCAAGTGAGAAGCCACTGCATTTTGCATGAATTGTCTCATCACAGAGAGAAGGAAGGCTCCCTGTCATGTGGGTGTGGTTTCACTGACAGCCTGATCCCATGGAAGAGCAACTTGTACCAGAATGGGCAGGATCATTCCCTGCTCTCCCAAATCCCCAGCCAAGTAGCCCAGTGCCTTTCTCTCCCTTGTTGTGGCATTAGCCTTTGTGCAGCTGTGTAAGATAAATCCTTTCTTTGCTCCAGTTCATGCCACTGCCAAATTAGTCCCAGTGCCACCACAACAGAGTGGTGGTACAGCTGGAGACCAGAGAAACAGTCTGGATGGTGCTGCCTTTCCTTGATGATGCTGACTGAGATCAGGTAAAGCAGATCGTGAAAACATGTTGTAAAATACTGCCTAGCACAAAACACTCCTGACAGCCAGGACAATTCCTCAAGGCTTTCTCCTAAACCACATACATTTTGTTTGTGTTTAAATCTTTCTGAGTCTTGACTCTCCAGCACACCGTATATAGTACATCTAATATACAGCGAAGATAATTAAATCCTAAACATGTAGTCTATTATATGGCTTGACACACAAGTGTGATATGGCACACACTTGTGAGCAGTGTCACCTCAGGGAATACATGGATGGAATGAATCTTTGAAATTGAAATTTATTTCTGCAAACTTGCCTGGTGTGGCACTGGAGGTCTACTCAGCTTTGACTTCAAAGGTCCTCTAAGCAATGACTGCTATTGTTAAGTTTTCTGGCAAAATTATAATTTTGCTCTGATAGAAAGGGCTGAAGGAGGGGCTGTGAAAAATATCAGAACTATTTAGTGTGAACAGGGAAATGTCTTCCAGAAACACACAGTTCACTACAGAGACAGACAGACATATCAAGTGAATGTGATGGGGTTAAAGCAGGGCTGAGCTCTCTCTCCAAAGGAAGAGGCAAATCTGGGCATGTTGGGAACCTCAAGAGGGAGGTCAGGGAAAAGGAGCTCTGGGTGCCCAGAATTTCACTCTAGTTGTCTTTGTTTATAAGGTAAATCCTGTTGGATCAGCCATAGCCATAGGAATGGTGGAGATGTGAGGAACTCTGCTACTTGTCTCTGTGAACAGCATATGCTGCTTTGGCTGTTTGCCACAAGATACTTGTTTCTGGAATGAATGGATCTGGGCTCCAGGAATATCCTGTCTGTCCCCACATCATTCTCCAGCAGCCATGCCTGAGTGTTGTAAGGTATTTAAACTCAAAGGTCAAGTGTTAGTTACCAGCTGACAGTTCTGGCAGGGGGACAGCCAGCCCTTACCCTTACTGGGCAGCCAGCAAGTGCCTTCACCAAAGGGCCCCACACTTGTGGAGTGAAGATGTTCCAGTACCAACCCCAGCCAGGTAAGCAGTTTGGATACAGCCACCCAGCTTTGGAGGCTGAGAGGTTTTCACAGGAGTGTCCTTGGGCCCATTTGATTTACTAACAGAGACAGAGCAAGATTTAGCCCCAAGGAAAGGGTGCAAAGGGAACTTTTCTTGCAAGCTTTCTGAGCAATGTTCCTGTAACTCTGGCGGTCGGAACCCTGAGGCTTTATAAGGAACTCACAAGGCTCTCCCCTTCTAGGAAGAACATACATTTTACCTTAAAGAGTGGGCCTCAAATCTTAAAAGCATTGTTAGTTTTTCCTCTAAAATACACCCACACCTTCAAGAAGCATTTGGACAACCCTCTCAGGCACATGGTATGATATGTGGGGTTGTCCAGTACAGGGCCAGGAGTTGGACTTTGATGATCCTTGTGGGTCCCTTTCAGCTCAGGATATTCTATGATTCTATGATATTTATCCTTCACATCTATGGTGTTGTCATCCTCTCATTAGGACCAGGTTTGTAATCTTTTATCTAGTCCTTGTAAGTGGGGGTGCAACAAGAAACAACAACTACTGACCATTATAACTTGACAGCCCCAAAGAAAAGAGAAGATAAAAAGAGATGGGGAGTGAATCTAAGCCTAATTTCTCTAAATTTAGCATCCCTCCAAAATATTCAAGCATAGCCAATTAGGTAAAAACTCTGGTATAAATGTGTAATGAAAAAAATAACTTAGAAGTAAAAAGAATGAGTTGAGTGTGCAATAATGTCCTTATCAGGCCTCCTTGATAGATGAACAGGGCAATATATATCTTTGGCCTTTCCCCTTTGGCAAGAGTGTTATGTGTTATCATGCAGTATATTCTTAGAAAAGCCTCTGCCATACCTTCCTGAAGAATTCATTTCCCGCAAGCCTCCCCCTTTTCAGTTTGAGAGCTGTGGGTTTGTACAAAGCATCGCTGTAAAATAGGTCTACCACAGCCAAATGTCACTTGACATGCTACATTCTCAGAACCAGCAATACCGTGCCCTTGGCAGGAATGATGAAATATCAAGGGTAACTATGAAATGCATGTGAGCCAGATGAGTCTTTCCTTTCGTATCCTCCTCAGCACCAGTGCTTTCTGCTTTAGTGTGGAATGGCTGCGTGGCTGGATGTCCCTCTCAGGTGTCCTCCAGAAGGGAACATGCTCTCTGCTTTTTTTACTCAGTGTTGCTCACAGTTGTGTTGGGCACAGAGCTGGACACCAGAGCTGAAAGCTCAGTGCCCTTCTGCAGGTCACAGAATATTTGCACCAGGGTCCAGTCACAGAGATTTGCATGGCCCCAGACAAAGACCACAAGGCATATCATGGCAGGTGCTGCGTGCGATAGGGAAAAGGTGCTATCAGTGTCATGGGGGTCCAGCCCAAAGCTTGAACAAATCCAATACATCAAGTTCATTTCTCCCTGCACAGTCACTACACCATTTCCCAGGCAGCAGGTGAGGCATGGAGAGTGGAGCATCCTGGCAGGTGTTCTGGTGGGAGCACCACACAGGAAAACAGTAGCGGCTTTGTGCCTTGGCCAGTTTTGTGCAGAGCCCAATTCTCCTGCCAGGGAACATTTTGTCATTGCTCAGTGCTGGTGTCTTCATAATTTACAAGGCTGAAGGCTCACTGCATAAGAATGTGAGGTGAAAACCCAAAGTTTATCAGTAGTTTGGGAGCTCGTGGGAAATGTAGGGAATATTACCTGCTGTCCTAGAATGGAGTCATTCTTTGTCTTACAGAGTCTTAAACTGGGAAGCAGAAGTGTAAACCTGGAATAGTTGACTAAATCGAGTAAAGCTTATTCCTGGGGTTTGTATTATCGGGCTTTTTCTATCAATTGAGACAAGTGAGCAAGCACTATGGAATGAACAGAGCTGTGAGAACTGTGGTGAACCTTCTGCATCCTCCAGTTACCTCATTTGGCCTTCATATAAAGAATGAGCAAATAGACCCCTGACCTCTTTCACTCCTCCCCACATCCTCTTATGTGGGAACTATCCAAGCCAGTCCTGGGAGACTTCTAGTACTCCGCACTGATGTCACTGCTTTCAAGAACATTTGTTACTTTTGGAAATTCATCAAATTCCTCTGGACCCTGGGGAAAGTCTGAATGGGATCTCAGCTGAAGAGGCATCTCCCAGCTCCTTTTCCCACATGCAGTTTTCCTCAGCTCAGCTCACAGAGTGCCCGTGTTGCACAGAGGATTGCAGCCCCTTGTGTGCAGCAGCCCATCAGAGTACGTGGTTTTCTGAAAGGGACACACAGCTTTTCTTCCAGCTACCTAACTTAGCCTTCTTCTGCTTGCAGCAGAGCAGTTGGATGCATGGACCAAAGCTGCGGCGAGGCACATCCCAGAATCTGTGGGGTGCTGCTAGCTAGCTCCCTGTGGGCCTGTAAAGGCAGGAGAATTTTGATCTACATGGATCAGCAGGTGGAGAAACATTGCTTCCTGAGATACCAGGGACTGCCCCTTTCCTAGCTGCCCTCCTGTCCCCAGGTGCACGTGGCAGAAGGGCTGTGAATCAATATGAATGTGAAGAGAGCCAGAATGAGCCCTTGGCTGCGCAGGGGGGACGGTGCGTCCCGACGATTTGCAGACTCTTGGTGCAAAACAGCAGCTCATGGCTTTCTGCAGAGACCCCGGCGTGGCCAGAGCAGCGGGGACCTGCGGGGCCGGGGCGACA